>NW_026126571.1:1357500-1660000 GCF_943737965.1 Phodopus roborovskii
CCAGAATTCCATTTATAGATGTAGCGCTTATGGGCCACAAAGACTTGAGCATATGCCTGGGATAAGCTTCTAGGGATGACCTCCTAATCATCTATCGGGCACCTACCAACTAAAAGAAAAGACCAGGATATAAAAATCCAGAATAGTCAAAGACACTTTAGTGGCCAGTGTCATTGAGCTAGAGTGACTGGACTCTGTGTCAAAGCACTTGCCTGAGCATTAACAAAGCTCTGAAACTCTGCTGTGCTAAGCTTCACTGTTAACCTGACTGGGTTTAGGATCACCATGGAAACACACCTCTGGATGTGTCTATAAGGGTGTTTCCAGAGAGGTTCAGCTGAGGAGGGAGGAGCTTTGGGCTGAATAAAAAAAGATAAAGTTTACAGAGTGGGAACAATGGCTCAGCAGTTAAAATGCTTGCTATGTGCAGGTAACTGAGGACAGGAGTTTGGATCCCCAGACACCCGTGTGAATTCTGGGTGGGTGTGGTGACTCACCTGTAATTCCAGCCTCCAAAGGTAAAGGATCCCCAGAGGAAGCTGCCTAGCAGGACTGGCCACATAACAAGCTCTGGATCTGACTGAGCAAGGCTGTTATTGTTGGCTAAGGTGATCCCCAGCATCAACCTCAGGTCTCCACGTGTACATACATACATTTCTACATGCGTGCACATGCAAAAACATTCAAATGCACACACATGCGTGCCACACACATGAAAATAGGGTGTGTGTCAAGCTGAGCACTAACCATTCACCTCTCTCTCTGCTTCCTGACAGTAGGCTCAATGTCACCAGCCATTCCAGGTTTTTGCTGCTATGACCTTATCACCATGGTATATTCTTTCTTAAACTGTAAGCCAAATGGAAAAAAAACAATCCTCTCTCCCTGAAGTTTCTTCTTGGCAGATATTTGGTCGCAGTAACGGGAAGGTAACTAATATGCACTCTGATGACATGCTGGGCTGAGAGGCCTGAGAAATGGTACCCAAAACACCACACAGTCTGATGAGGGAAGCAAACTTAAGCAGCCTGCCCTGGACAGGTGGAGGGCTGAGGCACCAGGAAGAGTGGGCATCCGGGCCAGCACGGCCATGTGTCTGGAGCTCAGGAGAGGTAGAGGTAGAGAGGCAGACAGCAGCACAGCTGCCGTGGGTTCAGGAACAAGCACAGAACAGGCCCAAGCAGGCTCTTCCAGCCTCCTGACGCACCTCAAAGGGACATGGGTGCCTCATGAAGCACCACAGACCCTGTGAGGGGATCTGGCACAGGGACACAGCTGCCACAGGTACAACCCACTGCCGTCCAGCCCATAGGAGATGGGTAATGGGGAGCTATGCTTTGATGGGGGTCTGAGGCTCAGGTGGCACTGGCCAGCTACCTCTTATAGTAGAGCAAAGGGGGAGTCAATGTCATGGAGACCTCTGTGGCCTGGGGCATGGAAAGGGCTCAAAGATGCAGCTGTAAGGCTCCCTGGGTATGAATAATCAGGAGACACCCCACCCCCACCCTAGACTTTCTAGAACACAGAACAAGAAATGCTACGGCAATGAAGCACTTTTTGATAACTCATGAAAGGAACCCAAGGAAGGACCCAGAAGACCTCCTAGTCAAGGGTGAACTTTCTGATCCATGAAAGATTATGACCCTGCAGGTATCTGGGGCAGTTCACCCTGATTCTCAATTTGACAGGACCTAGAATCACCTAGGAGACTGATCTGTCTAGGAGGCAGTTTCTATATTGGGTTAACGGAGGCGGGGAAACCCACCCTGAGCACCATCCCATGGGCTGGGGCCCAGAACCGAATGAAAAGGGGTTAAGGAGCTGAGCATCAGCGTTCATCTCCCTCTGCGAGCTCACCAAACTTACAAGGTTACAAGGTCACGATGCCCTGTTAAACTACCGAACTGGACAAAAACAAGCCGTGCCCTTCCTTAAGGTACTCTTGTCACAGCATGAGAACGGTAACTAACAACGAGGCTCAAGCTCAGGGGAGCACTGGGTTCAGGATGACGTCCCCGTTACCCAAGAGCACTTGCTGCTGCTTCTTTCTCCTTGGGTACAGTCAGGCAGACATGAAGCCAGGGCACCAGCTCTTAGCAGACGCCCTGAGGGAGGTGACTAATGGTATTTCCACGCCTCTAGAGGCCCTGCTCCATCCACCTCTGACCACAGGCATGCCTCTTTTCTCGCAGCTGTCTCTCATGAGACCCACACCTAAGTGCTGCCTCCCTGCACATTTCCTCCAAGGCCGCTATCTGTGGGACCTGCCTCCCGTAGAGTGGGCTCAGCTCTGGCGATCAGTGGCTGGAACCCAGGGATGTGTATTTTTCCAGCATCTCCTCTGTTGACCTTTAGTGGCACTGTTTGCCCAGCTTCCCAAACCATTAACTCGCACCTCCCAGCAGCCACACATCAATTAACGGAGGGCCCGCTCCAAGCTTGAGCTCCTGAACACAATTAAGCGTGACAGTCCACAAATAAGAAAGAACTGGAGAATTAATTAAGGCCTAAACAAATTAATTACCAGTCCCCAATCGATTCTGGTGCCAGCGCACATGCTCCCAGGTTCACCTTCTTTCCTGCCGTCTCCACGTATAAATAGAAACCAAGATCTCCCACATGACTGCTGTTCTAGACCAGGGCAGGGTGTTGTGGGTGCAGAAAACCTCCCTGAGAGGGAGCATCTTCCTAGCACTCAGCACTCACGTGCACACAAATGCTCACACAACCCTAGATGAAAAGTCAGGGGCAATCTTGGAGATGGAATGAATGCTCACTGCAAGACACTGCATAGTCTGGCCGCCTCCGGGACACACACCTACTTCTCAGCGACAAGATTGAGTCGCTCTGGGTGGGCCTTGGGAGGCTTCAGCTCTGGGTGCAAGGTGTAGTTCCCAGTTGGAATTTGTATATTCTTTTGTAGAAAGAGATGGTAAGCTCAGCCTTCAGTCCCTCCCAGCACTGAACAAGGCACACCGAAGGACAAAGGGAAGGAGGCCTAGGTGGTCCCTGGGAAGTCTGGATTCTGTAGTCTTTGTGCAGGCCTGTGATATTGTTGAGGTGGTCCCAGGACAGAGCAGCAGACTTGAACAAAGGGACCAAGCATTCTGAGCTGGATGGGGTGGGTGAGTGACTTGGGCTCTGGATAGTGCAGAGGCCCCAGAGATGCCTAGACACCTAGACTTTCAGCAGGGCAGGCATCTAGATGAGCAAGCCAGGGGGTGGGGGACACAGCAATTCTTTGCCTAGGAACAGAGGAGTGGTTGTGGTCGGTTCAGAACGCCCTCTCCCATTCCTATGATGGAGCCTTCCCATCGTGCTGATGCCCTAATGGGAAAGTGGACTTTTACATGGTCAAGTAGCTTCTGAGCGAGCTTCTCTGAGGCTGACCGTGGCTAGCCAGCCTGCTGTAGAAAGTAAGGGCCAAGTGACTTTGGGATGCTCCATGCTGGTCAGGGCAGGGCATGGTACAGAGAGACCAAGTGCAGGGAGCAGACGATGCCTTTTACCTCACACCACACTGGCAATCACTCACCAGGGCGACGAACGGAAGCTTCTTTACACATGGGCCTGCTTCCCCCAAGGTCCTGGGGGTGTGGACTAGCAGGTTGCAAAGCACAATGTGTATGTACAACCGGCCATGGATATAGGGACCTCAAGCTGCGTGGCAGAGGCTGAACTTGAGTGGGAGGGCTGAAGGCTGTCCCCAAGAAGAAGATGGGAGGTGAATCAAGCTAAAGCTGAGAGAATCAGGTCAGAGTCTCAGACCAGAGGAAAGGCCTCCCCTCCTGAGGGAGTCCCGGAGAGGGTAAGACCAGCTCAAGGTTACATAGCACAATGGGGGCTGGACATGGCTGGAACAAGCCACTGGCAAAGTTCTTATCTGAGGCTTGCCACCCCCACCCCCATCCCCCAAGTCCCAATTACATCTCTGTGGAGCCTCAGATCCAGTCTAGGCTGCCTTGGGCCCTCCAGCCCTGGTGGCTGTAAGCCCAGCCACTGAGTAGCCACGTTTTTTTTTTTTTTTTTTTTGCTCAATTAGACCCCATGACAAAGTCAGCTTTAAAGAGTTATTCCATTAATGGCCCACGGCAGAAATAGCTAAGAGTTCATTACAAGTGTGGAGTTGCTATAGCAATTATCTGGGTTGGCTAGGCTCCACTGGGTGGTTGGTTCTGGGAGTTTATTAGCCGCTGGGCATGGAGGGGGTGAGGTCACCCCATTCTGTAGGTACGCCACAGCAAGCTCCTGTCGATGGAGTCTGGTCTGTGGCCTCCTGTGCAGCTCTGGGCCATAGAGGGGACTGTACCAAGCCTATATATTACATACAAGAAGCTGAGGCCCGAGCAGAAGGTCAGGTCAGGGCTATGAGTGTGCGTGTGGGGGGTGCTTGGCTCTCAGAGTGGGCACTGAAGGATCCAGAACCTTCAGGCCCTGGGGTAAGCCGGTCCCCACCTTTGTCCTCCGACAAAGATTCTGAAGGGGGGCTCTGACTTGGGGTTCCAGTACTCGTTTATACTTCTTTGAACAACAAACGCGAACCTGCTTTGTGCTGCTTCCACGGTTATTTCTAAAACAAAACAAAACTTTGCACGGTGGTCTCTCTCTGTCCCTGAAACTGGGTTCTGTTTCCTGAGAGCCAGGCCAAGCTTTGCAACATCCTAGGGATCCAGCAGAAACCGTGAGCTGCCCTGTGGCCAGGGGCCCCTCTGACAGTCAGGTGAAGACTAGACATCCCTCTCAGATTAATATCTCTATGTGTATAAAACAAAATTCAAAAGACATATAAAGAGATTAAAACAAGTTATCAACTTATTTTAAATTGTGATTCGGTAATAGATGTGCCTTTAAATTTATTTACTTGGTGGAGGCATGTGCAAACACCAGAGGACAACTTTCAAGGGTTGGCTCTCTCCTTCTATCATGTGGGTCTTAGGAACTTTTGTTTTTACTATTTGCTGGGCATACTCATGTTAGAAAGAATATAAACTTTTTAATATATATTAGAGTTTATTGTGAATACTTTTTACAGTTCCCAGGATCCACCGGGCTCTGACTCCTGGTGGTTACCAGGTAACCTGGGGGTCCCAGGTTAGGAATCTCCCTGTGCTGGCCTGGAGATATTGACAGAGTGCTTGCCTGCCATGCAGGATGCCCTGGCTTCGAACAACGGCACCCAATAAACCAAGAGTTTATTAGTGCTCACACGTATCCCAGCATTGGGGAGGTGGAGGTAGGAGGACCAGAAGTTCAAGGTCATGCTCCATTACAATAGCAAATTTGAGGCCACTCTGGGACACATAAGACTCTGTCTCAAAACAAATGAGCAAACAAGCAACCTCTGTGCTAAGTCTCCAGGAGTCTGAGGCTAGCCTATGCTACATAGTTGTTGCCAAGCGAGCCTAAGCTACAGGCTGAGACTTTGTCTCAAACAAAGGGCTGGGAGTGTGGCTTAGTTGGCAGAATGCTTGTCTTGTGTGTATGAAGTCCCAGGTTGCACCCCCAACACCACAAAACAACCACACAAGCGTTCGTGCCAAAGCTGTATCTCATGCACTGATCTGGTAGGTCCTGCGTTTCTATCTGTGTAAACTTTGGTTTAGGTCTCCCAGTCACAAGTCTACAAACATCAGGGAGATACAATGTTGAAGAAGCCACCATTCACCCAGGTGCTTGGAAGTTCCCCCAGACCCCCACCATGCAACACACACACACACACACACACACACACACACACCTTACCTACTGCAGGAAAGGGCACAAATCTCTGCACAAGAAGGCGGGTGGCTGGGGTGAACTTGTTGGCTTTCTGAACCAGCACATTAAGGCCCACCTTGGAAAGGAAAGAAAACAGGATAAGAGTTGCCATGCTGCAAGGGAGGAGCAGAGCTGGAGGGAAAGCAGGAGGAGAACCCTCCAACGTCCTTCACACCCTACACCCAGGCAACGCCCTCCTGAGGCTAACTGGGCCTTCTGGCCTCCAGCCTTTGCTAGAGGTGGGTGACCCACCCACCCCAGGTCACACCTGTTCCCTCAGGACCAGCTCTGAAGTCTACCACCTCTGTCACTTGCTAGCAGTGGGACCTTAAGCAGGTGACTCATTAACCTTTCTCTACGTCACTGCCTGGCGGTAGGAACAGGACAGTTACTTCTACCACACTCAGGGTTTGCGATAAGAATGTACACGAAAGGAATGAGCTTGACACATAAGAGGACTCAGTAAGTGCAGCCATGTGACAATGTCACCTGCCCGTTTCCCCGGTACCTCTCTCCAAGCACTTAGTCCTGGGCTCATCAGTGTGGTCCCTGACCCTGGACCTGTGGGAGGGAAGGACTACAGGCACTAAATGCTGAATCTAAGCAGCCCTGAGCGTACGTTCAATGAGCTGGGGGTTGAGGAACGGGCACAAGCAGACGATGGATAAAGAGCCCCGCACCGGTGACAGGGGACTTCGCTGGGGGACAGGGAGGTGAATTAGGCCATCAGAGGACGATCTAGAAGAAACTAGATCAGCAGTGGGCGTGGAGAGACAGCAGATGTGACCCAGAAGTCTTGGTACCCCAGACTGAGGCCCAGCCAGCCCTGGCCTGATGTCCATCCTAGGAAGAGGAGGCAGTAAGGGCCATGGCAAGATCTGCCCTTTATTCAGCTCTGGGCTCCTGGTGGCTTTAGCAAGGCTACCCTGTGCTCTTAGCCTGGCTCTGGAATCAACCTTTTTTGGTTGCTGGGGCTTTGGGAAACACAGCAGGAACAGCTGGGCCCCGGCTTCAGTGGAAGGGCATGGGACAAAAATGTGTGTACCCCCCAACCATCCGCCAGGCAGCCAGGCACTTTTGCCAGGGCTCTCAGTGCTGCAAGCATATCCTAACTGTCATGCCGGTGTCCGGAGCCCTGCCCACGTCCTCCCTGCTTGCTTGAGGGCAGGATGAGTGGCAGGAACTAATAGTTATCCATATATCAATGACACAACAGGGCCTTTCTGAATGCCACCGGCCCATCCTGGGTACTACTGCTCAGATGGAGCCCACCGAGCCCAGGTAGGTAACCCCAGCTCTCGGCAGGCAGTGAGTGACTCAGAAATGGCCTCTTGAGCCCCACAGGAAAAGTGCAGAGGGAGAGCGTGAAGGGGCAGAGAAAGCAGAGTGGAATGTCTGGAGACCTCCTCTGGGCCATCAGCAAGTGCTTTTTATTTTCACAGCACTGGGATGCCTGGCACCCTGGGCAAGTGCTCTACCACAGAACCACACCCCAGCTGCCACGTGCAATGCCTTAACAAGACATTTTCAGCAAGAGGAGGCAGGCCCAGAGAGCATTGGCGACTTTGCCAAAGACAGACAGCTACGCAGTGGCAGGTAAGAGTAGGATTTGAACCCAGCGTCTGCCAATTCCAAAGCTTCACCCCCACTTTCCAATTGGCCTCTGTGATAGTTAACACCATTAACTTGGCAGAATCTAAAATCACCTAGGAAATACCGGGCTGGGTATGTCTGTAAGGGAGTTTCTAGATCAGGTCCTCTGAGGTAGGAAGAGCCACCCTAAATGCTGTCCAGGGTCCTGGACTGCATAAAAAGGGGAAAGCAAGCTGAACACCAGCACTAACGTTGCTTTTCTCCCTGTCACGGATGCAGTACGACAAGCCACCCCCATGTAACTATGCCTTATTGCCATGATAGGCAGTATCCTCAGACCGTGAGCCCAACTGTAAACCCTCCCTTCCTAAGGGTATTCTTGTAGGTGTTTGGTAACAGCAATACGAAAGCAGCTAACACAGCCTCCTTTTCCAGAAGCAAAGGCAGACACCCCCTGAACCATGGAGCACGTCCATAACATAGGATCCCAGACAAAGGTCCACTAGGCATTGGGGCCTAGATGTTGCATAAATGGGAGGTAGGGCCTTTGATATGGCCCTGTCCCTGCAGGTGGCAGAGCCCTGCACCCGTACTTAGAAAGATGAAGAAGTATTGAAGGAGTAGGAAGCAGGACTCATGGGGGAAAGGAACAGGGAGGCCCAAGCTTCTCCATGGCTGGCAGCTTCCTGGGACTAGGCAGAGCTGGAATGCAGGGGTGGGGGGGGGAAGACTAGAGACAATTGCTTGCAGCCAACACTGAGACTTCCTATGCCAGTCTGGAACTGACCCCTCCCTGGCTGGCCACTCTCTGTCACTATCTCCCCACTGGCTAGGACTGTCACTGTCTGGAAGGGGTAACCTAGCTGGTTTGCCCCATGCCAGTGGGAACCTGGGGTAGGAAAGAGTCTCCTGGGAGCTGCAGGAAGCTAGTCTTCTCTTTAGGATTCTCACCAGCAGCTCTGACCTCACGGTCCCCTTGGAGACAAGTGGTCACAATGGTCGTTGGCCCACAGGTCCTGAGCTTGGGCATGGCCATACTAAGAATTCGTGTACAAATCTCTACCTTGTTTGTTTTCCTCCTCTGCCCAAATGGAGCCCCTGTTTGGTTAATTTCTGCTTTGTAGCTTATTTGGAGGCTGTTAAAACAGACCCTGGGGGACCCTCAGCAATGGCTGTTCCATATCTCATTATCTTTCCTGAACCCGGTTATTAGCTCTGATTCTTCTGATCGCTAGCTGCTGTTCGTGATGAGTTGTGTGCCATTAATGCCAGCTGGTTCCCCTCAAACAGGACCTACCATGCCAGGGGAAATGGGCTGGCATTCCGAGCCTCCAGCCAGTTGGCTCTTTAATTTTCACGGGCTCCACCAAATGTTCCAGGCCAAAGGACCCCGGGAAACTAGAACAGACGGGCTTCAATCCTGAACTACAGCCCTCCCTGGGATCCTTCCCAAGCTGTCTGTCCCCGCCCAAGGTTCTGGGGGCAGTATGGCTGGGTGCTGAGGGTAAGTGGTCATTTGTCTCCTCTGGAGGTGTCTTTGGCACATACCCCACACCCACTGCCAGTGGGTGGTCGAGGTAGCTGTATTGCCTCCTAGTGAACTCCCAACTGGAATGGACCTTATCTCCACGTTGTAGTCCCCAGATCCCTCTCTGGGCGTGGGTACGTTGGCATATTTTCAAATATGTTTCTTGATAAATTTCACCCCAGCCATGTGAGGTCTGCTAGTTTTTTTTGAGGGGGGTGGGTTAATACTTTATTATTTGGGCTTGTTTGTTTTTGTTTTTTGAGACACGCTTTCATGTAGTCCAAGATGGCCTCACAATAGCTGAGGATGACTTTGAACTCCTGATCCTCCCGCCTCTACCTCCTAAGTGCTAGGATTAAAAGTGTGTGCCTGGTTTATTCAGTGCTGGGGATTTGAACCCAGATCTTCCCGTGTGTTTGGCAAGTACTGAACCAACTGAGCTCTAGTCAAAGGAGCCTCCCCACTCCACCTTTTAGAAAGAACAGCATTTAAAACTTTTTACTTCATTTCATTTTTATCTATTCACTTATGTTTTGAGACACCATCTCATTACGTAGCCCTGGATGGCCTATAATTCACTATGTAGAGAAGACTGGAGTCACACTCACAAACATCTGCCTGCCTCTGCCTGGGGTGCTTGGATTAAAGGTATGTCACCATGCCTGGTGATTTTGTTGTTTGTTTGTTTGTTATTTTCATGACAGTGTTTCTCTGTAGCTTTGGAGCCTGCCCTGGAACTTGCTCTGTAGACCAGGCTGAACTCAAAGATCCGCTTGCCTTTGCCTGCCGAGTACTGGGATTAAATGCATGTACCACAACTGCCCAGCTGTCTGGTGATTGTTTTTTTTTTTTTTTTTAACTATGGGTATGTGTGTAGATACGTGCACATAAGGGCAGATGACCATGGAGGCCAGAAGAAGACGTCGGATCCTCAGGAAATGGAGCAGAGGGAGTGAGGAGCCCAACTTGGGTACTAGGAACTGAACTTGAGTTCTCTGTCAAAGCAATATGTGTCCTAGAGAGGTGAGCCATCTCTCTAGCCTGCAAAGCTTTCTTCTTAAGTACAGGCTGCACACATGAATAGCAGGTCAGGTGGGCGCCCCATGACATAAAAGCTTTGGTGTCTGCCATTGGGTTCATGGCCAACAGAAGCCTGGGTTGTGAAGGCCTTCAAAGAGACACCAGGTGGGACCGATATCAGCAGCCACCTCACTTCTTGCCAGGCTATGTCCTTGACCCCCGGGACACCTGTGATGCAACCGGCCTTAGCACGCACCCGAACAGCGTCCACTCACTGCTAAATCTGACCACCTGAGCTCAATCCCCGCCCTCAAGCTGACTGACCTCACACTCCAGGACACACTGAACTTAAAAAAAGAAGGAAAATGGACACCAAACCCACACACGCACCCTTCACTGGTTCTCCCTGAAGGACCTCACTCTACGGACTTGGAGGCATTCCACCCCAGGACCTCTGAGCACTCTTCCTGTCAGGCCTCCCTTTCAACCTAAATGTCAGACCTCCTCTCCACTCTGGTGCTCCCCTAACAGTTTCTGGAAGAGCCTGGAACTGGAGCTTTATGTGAGGTGTTTGTGTGTGTGTGTGTGTGTGTACTGGAGTGTGTGTGCCTTGGTGTGTGTGCCTTGTGTCATGTGTACTCATGTATGTATGTGCCTATGTGTATACTTGTGTGTACGTGAGCCTTGTGTTCATGGGTACTCATGCACATGTGTGTACCTAGTGTTCATATATACTCATGCATGTCTGTGTATGTGCGTGTCTATGTCTCTGTGTGTGTGTTGTGTGTAGGCCTGAAGACTTCCTCAAGCATTATTCTTCAAATGCTGTTCATGGTTTTGTCTTTGTGTTTGTTGGTTTGATTGCTGGAGACAAAGTCTCGTGTTGGCCTGGAGTTGGGCTGGCTGGTGAGCCCTGGGGATCTGCCTGTCTCTACTTCATTCTCTCTATGCCACCATGCATGGCTTTTATATCTTAATTTAACTTTTATTGGTGTGTGTGTGTGTGTGTGTGTGTGTGTGTGTGTGTACTTATGTGTGAGTACCTGTGGAAGCTGGAAGAGGACAAGGGTTCTTCCTGGAGCTGGAGTTACAGGAAGTTGTAAACTGCCCCAATGTGAAGATCAAATTCTAGTCCTCTACCAGAGCAGCAAGTGCTCTTAACCAATGAGCCATCTCTCTAGTCCCACACTCGGCTTTTTATGTGGATTCTGAAATCAAGCTCCAGCCTTAAGCTTGCAAGGCAAGTATTTTTACCAACTCAACTATTCCCTCTTCTCAAGGACAAAACATTCTTCCATATATCTCAGTCCCAAAGAACATACGCCTTTGCCTTTTTACACATCTCTGATGCAAAATAATACATGCATTTGATAACCAAAAAAAAAAAAAAAACACTGCAATATTTTGTATCTGTGGACTTGAATAGAAATCCAACTCTCCCAATAAACACTGTGTATCAGAACCCAGGGCTTGCCTCTCTTACCCGCCCACTAAATTCCCACTATGTGGTAAAATGAGTGTGGGCTTAGTGACACTTCTAGAATAAATCAAAGTGAACGATATCTGGAGCATGAAGGGAAAAAAATCGGGAGGTCACAAAGCAGATCCGCTTGCAAACCTTTGTATCTGCCTTTGCAAACACCGAGCTTGCCCAGGTCTGTGGCAAGATGATCATTTTATACTCAGCTTGGGGAGGAGGCCCTGAAGGGCACCAGAGCTTCAGAGATGAAGTGCACCTGTCTGAACCCTGGAGTGAGCAGGGAGTAGGTATCTAGGTAATGAGGAAGGAGCGGGGAGGGCAGATGGAGAAAGGAGATGGGCCCTGCAGAGACAGAGTCAGGTAACACTGGGTTGTCACCATGGCTGTGCAAACTCTACTGCTCTTGCCAATGGGGCCTACGTGGTCCTGAAGAACGATGGAGGAGGAGGCACGCTGACAGGAGGGATGGTATGAGATCCAACCTTAGACCTCTCTACAAACCCAAATGGTCCTGGAAGGCAAGGGGTAGGTCGGGAAATCGCCGAAGTACCAGAAATGCCCACCAGAGGGCACAGCCTCGAAGACTAAACTGGCTACCAAGTGGACTGATTGGTGACCCTTCATGAAGGTCAAATGTCTTCCAGCCTCAGGCAGCCCGTTACTTGGCAACGAGCTCAGGGGCAAAGAAGCACAGGTGAATGGGGAAGACAGGCAACTGCCACAGTTCAGTCAGCTCCGGCTGCCACGGAGGGGCTTATCTGCTGCAACAGTGGCCACGCAGAATGCCTGAACCGTGTTCCGTGGGGACCAGGGTGCTGGTTGGGAGGAAACCAATTACATCAGACCCTTGTCCTCCCAAGAATAGAAGCAGGGCTGTTCCTCATGTCTGATTCGCCACTGCCAGCAGCACCACCATCTGCAGGCTTCTGGAACACTTCAGACTCTGCTGCTGGGTCTACTCCACGGCCCCTCCAACCCAGAAGTCACTTGAAGGGAAAGTAGCATGGCCAGGATTCATGGGTGCCACTATGTCCCAACTACCACAGGAACTCTGGAAAGACCTGGCCCTTGCAAACAGCCAGCCAGACCTTGTCTTACTGGAAGCAGGGTGTGCTCTGTCTGGATCACACCTCTGACTTAATGTTGGCCAGAAAACAGAGGTGTAGAAACCAGGAGGGAGGTTGGTGGCAGATCTAAAAAGAGCCATCCCTAGTCTCCTCTGCTCTTTGGGAGCCTGGCGGGGGGGGGGGGGGGGAACCTGCCTATCAAGGGTACAATATATTTCTTCCCACCTAGAAGCTAAAACACTGCTTGGTTTTTTCACATCTTAGTAAGCCCCAGTGGCCGAATGGGCCTTTGTGTTAACAGAGGAGTATGTGAACACGCCTGGGGTGGGCTGCAGAGGCTCTGTCCTTGACTTCAGTCTGTGCTCAATTTCCCCATCTGTAAAATGGGTCTGAACTAGCCTAGTGCCAGCACTCTGTAAGAATAGCCACTGTTAGTACTTGAGAGGCTGCTTACTAATCTGACCATCAAGAGTATGTGGGGTTTGCAGCAATGAGAATTGGCAGGTTCCCTGGGCCTCTCCCTGCAGACAAAGGCTGCATCCAGCATAGGAAGGCCCAGTAGGGGAAAGGAGGTCTGCATTGTCCCTCAAGGAGAAGCCAGTGCATTAGCTGCTTCAGGGTTACCTGAAGATGAAGGACTCAGGAATAGGACACACAAGTCTCTTGTCATTAGGCTCCATCAACCTGATCCTGACAAGTCATGGATGCCAGTACGGAGCGCCTGTCCACAGCCCCAGGTCCATCCCCGCCCAGGAACCAGTGGTCAGTGGGTTGCATCTGCCACCTGCTACTTCTGCCCAAGAGTCTTGGATTCCTTGAACAGCGTTCACAGCCCCCAATGGAGACCACTGCAATCACTCCACTGTACTATCACCATTATTCTCTATGTGGCAGACACTCTTCTGACAGTGTCCAGGATCCGTTCCCATCTTTCTGCATGCCTCGGACTCTGCTGTGCCCTCTCCCAGGACACCCAGCCCTGCCTTCTGCTGGCTTTCTCCATCCGCCCCATGTGTCATCCCTGCGACTGAGTTAAGTATTTCAGAGTCAGCACCACCAGAGTTCTGACTGCCCCCGGTGCTCTCTGCTCGCCCTCCCAGCATCTTGAAAACCATAGTAGGCTGCAGCCTAGGCTCCTCCTGTAAAGTGCCTGGCCCAACACAGATCTTGCAGAAGGAGCCAGGGCCCTCCCTGTCCTCTCCCTTCACAGAGATCACACAGAACAAAAACACAAAGAAGGAGAGAGGCTTCCTTTGTTAAAAGACGGCAAACTGTTAGGTTTCAAAAATAACTTAAGACGGGATTTCTTTTTTATTCTAAAGCAAGCACCCAGACATTGCCAAATCTATTTAGGAGGGCCCCAGAGAAGCTTCTCACCCCAACAGTCCAGGGCCCAGCATGAGGCTTCGTTTGAAAGAATGTCTGATTGGTGAGGGGGTATTACAGGCCAAGGTCAAAGATTCTCCTGAAAGAGAGGCAAGGCTCTGCGGACCCCACATAGAAGGCTGCACATCAGCTCAGCTTAGTCTCTGGGACCTGCTCTCAGCCCATCAGGCCCCATCTAGCCACCTGCTTGTAGGGACTCGTTTTAATTAATGCCAGAACTGGGCCAACCACTGGGGCCGTGACACTTGTTTGCAGGTCATCTGCTCCTAACAGGCTCTCCCTGGGAGGGGATTTGTCTCTAATTGAAAGCGAAATCAGTTAATGAGGCCGCAGGGCCTGGAGTCCCAGAGAACAAGGGAGAGGAAAATAAAATCAAGCCCCTGTCTTAGGAAGTTCTGTGATTCATACACACAAAAGAAAAGAAAGCAAGCTGCTGATTTTCCAAGTCAGGAGCTCTACTCCATCTGCCCGAGTGAGCCCCTCGCTGTGTGAAGTCGTCAGGCAGAGGGACATGCCACCGCTAAGGCTCAGGCTCCTGGAGAGGAGAGGAGGGGCCTCTCAAAGCCAGTGATCAATCAGCAGCCTAATTAATGGGTATTTATGGCACAGGGATCTATGGTTCCCTCTGTGGGGTACAAGACAGATGCCTGTCCCTAGCTAACTTGTAATCCAACTGGGGACAATGGGGACAGGGACAGGGTATGACTGAGTGTGGAAAGAACAGAAGGTTTCTGGGACTTAGGTCAAAGAAACTCTCCTCTGGAGGTTTTGGGACCAAGCAAAGAGGCTGAAGTAGAGGGCGTCCCACGCTGTGCAAACACAGCCCAACGCGAAAGCCCGAGTCTGCTGGGTTCTGTGTCCCTCCACTAACCAATCTGAGGGTGTGGCACAGGCCTGGCAAGGGTAGGAATGGAATGAACGTGACCCCACCACCAGTAGGATCCTAAGGGCCAGAGCTCTCGTAAGTAGAATTCCTGAGCCCCAGGCCCAAGGGGAAGGTACCAGAGCAATGACCTCTTCATGCAAGCCCTTCCCCGTGTGTCCCCTACCCTCCTGCCAGATCCTTCTACTTCATCAGATCTCCAGGAAGGAAGAGGCTATTGAAGCAGCTGGGCCAGGGAGGCTCCGAACATCACTTACCTTACAGGTCCAAGGGTGGTGAATGAGCCCCTCTCAGGAGAGCCCTTGGCCCAGCAGAGTCAGGAAGCCTCACTTTTTCTGACTCCCAGACTAAGTCATGCAGGGTTGCAAGGCCACTGGGCAGACTCACAGCTTTTCAACAGTGAGTCACCTATCTACGTCGGCTTCACTTCGTGTGGGTTCTAACTGGCAGTGAGACACGGGATTCGGGGAAGAATGAGATCCCGGGCACAAGAAGGGATGCCCCACTTAACAGCCACTTGGAGATGGCTTGGTCTGTGCGGGAGTGAAATAAAAGAGGCCACTTGAGGACAGCCCCAAAGCTCTACTTCAGAAGAACAGCAATAGCAATGACTGTGTAGGATGAATGGTTTGTCACAGTGTGTACAAGTATGTTTGGTGACAGAAGAGATGAGAGAAGGTTTATCAAAAGATTAGTATATGTGAGTTCTTTCTTCGTGTTAACTTGCGTTTTCTTCCTTTTTAAAATTAAAAAAAAAAAATTGCTGTTATATGTGTGTTGCCTGCTCTTATGTGTGTGTTCCTGCAGAGGCTGGAAGAAGATGTAAGTTCCCCTGGGACTGGAGTTATAGATGAGTCACCAAGAGGGCCCTGGGAATCAAACTCAGGTCCTCTGGAAAAGCAGCTTGTGCTCTTGACTGTTCAGCCATCTTTGTTGTCAAGACAGAGTCGCGCGGAGCCCAAGCTGACCTCAAACTCACTATGCACCTGGAGATGACTTTCGAGCTTCTGCTCCTCCTGCCTCCATCCCATGAGTTCTGGGTACAGGCACGGACCACCATAACCTGTCTTATGCGGCGCTGGGGATGGGAAGCAAGGCTGAGTGCGTGCTGGGCAAGCACTCTACCTGCTGACCTGCATTCCAAGCCCTGATCCAAGAAGTGACATAGAGGCAGAGGTAGGAACAAGACTGGACGATGTCTCAGAGGTGTGATGCATCTCTCCGGCTCTGGCCCATGCCACTCTCTAGCCTGCTTGCTGCCCCCACCTGGGAGCCACCAATCCTACCCTCACTCAGTCAATTTGCAAATTCCCGTAACAAAGTAACAAAGTCCAGCTTTACTCTGCAGGTCTGCAAAGGCTCGACCTGAGGAGCTTTATAAACCTTCCCAGGAGGCGGGACAGTGACACACCAACCAATACTGAAGAGATAGACTGCACGGAGACAGTTCTGTCCAAACCAGCTCCACTGAAGGCCAACAGCCTCCTCCAAGAAAAAGACGCATGCCCTTTACTCGTGGAGCCTCAAGCTTCACACGGTTGCTGTCCGGGGACCTCTAGCTCAGTTAGGCAGAGGAAGTTCGGGAATGTGGGTTCAGGAAGTTTAGAAGCAGTGAACTGGGACCGTAGACGGCCATAGACTGTGCCCCAGAGGCTGCTCTGAGGAAACCATTGCACTGGGGAGACAAAGAGCAGAGCTGTTCTAAAGAGAGTACTGGGTGCAGGGACAGAGAGATGGCTGCCTTTCCTACCCTGAACTCTGTCTCCCCCAATGCCCCGGAGTGCCAGTTTGTGTTCTTCCTATCAGAGCCTCTTCTCTGAAAAATGGCTGGGCATCCCCTTGCAGACCCCATTCCCAACAGCCTGGCAGCAACCCTCAGGAGCTGGGTAGGAGTTACTC
The DNA here is from genome assembly GCF_943737965.1 of Phodopus roborovskii. Lineage (NCBI taxonomy): Eukaryota > Metazoa > Chordata > Mammalia > Rodentia > Cricetidae > Phodopus > Phodopus roborovskii. The sequence goes on from NW_026126571.1 coordinate 1,374,114, forward strand.
ACAGCAATGGAGACAGCACTGATGACGGCTCCCAGGTAGCCCTGGATGAACTTGGATGCAGGTGAAGGCTGGAAGACAGGCAGAAAGGTAGGCACACTGAGTGGTCTGGCCCACAAGAAGCACTCCCTCTGGAAGCCGAAGGGGCCCAGGCCTCCCTCAGCAACCTTCGAGGCAGAACACACGAAGCAGGGGCAGGTAACACTGGGCAGCTTTACTTCTGCACTGTTCTAGAAAGATCTGGGCAGACATTGCTGGCTGAAGGTGGGAAGCAGCAGGGACCCACACAGGCCCTTTATGCCCAGGCTGTTGTGTAGTGAACACTGTCTGTGTGAGACAGCAATGTCTCACCAGCTACAGTCTAGCCGGCTCTACAGGCCCCTCAGCCCGGCCATTGGGGGCTTCACCGTCAACACATTGCTGTCGCCCACTAGTTCCATAGAACAAAAGATCTCAAGTCCCAACATGAGACAGGATTAAAGGAAAGCCGAAGAACCTGTCTCTGCTACAACTGCAGTTTGGAGATCGCTGGTTTAAGGTTATCTTGGAGGAAACTGAGTGGAACCATATAGGAGAAGCCCACAAGGGAGGCGACACACAGGGCTAGTGTCCTTAACATCCCCCAGTCCCTCAAGTTCCCACTGCAAAGGCCAGCTTCCCTCAGAGGGGCCCCTCTGGATCTGAGGATGGCCCAGAAGGAAAGAGAAGGGAGCAGCACTCACCTTGGTAGCATTGCGGTTTGCATAATTGACACAGGCATTATGGCTCTGGTTCAGCCACTGAAGGCAACAGAGAGAGAGAGAGAAGTGAGAAGATACGGCCACCTCTATGGAAGAACCCACCTCCACTCCTGCCAGAAACCATGGGAAACTGTCCCACATGTACACAGAGATGAGGACACTGAAGCGAAGTCTAGGGGAGTGTGGAAGCTTGGGGTGGGCGGTACAGTTCTCAAGATGCTGATATCATTTGCACCCAAGATCTGAATGTACAAGCTGTCCCAGAAGAATCCAGAAGCTAGTGGGATTCACCTTCTACAGAGCCTCCATTATTTGACCCCTCTTTACCTGCCAGAGGCTCTGTCAGAAGCAATAGGTTGGTTAGCAAGACGCAGACATCAGAAAGGGGCTACAGGCCTGTGGTCACTGACCATGGGCCAAGCGACCAATGGACAGAATGAGTTGCCACTAACATGCCATCATGTCCCAGGTGAGGATACCTGGCCCCCTCATCACCTCCATCTGAAAGTTAAAGTGACAGAAAATGGCTGGCGTCACCCTGAGGTGTTGGGTGCCTGTCCAGCAGAAACCTTGGTGAGTTAGGGATAAGGGCAGAGGGATAGGGGCATTTGACCCAGGGGCCTGGAGGAAACAGGAGACAATGGGGAAGTACCACACCAGTGTGTGCGCGGGCGCGTGCACTCCTGTGTGTGTGTGCATGCGTGTGCGCGAGTGTGTGCGAGTGCACGTGTGCTCCTGTGTGTGTGTGAGTACATACGCTCCTGTGTGTGCGTGCATGTGTGTGCACGTGCGTGTGTGAGTGTGTGCATGCGTGTGTGCATGCCTGCTTGCACGTGAGCTCCTTGTGTGTGCATGCGTGTGTGTGAGTGCATGCGTGCATGTGTGTGTGCACGTGCACATGAGCTCCTGTGTGTGTGTGTGTGTGTGTGTGTGTGTGCGTGCGTGTGTGTGCCTGCCTTCAGAAACCCTTTCTATGATTCTTACCTGCCAGAAGACAGTGGACGCCAGGGTCTGGTTGGGCAAGAGAAGACCCACCACCTAGAAAAGTGAGAGGGGTAGGTTGAAGAAGGCAACAAAGATGCCCAGTGCTCTGGGGGCTTGTTGTTTTGTGTTTTTCAGACAAGAGTCTCACTACATCCAGGCTTACCAACAATGTACTATGTAGCCCAGACTAGCTTTGAAATCATAGCAAACATCCTGCTGCAGCCTCTCAAATGCTGGGGTTGCAGGTGTGTATCACCATGCCTGCTTCACTCCATGGGTTTGCAGAGCGAAAGTTGTATAGCCATGGACAAGACAGGATTGGAGCTACATGCTCTGGTACGCATGTGATGCCCACAGTGAGACCGATTGTAATAAAAACAAAGTAAGAATGACATTAATGTGTGATCCTGTCTATATGGAAGAAAAACCATAGCTGCCTACCCAACACACACACACACACACACACACACACACACACACACACACACACACACGAAGCATCTATAGGTTCCAGAATTAGCTATGGAAGCCCAAGGAAGTCACTCCAGACTCACAGTCTTCTGATTTTTTTTTTTTTTTTTATTTCAACACAGGGTTTCTCTGTGTAGCTTTGAAGCCTGTCTTGGAATTCGCTCTGTAGACCAGGCTGGCCTCGAACTCACAGAGATCCACCTGCCTCTGCCTCCAGAGTGTGGGATTAAAGGCGCCACCATAGCCAGGCCTCTGCCTTTTTCTTAACAGTGGATTTTATTTGTTTCCAGAATTGGAGAGAACAATAAAAACAAGTGAGCAAACAAAAGGAACCCCACCCCCTCCCCTCAAGTAGACTGAACCCTTCTCCTGTAGGATTCTTGTGCGAATTAAATAATTTCAAGGGATTCAAACATAGAATTTGAGGAAATCTGTCACCACTAACAGAAAACTGGTACTATGGTTTCCACGGGAGTTAGACTGTCCCCCAGAGGCCACTTGTCAAAGGCTTAGTCCATTAGGGCACTGTGATGACTCAAACCCGAATAGCACCTGGAATCTAGACTTGCTGGTTGCCTTTGAAATATATATTTTATTATTTATTTATGTGTATGTGTTTCTGTCTCTGTGTGTGTTTCTGTGCGTGGAGGCCAAAAGAGAGTATTAGATACCGGGCAGCTGATGTCGCAGGCAGCTGTGAAATGCCTGATGTGGGGGCTGGTAACTGAACTCACGTCCTCTGGCAGAGGAATGAGCGCTCTTAACCACTAAGCCAGTGGTTCTCAACCTTCCTACTGCTGTGACCCATTAACACAGCTCCTCATCTTGTAATGACTCCCAGCCACAAAATTATTTCATTGCTACTTTATAACCATAAATTTGCTACTATTATGAATCATAATGTAAATACCTTATATACAGGATACCTGATATGCAACCCCTGAGGAAGGGCTATTTGACCCCTAAAGGGGGTTGTGACCCACAGGTTGAGAAGCACTACACTCAGCTATGTTCACACACATACCTACACACACGCACACACCCCTTTAAAACAGTCTTATGTGCCCCAGGATGGCCTTGAACTTGTATAGCTGAGGATGATCCTGAAGCTCCTGTCTTGCCTCTACCTCCCAAGTGCTGGGAACAGAACGGTGCTGGCTGCTGAGGAATGATCCCAGAGTTTTGTACATGCTAGGCAAGCATGGGGCTACATCGCCAGCTGTGCGTGTGCATGTCTGTGTGTGTGTGTGTGTGTGTGTCTGTGACTGTGTCTGTGTGCATGTCTGTGTGTGTCTGTGACTGTGTCTGTGACTGTGTCTGTGTGTGACTGTGACTGTGTGTGACTGTGTGTGTGTGTCTATGTGTGCATCTGTGTCTATATCTGTGTGTGTGTCTGAGACTGTGTGTGTCCCTATGTGTGTGTGACTTTGTGGGTGTGTCTGTGACTGTGTGTATGTCTGTGTCTTTGTGTGTGTGTGTCTATGTATGCATCTGTGTGTGTCTGAGACTCTTTTGTGTCCCTGTGTGTGATTGTGTGTGTGTGTGTGTGTGACTGTGTGTGTGTGTGTGTATACACACATACACAAACACCAAGGCTCATGCATTTGGAGGTCAGAGGACAACTTTTAGGAGTCAATTCTCACTTTCCATGTTATTTTGAGGTCAGGTCTCTCTTGTCTCTGTCCCTGAACTTCATGCTCCAGGAAAGCGAGCCCATGAGCTCCGGGCAATTCTCTTGCCTCCACTTCCCATCATACTATAGAAATTGTTAGACTGTAGATACACACTGCTGCCTCCCACTTTTCACATGGGATCCCTGGATCCAGATTCAAGGGTCTGAACACAGGTCATCACGGAAAGTGCTTTAATTCACCCGCTGAGTCATCTCCCTGGCCCCTTTGCTTTTTTTTTTTTTTTTTTTTTTTTTTTTTTTTTTTTTTTTTTTTTTGAGACAGAGTCTAATATCCTCAGGCTGGCTATGAGCTTCCTATGTAGCTGAGGACGATCTTGAACTCCTGATCCTCCCGCCTCTCACATGCTGGACTTATAGGCATGCACCATCATACCTGGCTGATCCTGACACTGGCTGCACTCTGGACAGCAAGGACTTGTGTGAGTCTCCTAAATTTACCTTTGGCATGTTTGTATGCAAAGCTGCATCTACCAAGCCTGGCTGCACATGGGGAAAATGTGCACAGCCATCCACATATTGACTTATTTATTATTCCTGTAGATAAAACGGCTCTTTGGCAAGAATTTCTGCAAGGAACAAGTATAAACATTCAATACTATTCAGTAAATCAAATTCTAGACATCCTTAGCAGCATTAGTAAATCATGTTTTAAACATTAAAATGTTTTAAAACAGAGAACACTCACGCACATTTATATTTATTGGCCCATATCAGCTTGAATAAAATTATATAATGTGAAGCCATTCCACAGCTCCAACAGGAGCTCCGCACAGTAATTCTCTTCCAGGGTGAAATCTTTTGTGTCGTGGCCACTTGGGGCAAGGGACTGAAATCCGGGCAGGAGACCATGGGGCCTCACATGCAGCTCTACCTTTTGTGGTCTCAGATTCATGATTCCTTCTGGAGCTTGACCTTCCCATCCTAGATCAGTTCCCTATACTCGCCACCACAGTGCGTGCTGGGGTTGTGTGTGTCTGGGATACATGTTTGTGCGTACATACATGTGGAGGCCCTGGGGGAGATGAAGAACGTGTTCCTCAATCACTCTCCACCTGTATTCATTATTTATTTTTAATACACATGTACGGGTGTTTTGCCTACATGCATGCCTACATGTAGTGACTACAGATGCCCGAAAAGGGTGTTGGATTTCCTGGGACTGGAGTTAGAGATGGTTGTACTGTTACATGTGCTGGGAACCCAACCCAAGTCCTCTGCAGGAACAGCCAATGTGGTTTAACCACTGAGCCATCTCTCCCTAGCCCTAACACCTTTATGCTTTGAGACAGGATCTCACTGAAACGGAAGCTCTGATTGGCCAAAAAGCTCTAGGGATCTACCTGTCTCCACACCCCTCCTCTACCATGCTAAGTTGCTGGCACACACTACTGTGCCTGATTTTTTCCCATGGGTTCTGGGGATCCAAACCTAGGGCCTCATGCTTGTATAGTGGGCATTTTTCAGATCTAGCCATCTACACCCCCAGCTCAGTTTAAAAATCCAGTTGTCTGGAACAGTAACCCACTGTCTGTGGGTTTGTTTGTTTGTTTGTTTTCTTCCTTGGGTCTCTAGTCAGAGCAAAGAGAAACTGAACCTAGAGTAACAAAGGGTGATAGCTACACACAAGCACATGAAATCCACCCCTTAAACTGGGACAATTCATACTGTCCACTGACGAGTGTTCAGGTAACCCACCATCTGTGGTTTATAGATCACCGTACTGCAGACTATGCAGAACAGCCCTCACCCCCAAATACCAACTTTCTGGATGGTGCTTAAGCCGCCAGGAACGTCCTCAGACACCGTGACCTGGCATTCTGTGTGTCACCAAGGCACCTGCTGTCCAGGACGGTCACTGCAGTTTGAACCGTGGGGTCCCTTAACCGAATTACCTCAGAGACACTTTCTGGTTTCTGAGTCAGAGGTTGCATGCCCAAGCAACTGGCTTCCATCTGACTTGCAGTCCCTGGGCCTTTTACCTGTGTCTGACCATTAAGAAGCCTAGGCCAGGGTCAGCAAGATGATTTGTGGGTAAAGGGTTGGCCACACAATCCTGACAACTTGAGTCCTATCCTAAGAACTACTTACACGTTAACACCTCAAAGTTGTTCTCTAACCTCCACACATAAAATAATAATAATAATAATAATAAACAATAAATAAAACAAAGTAAAAGCCCAGGCTAGCTTTCCCTGCCCACAGCTTTCTCACAGATACAGACCCACACTGCTCATTTTCTGTACCCGTTCTCAGCCTCCTCTGTGGGTGTGTGTGTGATTATTATCTTTACTCATTTTATTCTATAGTGTGCATTTAAAAAACTGACATATAATCTTTTCTAGAATAATTCAGAGCCCTAAATAAACTTGTACCTAGGCTACGTCAGTCATACTCGCATTGCACATAGCTCTGACTAGCAAGTGTTTGACTACACTGAGAGCCCTCGCTGCCTGCCATAACACAAACCTGGTGTCCATGCCAGTGCCTCAAAGCGCTGAAACTTCTCCGTGCTTTTCTTAAAGAGATCGCCTTGTTGGCTGACCTTGCCAAGCACGAATCACTTACCATAATCTTGTAATAAGGAGGAACCTATAAAATAGAGGCAGCCTTCCACATTTTGCAGAGGCCTTGAGAAGCACAGGGATCTTCCCAAGTCTTTACAGTAAATTCAAGAGTTTGCGGGGGGGGGGGGGGTGTCTCTCAATCTCCAGCGTGGCATTCTGGTTCTGACTTCAGGGTACACTCCTCCAGCTCGTCTCCACGAGCACAAAGGAAAAGGGGGGGTTCAGTTACTGCTCTAGCCTGTTGATGGGGCACAGTATATATGGCGTGCTCTGAGGCTTCTGGCAATAGCAGGGGTGGGGGGTGGGGAGCTTAGATTGTCCCTGTGACAGCTCATCTTCATTGCCAACTTGATTGATTGAATTTGGGGTTACACACACCTCGGGGTGTTTCGTGAAGGATTCCATAAAGATTTAACTGAGGTGGGAAGACACCGCCCCCCCCCCCAGCCACTATGTAGACGAAGGCTGGCTAAGCACTTCACTCATCTGCTTCCTGAGAGGAGGACAATGTAATATGACCAGCTGCAACTTCTGCTGCCATGACTCCTCGCCATGAGGAGTCTATCAGGCATTTCGTCACAGCAAAGAGAAAGCTAACCAAAATACTCCTTAACCACAAAACACAAAGACCAGTTGAGTCAGGGAGATGCTAGCAGGCAGGCCAATGAGGTACATGGGTGTGAGCAGGAGAGAGAGAGAAAGAGAGAGAGAGAGAGAGAGAGAGAGAGAGAGAGAGAGAAAGAGAGAGAGAGAGAGAGAGAGAGAAGGCATATCTACCTGGGTGTGAGAGAGAGAGAATGCATACCTATCTGGGTGTGGGTGTGTGTGTGTGAGAGAGAGAGAGAGAGAGTACATACCTATCTGGGTGTGTCTGTGTATGCGTGACAGAAGCCAGACAGCAGAGGCATTGGGCCATAAAACCGCTGGTCTGACTGATGAGACCATCGTCCCAGAAGTTGGCAAAAGGCAATCTGGACAGGATAAAGATAGAAGACCACAGACACCAAAGAGCCCTCGGGAGTGTTCTAGGCGGGTGTTCTAGGACCCTGCCCTGCCCTTTGGGTCCCTATGGCCAGGTGGGGCCAGAGCTCACTGTGCAGCCTCGTTCCCTATTAGGAAACGCTCAGCACCATCTGCACAGTCCCAGGAGCAAGAGCAGGCATTTTATAACTTCCTTTTCTTTTTCAGTCTACATTAAAAATAAATGTTCCCTTCAGCTCTCAGATGTATATCTCTGGTGCAACCTGCCCACATTCCCTCCTGCTGCCCTTTCCAGAACGTGGCAGGGGAAGGGAAGAAGAGAGGGAGAGAAGGAGCCAGTCCACCCGGCTGATGCCAGTGGATCACACCTCTTCCAAGAGGGAAGCGAGGCAGGCATGGCCACACATGGTGGAAAGTGCCCAGAATGCATGAGGACCGGGAAAAGTGAAGTAGAGGAGACGGGAGCCAACAGCCAGGCTTTCCTCCCATCCCCACCCTCCCGCGCCGCAGGACCTTGGCCAAATCACACATCCATCTTTGCATTTATAGTTCACGCAGTGGCTGGAGTGCCCTCGACAGCGCCAGCCCTCTGGCGGCCATCCTCTCCACACATCTGTGGGTACCATGGGCTATCCACTTCCACCATTTGCCCTACTGTGGGCTGGAGCCAAGACTGACCCAAGCAAGTGACCTGAGCTCTTCATACCTGTCTTCAGTCAGGAAAGCAAGAAAGGCACAGACAGAATCTGGCTCAGTGTCTGGCACATGTTCCCGGATGTCAGGTGGTACTGTCTTCCCCCCCTGCCAATCTAGTTCCTCTTTGAGCCTTGCCTGCACGCTATCCCCCTTTCTTTGAGCCCCACAGCCTGCACCTCACAACTGAGCGTCGTATTAGAATGTAAATCTTTGTGTGTGCACATGTGTGTGCACATGCATGTTCAAGCCTGTGGAGGCTGAGGGGAGCAAGGGTCAGCCAGACTCAGCAGACCACAGATAGACAGCAAGGATCAGAAGAACCAGCTCCGTTTGACGCTCTTCCAGGCACATCCCAGCTCACCAAAAGCCCCTAAGAATGTGTGCAGAGTGTGGGGTGTCTGCAGCACAGCAGTGAGCGAACCCCTCACGGACTGTCGAGGGACACCACAGGCAGAATAAGCCGCGGCTGGCACCGTGGTCAGCACGCCTTGCCCTGCCATCTTCACTCATGCTATGGGCTCCCAAGCAACCTTGCTCAGCACCCAACCCACCTGGGCCCTGGGGTTAGAGAGGGACAGCTGTACCACTCTAATGACAGAGTAAGGAGTGGGATCGGCATCTCCCACCTGGGAAATGGTTCAAAAGAAAAGTTACTCCCCATTCCGCCTCTCCTAACTGCTGCAGACAGACAAGATTGCTTTTTTTAAAGATTTATTTGCGTTTGTATTTATGTGCATACGTGTGGGCATGCACACATGAGTGCAGGTGCCCACAGAGGCCCCACGGAGGCTTCAGATTCCTCCGAGGTAGAATAGCTGTGAGCTGCCCAATGTGGGTGCTAGGAACTGAACTGAGGTCCTCTGGAAGAGCGGTCAGTGCTGTCAGCCTCTGAGTCATCTCTTGAACCCAAACAGCACCTCAAGCATTCCAGTCTTCTGGCCAGGAGTGGTACCTGATGTGTGTGTGTGGGGGGGGGATGTTACCTGAGCTGCTGATGTGTGTGTGTGGGGGGGGGGATGTTACCTGAGCTGCTGATGTGTGGGGGGAGTTACCTGAGCTGCTGATGTGTGTGGGGGGGGGTTACCTGAGCTGCTGATGTGTGTGTGGGGGGGGATGTTACCTGAGCTGCTGATGTGGGGGGGGGGAGTTACCTGAGCTGCTGATGTAGGGGGGGGGAGTTACCTGAGCTGCTGGTGGGGGGGGAGTTACCTGAGCTGCTGATGGGGGGGAGTTACCTGAGCTGCTGATGTGGGGGGGGGAGTTACCTGAGCTGCTGGGGGGGGGGAGTTACCTGAGCTGCTGATGGGGGGGGAGTTACCTGAGCTGCTGATGTGTGTGGGCGTGGGGGGGGTTACCTGAGCTGCTGATGTGTGTGGGCGTGGGGGGGGTTACCTGAGCTGCTGATGTGTGTGGGCGTGGGGGGGGGTTACCTGAGCTGCGCCTTGACACCACATCACTGTTGGTTGATGGACTTTCTACAGAGCCCATAACAAGTTCAAGGCTATCTTGAGACTGTGTCTGAAGAGGGTACCAGATCTCATTACAGGTGGTCGTGAGCCGCCACGTGGGTGCTGGGAATTCAACTCAGAACCTCTGAAAGAGCAGCCATTGCTCTTAACCTCTGAGCCATCTCTCCAGCCCTGACATAAACAAATCTAAGGGGGGGCAGTGGGAGATGGCTCTGTTAGTAAATGGCTTGCTGTACAATGTTTGATCCCAGCACTCATATAAAAAGGTGGATGGATACAGCACTGTGTAATCCCACCACTGAGGAGGAGCCAGGAGGAGTCTGGGGACTAGCTGGCTGGCCAGTCAGGCTAGACAATTGGTTAGCTCCAGGTTCAGGGAGAGCCACCACCTCCAACAGCAAGGTGGGAAGCAATTAAGGAAGGCATCTGATGTTGACCTCTGGCCTCCAAACACAAATCTGTTCACCAACATGTGCATGTGTGTGCACACATGGGAGGCAAAACATACGTTGAGTTTCTCCACAAGCTACCGCCACCAAATCATCCCAACTGACGAGGACGGGAATAACTGTCCCTTTACCCTCACGTAGCCCACACCCGGCTCCATTCCTCCGGTCTCCACTCGGACGGACGGAGGTTTAGTTCCTTTGCAGGCTCTCACCACCCTCCCCTCCCTCCTTACACTCACTCACCTCTCTCGGGGTCTGCGGTCCATTTCCCCAGGACAGCCCTCACTGGTGGGGCACCTGTCTTTTGGCGCCTTCCCTTCCTTTCCACCACGGCCACCTCCCCCTCCTCAACAGCTGTCTCTGGCAGGCCTGCCACAGCTGGCGAATCCAGCAATCTGCTCGGTTTTTTGTTTTTTGGGTTTGTTTTTTCTGCTTTCCCTTGTGCTTTGCCCCCATCTTCTGATTTACACGGCTGAAGATCTGAGTGAAGAGTGACACCGGGGTGGATCAGGGATATCACTGCCATCTCAAGAAGTAGCTTTGGAAGACTGTGTCTATCCCTGGCTGGTGGGGCCTAGCTTTAACTGCACAGGCAGCTCTTGCGCGGTATGGATGGAGTCAGAATGACTGTTGCTTGGTGACACAGCAGGCACACGGGAGAAACTAGGGTCAGGGTTAGGGTACTGGAGAAAGCGGTTTGGGTTAAGGGGGACTCAGGATGTCAGGAAAGCCCTGGGACGTGGACATAAAAGCAGACCCCACACCCTTCGATCCCCCACACAGTGGACACTCAGTGGCCTCCAGACTCCGGTCTGAGTCTTGGGATGTCTATACCCATGAGAGCATCTGGAGCAGGAAGAAAGGGCTCAGATTGTGTAACCCAAGCCTAGAATGTCCCAAGAAAGTCAGAATCTGTGGCCAGGAAGGTAGATGGGTTGGTATAGTGCTTGTCTAATATGCGCAAAGCTCTAGGTTCCGTGTCCAGCACTGCAGAGACCAGATGCAATGGCGTGCACACCCTGCAAATCCTAGCACTTGGGAGGTGGAGCGGGAGAATCAGGGGTTCAAGGCCATCCACAGTTATTTAGTGAGTTTAGGACAGGTTCAGTTATTTCTGAGACTTTGTCTCATGGACAGACAGACAGACAGACAGACAGACAGACAGACAGAAAAGGCATCAGACTCACTGAGATCTGAAAGTTCCAGACTGGATGGGCGCACAGAGCTGAGGAGGGAGGTACAAATGTACCTTAGGCCTAATGTACCCAGGGAGCCTTAGGCCTGTGAAGGACAGGGCTCCTGGCGTCTGAGGCATGCCGGGCACAGGCAGAAGAGCTGGACAGACCCCAGGGCAGGGAGGGGCCTTGCCCCTTCTACTATGAGCTCAGTGGGAAGCTGGGAAAAGAGCTATTGCCTATAGGAAGCCCTGCCATGAGAGCTTCCTGGAGGACCCTGAAACAATGGGTACTGGGCCACAGCAGCCGCAGAAGTGGCCCGGGCACACTGGCTTAGCATCCGTGCTTCTGTATAAATTGGGATCATTTTGCCACACACTAAAGTGGGGGAAAAGTTCCCATCTTTAAATGTTAAGCTTAAAATAAGCCCCGGCATGGGTGCCAGTGGATCTGTGAAATCTGCTGACTAAACTGGCACCAGAGCTTGTGAGAGAACCAGCTCGTCCCTCCAGAGCCCCTGGGGTGGGGAGTGAGGTTATTCTCAGGGTGAGCAGGAGGGCACGGGGTCGAGCAGGGATGCTCATATAGGCAGGAGGCTGCTTGGATGTGGCATCTAGCAGCTCCTGGGTTAAGGTGCCTGCCAGCCTTCCTCGCCCCTTCCCTTCCTCGCTCAGGGGCCCAGTTCCCAGCACATTCGCTGGCACCTTCGTTTCTATTTCGGTAGGCGTTTTCAGTGGCTTAAACATGCGTATAGTTTCCCATTTACTTTGACCAGGGGCTTCACGAAGGTGTGGACTGGAACCTTCCAGACCCTTTAGGACCAGGCGTGAATGAATGTTCAGGGCTGCCAGGCGACAGCAGGGCAGTAGAGGGGCTACAGTGGCTGAGGGGCGCCCGGCTTCAGGTGGGAGTGCTGGACAAGCAGTCACATCCCTTCCATATAAAGTTAGGTTTTGATCTGGTGGCCGGCAGTGGGAGCTGCGGTGTTCACGCCGCTTGCGCATTGTCCGGGCACAGGGACAAGTCATGGGCTCGCCACATCCATGGGCTCAGCTGGAGATCCACCTCTGGCCCAATACTCTGAACCTCGGAACATGGCTATGTGTGGCTCAGAAGAAGGTCCGCTGCTGGGCTTGGGACAGCGTGTTATAAGCCATGCTGCCGGTTTGCCTCAGTGGGGAGATCACTGCCATTCTGAGGTGTCCTGCCTGCACGCTGTGCTAACTCACAGGCTCTGAGGGCTGCTCCACACTGCACATCTGCTTTCACAAGTGGGATCAGCATCCCAAGTCTGGACGCCAACACGGCCGCAGTTCCCTGCAACAACGGGTCTATCTGGGGCATGCGGGGAGCAGTAAAGACATAAAGTCAGAGCTGCAAGTACACACTCAAGCACGCAGCAGACTGAGGCAAGAAAATCACCAACTCAACACCAGGCTGCCCTGTTCTGTGAAACCCTGTCTCAAAACAAAGACAAAACCGCCCTAACAAACAAGAGCTTTGTTAACTCTTTTGATTTGTCCCGGCTGGTGCAAGAATCCATCCAGTCATTTGGTGGTCATGAGCCCATATCTACCCGTGAGTGACCAGCTCAGACGGCAGGCCTCTGGGTTGATAATATTACCGAATAATGTATTAATGTAAATGTTTATAAAAGTTTTGTCAGGGCTCATGAGATGGCTCAGACAGTAAAGTACTCGCCTTGCAAGCATGGGGACCTGGGTTCAATGCCCCCAGGACCCACTTTAAAAAGTGAGGCGTGGGATGTGGTGATAAATGTTTATCTCAGCACAGGAGGGTCCTGGGGCTCACCGGCCAGCCTAGCCTGCTTGGTGAGTTCCAGGCCAATCAAGGACCCCGTGTCAAAAAACAAGAAGGATGGTTACCTGAGGAACAACACCTAAGGTTCACACACACACACACACACACACACACACACACACACACACACACACGAGACACATGTGCACACACAAATATGACTGTGACAGACTCTGGCATGCCTACCTATGGACTATTCAACCCTTCTTCCTCATTCATAAAAGTCTCTGCATGATTGAGCGTCAACTACATAGCAGCTAAATTCCCCCATGGGATGCTGCAGTTGTATGGGACTCCCACGAAAACCCCTCAAAGACAGATGACTCATTTGGGAGAAAATTCACTCCTATCTTCTTTGTCCTCTCTGAAATGTACAGAAGCTGTCATGTGGGCTGAGAGGTGGCATGTACAATAGAAACCAGCACTGAGACGATGGAAAATGGAAGACTGAGTTCCTATAGCCTTGGGCAATTCTACCCACACCCAAGCTTCTTTGACATTCAAGGGAAATAATGCTGTGTAAGTAAGTTACTCTGTCATACGCAGATGACCCTACACATAACTAATGAGTTATGCTACAAAGAAAAAACACAATAAGTTCTAAATGACAGGCTTATAAAGGTCATGTTCTCTGAATAAGGTTAAGCTATAATAATAACAAATAATACTTTTCTTTTCGGGCTGAGCGTTGGTGGAGCACGCCTTTAATCCCAGCACTAGGGAGGCAGAGGCAGGTAGATCTTTGTGAGTCTAGCCTGGTCTACAGAGCTAGTTCCAGGACAGGCTCCAAAGCTACAGAGAAATCCTGTCTCGAAGAAAAACAAAAAGACAAAACAAACAAACAAAAAACAAATAATACTTTTCTGAAAGGGACCAATTAATCTCAACCTAAGAGCTGGAGAGAGGGCTCAGCAGTTAGGACAGCAGCTGCTCTTGCAGAGGACCTGGGTTCAGTTCCCAGCACCCACTTCAGGGAGCTCACAAACTCCAGCCCCAGGGGATCCTATGCCCTCTTCTGGCAGGCACCTACACAACATGCACAAACCCACACACAAGAACACACAATTAAGAAGTAAATCTTGGGACCAGAGAGATGGTTCAGTGGTTAAGAGCACACACTGCTCTTGCAGAAGCCCCAGGTTCAGTTCCCAGAACTATACTAAGTGACTAACAACCACCTGTGACCCCAGCTACAGGGAAATCTGACACCTCTGAACTCCATGACCGCCTGGACAGCTGTGCATGTGCGCGCACACACACACACACACACACACACACACACACACACACAGAGGAATCTTTCTTAAAAATTCACAATTATAATATCAAACTTATTTGGAAAACAATAATATAGGATTACATTATGTATCTGTACACATGAAAATATGTGATACCACTATCTTTAAAAGGCAAACCACAGCCATAAACACTTCCAAGATAAAAATAAAATAAGAAAAGCAGGCTGAGGCCTGAGAGGGATGGCTCAGTGGGTAGAGGTGCTTGCCCCAAAGCCCCACAACCTGAGTTCGAGCCTTGGAGCCTATCTGGTAGAAGAGAACTGACTTCACCCGTACACTACAGCATGTGCACAACACCGCAAAAAGCAAAGTAATACAGACATTTGTTTAAAGTCTAGCAGGCCAGGACTGTGGCTCAGTTGGTAAAGTATTTGACTAGTATGCACCAAATCTGGGTTCCATCCCCAGCAATACATGGATCAGGTGTGGCCTTGCCTGCCTGTGCATTCAGAGATCTGGAGTTGAAGGTAGGAGGGTCTGAAATTCAAGGTCATCCTTGGCTACCTGGCCAAGCTGGGCTACTATTACTGGTCTACCATTCTACCAACTAAGACATTTCTCCCTTCCTCCCTCCCTTCCTCCCTCCCTTCCTGTTTTTCTTTCTTTCTTCTATTTTCTTTCCCTTTTGAGAAGTGACCTGACTGAGTCTCAAACTGCATGGCTCAAGTCATCCTCCTGTCTCTACCTTCAGTAGAGTTCTAAATCTAAGCCCAAGCCTGGGAATCTGACTTCAAAAGAATAACTGCACATGACAGTTTGTATGCACGCACATGGCTAAAGTCTGAAGCTAAACCAGACTTCCAGCAGAGGTAACTTCTGGGGAAAGACTAAGGGCTAAAGCATAATGGTGAGGACCTGTGCTTCTGTTTGCATTATTTGATTTCAAAGCTAAGAAGACAGTGATGTCCTGCTTATATAAATATTAAATATTTTATTTTTAAATGTTAATCACTTTTAGCCATGGTTTCATGCATCTTAGGGTTTTGAACTCTGTGTTGCTGAAGCTGGCCCTGAACTCCTGATCCTCATGTCTGCATCTCCAAAATGCTGGGATTACAGGCATGTACTAGCATTAAAATATTATATATATATATATACACATACACTCTTGGTGGTATTTTTGAATCCCAAAGAACATATTCATATATTACTTGTATAAAATGTACATTTTTTTCTTTTAATCCTAGAGATATTTTTGAACTCCAAAGATAAGAGAAAAATACATCAAATGATTCCCCAAGAAATGGAAAAATTTACTTACAAAAGAAAACACATTTGATCCAACTATTGTTCATGCCTGGAAGGGGAAACAGACAATGCCTGCAAAGCAATGGTGCAGGCCATGGACGGTCCACAGTTCCAAATGTTACTCAAAAGAGCACTCTGGCCAAACACAAAGCCTGCACAACCATGATGTTGAGACAGTTGTTGATAAGACTCAAAAAAAAAAAAAAAAAAAAAAATGGCAGGTGCATAGAAAAGCAAAGACTAGAGGAAGAGCCAGGCTTGGTGACACAGGGCCATAATCTTAAAGCCCAGGAGGCTGAGACAGGCATGGGAGTTTGGGGCCAGCCTGGGCTACAAGGTTGAACTCATCTCAACAAGAGGGCGATGCCCCAAAACATGAATGGAGTTCTTGATCTCTCTCTGCATTCAAGAACACCCTGAGGGCAGAGTTTGTGTCTCCAACCTTATTCAGAGTCCTTTATGAAACAAGCAATAGAGGAATGCACTCTTAGAAAGTTCCCTTTCCTGGGAGTCTGTGCTGGTGAGCCTCTGAACACTGTAATAATACTCAGTTTTAAAAAACACAGCAAAATGGTAGGCTAAGCCTAGTCAGGTGGGGATACACACACACACACACACACACACACACACACACCACTGCACAGCACAGGATCGGGACACACCTCATATTTACTATTTGATTCTTGATATTTATAATGTGCTCATACAGAGAATGTAATAAAATAATGTGAGTGAATGGCCATCACCAGAACTAGGAGGGTCCCCTCCCAAAGAATCGATGATTAAAACCCAGTGAAAACAATTGCTCCAATATAAACCAGGAATAAAACGGAAAAATTAACCAAGTACAATGATCAAACCAGAAGAGAAAACCGAAAGCCTTGCTTAGAGCGGTTGGGACATAGTTTGGTTGGTAGAGTGCTGGCATGCAGGGGGACCTGGGTTCCAACTGCAGGGTCACAATGAGATAAGTACTGTGGCACACATTTGTAATCCCAGGACTGGGCAGGTGGAGGCAGGCGGATCAGGCCATGCAGAGAAAGTGTCTCAAAAAAAACAAAACACAACGAAGCAAAACCCCCAGGGGCTGTGGGTGGGCTCAGCACAAGGCCTTAGGTGTGATGGAGAGCATTAGGGGGAAAGTTGAATAAAAAAATGAATATGGGGGGAAACCAACAATTTCCAAAGCCAAAAGTGCGCGTATAAGACGACGTTTTCAAAGCACACCCAAGCCTAGGGGATAAGATGACGCGCACTGTGTTGTTAGTGCTTTCCACTCGCTCAGAGGGTTGTGGAAATGTTACAGCTTCTTCTCCACAAGAACCAACGGAATGATGGCACCGCTTTCCTGCTGGGCTCCACCCTTCTCCACCCAAAGCGAGAGGGGCAGTGACTCCTGCCTGTCATTCCCAGGGCTGTTCTCACACATACACAGAACATACACCCATACACTATATATACTGTCACTTTGCACATTTTTAAACATGATATAAATGACATCAGCGAGTATTACTACTGTGCTACTATTTTCTCATTCAACACTGTTTTTCAGACTTAATCCATATTCATAACACAGAATACTTAACACAGGAAAGAAATCATGAGCAGGGCTAAACCCGACTCCAAAACCAAACAAAAAGAACACCAGAAACCCTTTCTGAATTAATTTGCAACTGCGATTTCCACAAGGTGCCCTTGTCTCCCGGGTCCCTGTGGAAGGGTCCCAATCTCCAATTGAGGGTTCAAAGCATTTCCCCAGGCCTGGTGGGTGCAACTCCAGGTGGAGCGCTGGATAGCAAGCAACAAGGGAAGCCGGATGTGCAAGCCCTGTCTCTCAGCCGTGCCCCACCAGGACTAGATCCTCTGCCAAGTATTTATCACTGTTAGACATCTGAAGTTTCGTTTTGGAAAAGAAAACCCTTTGCAGGTAAGACTTACAATTGGCGTCCCAAAAGGAATGTAACCTGTGGGGGAGAGAAAAAGAGTCAGGTCCCACGAACCTTCTGGGTCTGGTGAGGTACCCAGAAGCCTCTGGGGCTTGCTCTGCTCCGTGGCCCTGGTGGAGAAGTCCAGAACAACCACAGAAAGACACTACAGCCTTCCCTCAACTCAGCTTTCTTCCCCCCCCCACAGAAAAGGGCTCATCACCCCTCAAACTCCATACCATCCCCTCTGTCCCCAGCTGCCAGACGCTGGCCGGCAGACAGAATAGGCTGCTGCTTGTCTCCAGTGGTCCTCTGAACCCTTTCCTCCCTGAGGCACAATTCCCCATCCCCATGGTTTCATTTCCCAAGAAGCCCTGAGCATCCTCCTTCTTCCTTAAGCCTTTTTAAACTTTTTTCCCCTTCGCACCCATTCCTGAGACAGGAGTTCCCTCTCCACCTGAGATGGGTATATGTTAGATGCCAGAGCATTTCAAAGCTCTGGTGTTCTGGCTGGCCAGCCTCGGAAGGCAGGAGAGCACCGGGTGAGGTTTAGCCAGGTCCTGGCCTATGTACAAGGCTTCCTCACTGCTGTTAGTGAGCAGCCTCCCATCCCTTAGCCTCTGGCTTATAGTAGACAGTCAGCTGATGGCCAGGCGCCAGGGACCACACTTATGAGTGGCATAGAGAACCCAGGTCCACGTCCTGAGCAAACACAGCTTCACATGCTGATTGATGCCATGGCTCTCCTGCGCCTCCCTCTGGGGACAGGGCCAAGTTTGGGGGGGTGGGGTGGAATCAGGGGACTGAAATGAATGCCTGCCTTGGAAAGGTCCAGAATTATAAAGGAAGGCAAGCTGGGCGAGAGCCTGCTCTGCCCAGTAAAGAGACAGTGTACAGCTCCAGGCTCTGTATGTTCAGAGCCCTTTCTGCCTAAGCCTTCACAGAAAAGCCAGGGCTGCCAGCAGCCAGTGCCCCCTGGTTTACAAACTGGAAACCACACTGTGGCCGAGTCTCTGTGAGGTCAGGCTTTCTGAGGCAGGGAAGGTGGGTATCCTTGTCTGACTGAGGTCTCCTTTTCCAGCCTTCCCAAGGCAGCAGACAGCAGCCCTCTACGACATCCCCCCGATGAAAATGGCAGCTGACTGGTGTGAGAATACCCCTCCGCAGAGTGACTTGGGGCAAAAGTCCATAACCTCAGACTAGGGGAAGGGCCCCATCTCAACCTGAACAATTGCACTCTGAGCCATAAGTGTGAAACACACAAAACAGCCCTCCGGGAGCTACCAGATGGGGACTTCCTGGGGGCAGAAATTCATAACCTCTGTGCACATGGGCTCCACAGAACAGGAATCCTGCCTTGTCTAGAGACACGTCACGATGCCCACAGAAGGGAAGGGGATTCAATATTTAACAACAACATCGGAGGGCAGTGAATCAGTCTAGAACAGTGAGAAAAAAAAATGCATTTTCAGGGGGCCACGTGGTCTTGTATGAGCCAGGGCTTGCCCAAAACAGGTGACGTGAGGATGCTATTAGGAAGGGGTCTGTGTTTGTGACTCAGTGGACTGAGACCTGAGTGCAGGGGCCAGGGCACCACTGCAGCCCCACAGGTGGGAAGGGAGGCAGGTGTGAGCCTGGTCAGTGTCCAATAGGAGTGAGCTAATGTGAACACCTGTGGGCAAGAGGGTGTGGCTGTGCGTGCGACAGGCCACGCCCTTCTCTGATGCTGTGCGGCGACTACAGCCTCCAAACTGAAATATTCTCTTCTGCAGGAAGGGGGTGGGAGGGCAGGGATGCTGCGGCCCTCAGTTGCCACCTGTGCTGGGTGGGTGGGGTGTCTGAGGGCCAGCAATGCTCCTTTAAGTAATCCCAGTAATGCTTGGCGGTTCAGCAAGAGATTTGAGCGCACGGTTCCTTCGGGACGCCCGCCCTCAGCAGCCTTTCTGGGGTGAATGCATATCTTTTCACGTCTTCCCAGGAAAAGTCATATGATACCTGAGCACATGGCCTAGCTGGGGCCACAGCCAGCACCCCAAGCTGGGCAGAACCAGGAGGAGCTCACCTGACATTCTGAAAGGCATGAAGATCTTCTCATTGGTGTCCGGGTGTAGGATAGCCTGGTGTGGGGAAAGGACGGGGCGGGGAGAAGCAGGCAGAGGAGTAAGGGTGAGCACAAGGACAGCGTCCGCAAGAAGACCCTCCCACCGGCGGCTCTGTGTTGCCCCTGGACAGGTGGTTTTCCCCACTCCCCAGGATAAAGGGAGACTCAAACATGAACCATGGTCAGCATCCTCCTCCTGGACCACCCTCCAAGCCTGTGTCCACCTTGAAGTGTCCTGCCCTTGCCTGGCACACAGCAGACACAGAATCAGACCTGGTGATCAGAATCCAGCCTTTTCTTGACACTCCCAGAGTTCCTGGGGTGAGGCCATTGAGGCCAGAATGGGATGCTGGGAAGGAGGAAAGGGTGGAGAGGCTGGGTACCCACTATCATGGAATTAGGACTTCTGCTAGACCCCCTGGGACGGGGAGAGGAAGGGTCCAGGAGCTAGATTACCTGTTTGATTTTCTGTGCGCCCCAGAGCTGGAAGAGAGAGAGAAATATGTTTAAGTTCTCTGGGTCATGTTTCCTTTTATTATTTTTGTTTTGTTTTAAGATTTATTTTTATTTATGAGTAGATATGCACGTTATCTGTGTGAGTATATGCCACACATGTGTAGCCTACAGAGGTTGGAAGGGGACTGCAGATCCCCTGGAGCCGGAGCTTGGTGTGGAGGCTGGGAACTGAACTCAAGTCCTCTGAGACAGCAGCCAGTGCTATTAGCCCCTGAACCACTGTTCCAACCTCCTACTTGTTTATTTTTGAGACAGGATATCCTGAAGCCCATCCTGGCCTCATCCTCAATATACAGTGACAATGACTTTGCCCTCTTTTTCTTTTTTTCTTCCCATCCTCCCATGCCCCCATCCCATCCCCCATCCACTCCCCAGGGAGGGTGAGGCCCTCCAGGAGGGATCATCAAAGTCTGTCAAGTCATTTGGAATAGGGCCTAGGCCCTCCCTGGGGTCTCAGGGCTAAGGGAGTACCCTCCATGGGGAATGTGCCCCCGAAGTCCTTTCTGTACCAGGGATACACCCCCCTGAACTCTTGGTCCTCCTGGAGCCTCTACCTCCAGAGTATTTAGACTAAGGTGGCCGACCATGACAGCTGGGGACGGACACAGGACTCTGAGCATGCTAGGCAAGCATCTACCAACAGGGTTACATTCCTAGCCCACTTTTTTATTTTGTTTTCCTTCTTTTTGCTAAACTCGGATTTTTTAATTAGCACATCTTCATTCTGACAGTTTTGTAGATATATGTCATTGTACCTGGCCAGCACCATGTTTTCTAACCAAGGGAATTTTGAGACAAGGTTTTCTATAGCACGGGGTGTCCTTGAACACCCTGCTCTTCCTCCCTCTACTTCCTCAGGGCTGGGGCCACGGGTGGGTACCATGATAACACCTGCTTCTCGAATCAAGAAAATAAGACAAATAAACATCAACATTCGATAAAACAGTGGCCTGTGCAAAGGTATCTGAGCTGGGTGCCTGTGATGCCAGCCACTCAGGAGGCAAAGACAAGAGGATCCAGTTCAAAACCAGCCTGGGATACTTGAGACCCTGTCTCAGACTGGTGTTTGAAACACCTAACTGAAAAGCTCCTTCCTCGGTGAGCCTAGATATATACACATACAGAAATGATTCAGAGGAGGGATTAAGACAATCGGGAACTGAAGAGGACTTTGAAACCTCGTAAGTTACCTTTAGAGAGAGAGGCAGGATGATGCAAGGGGAAGAGGAAGGTACAAACCCTCACTCCACCACTTCCTGGATGGGAAGCTAGTCCGTCTGACTGCCTGCCTTCCCGACTGCCTGCCTGCCTTCCCCTCTTTCTTCATTTTCTTCTTCTCTCCTTTCAACCTTCCTTTAAAAAAAATATTTAATTTTAGTTATGTGTATATGTGTACACGCGAGAGGTTGTATGTGTATATGAGTACAGGTGAATACAGAAGCCAGAAGAGGGTGCCAGATCCCTTGGCATTGGAGCTAGACATCACTGTGAACTTCCCAGTGTGGGTGCTGAGAATCGAACTCAGGTCCCCTGTTAAGAGCAGGGTGTACAGTTAACTGCTGAGTCATCATTCCAGCCCATGTTTTGCTTTGCCTTCTAAGACACAGTCCTATACGCCCCAGGCTGCTCTCAAACTCTCTATGTAGCGTGATTCTGAAATCCTGATCCTCCTGCCTCCACCACCTGGGTGCACACTGTTCCGTGTGCAGCATTCTACCAACCATGCTACACCCCTAAGACTTCCACACACGAGGGATGTGAGTGGGTGGAGACAACGTCAGGTGTCTTCAATTGCTCTCGGTCTGACTAGGCTGGACTCTACATGGCCAGGGGGCCCCATGGATCCTCTTATCTCTGCAGCTCCAACGTCTAACGCAGGATGCACGTCACCCTCAATGCTGGTTTTTACACGGGGACTAGGGATTCGGCGCAGGCCCTTACGCTTGCATGACGAGCACTTTACTGAATAATGAGCCCTCTCCGAAGCCCCCAAAACCTCTTTATCTATTCTTTGCTCCTATAATTCTATAACTGTTCACATATCACCTTTTCAAAATTAATTGATATATATACATGCATAGACCTGTATATGTATATATGTATGTATATATCTCAAAGGCAGGACTGGCTGTAAAGAGCAAGACCACTTCTCAAGACACTGGGGATTCACACTGCGGATTAATCAATTAGATAATTAATATAATAAAGGCAACCAATGGAAAAAAGAAATAGTGCGCATTTAAAACTCTTCACGAGCCGGGCTTAGTGGCACACACCTTTAGTCACTGAAGGGCTCTCTACCAAGCCCCAAGCATGGCAAACATTGCACCAACTGGTGTTGCCCTTTACCCTTCTCTCTCCCTTGCAAAAAAACACTAGATTACATTCCTAAGGTCAGCCCTCAAGGTCCATTCCCCTATTGGGCCACTGACTCATTCCTGAGACAAAACTCCAAGGTCCAACCATCAAAATTCATTGACTAGACTGGCTAACCTGTCCAAGAAGGGCTTACCAACACACCCTAGACAGACTTCTTTTCTCCTTAAACACCCATTCCTGATGAAGAAAAACAAACCAACCAACAAACAAAACTGCTGCTTGCTGTCTGCTTTTGCCCAATCCACAAGTGCCCCCTCCCCACCTTCACCCTGCTTGCCCCTGGGGTAATAAATCTCCTCTGTGCTGAGAACTGGGTGTCCGGATGTGTCCTGTACCAACTCCCAGGGGCCAGAGGCCACCCTCCCCTACAATCAGGGTACTCAGGAGGCAGAGGCAGGCAGATCTCTGTGAGTTCGTGGCTAGTCTGTTCATAGTGAGTTCCAAGACAGCCAGAGCTACATAATGATCCCCTGTCTCAAATGATAATAAGTTTTTTGTTTTTGTTCTTGTTTTGGTTTTTAATGAAACAGGGTGGCCGACATCCAAGACCTTTATTGACTCCTGTGGTATATGGAAGATTAAATCTCCAACAAAATCCCCATAGCTGGAGCACAGCAGTTGTCAGATGGCTGACCAGGCAGGGATCTGTATGACTGAGCTCCTGTGGCAGAGAAGTGACACGCGCCTTTCCCAGGTCAATGCTCCCCACCCGTCTACTTTCTGCTCCCTTCTGGGTGTCAAAACTAGGCAAGGCTGCACCACGGCCTTTTTGATGCTAACAGGATACCACCAGGGGAGGGTAGAGATGCACCACCCAAGCCAAACATTCCTTCCCTCCTTCTCTGCCAGGAGCAAAGTGACTGTACACAGGGTTAGGTACTCGGGCCCTGGCACAGCCACCATCTTGTCCTGTACTCCTGGTTAAATTCCCACATACTTTTGGCTTGTATACTCTTGTTTTGTTTGAGTCAAAGCACACCTGTAACCCTGAGGCAGGAAGAGTCTGATTCCAGGCCAACCTACAGTAAATAGCAAGTTCCAGGCCAGCCTGGGCTGCATGGAGAACAACTGTCTCAACCAATCAAAAACAAATATATAAAAATTTAACCAGAGCTGGGCACGGTGGCATATGCCTACGAAACTCCCAGATTCTGGAGACAGAGGAGAGAGGATCAGGAGTTCAAGGCCATCCCAGCTACATAGTGAATGTGAGACCATCCTGGGCTACATGAGGCCCTGCCTCAAATAACAAACAGCAACAACAATTGGTCGGAAGAGGAAGGGGGTGGGATCCATGCCCCTTCTGGTCCTGTGGACCACACCAACTCAAAAGGACAGGTTAAGGACACTGGCTACAGTTCTGGCTGGGTTTTTCCCCCACGACCTGCTGAACCCATGAATTAAATGCTGGATTCAGAAGAGACAGCATTTACTGCCCACAGGGAAAAGGCTGTGGTTCCACAAATCACTCTTGCAAGCAGATCACAGAGAACGACCATCCTGGGACAAACAGCCATGCACGGAAGGCCAACTGAGCCACAGTGGCTGAACACCCACATGGAGAGTCCAGGCCAGGGTCTTCCCAGCAGCTCACAGAGGCACCCTCACTCTGAACTCACTACCAGGTTTAGCACTGACCTCCTTTGTACTCAGCCCAGCACCCTCTGGACCTCTGGCTGAACTTGGAACCCTGCAGCCCTGACCCTGTGGGACCGACTGGCTTTAGTAACGGCCCCGTGTGGATCTGAGAGTTGAGACTGTTTGTTTGGCTCAGTTGGAGAACAGGGACAAAGGGCAGTATGGAGAAGCCATCTGGGTGGTTGTTACAACACACAGATTTACTGATTTCAGAGGTGAACCTGCCTGGGGTCTCCAAGTGGGCTGGGGTCCCATGTGCTGCTAGAAGACAGGACACACCCCAGCACCCAGAGGGAGAACAATGGCCCCACCCCCAGTCTGGCTCGCTTACTTCCCCCCTGTCTCCTAGCAAGCTGCTTCCTAAACCTCCTAAGGCAGCAAAGACAGAGCCTATTTAAAACAACCTCCAGAAGGTAATTAAACAGAGCCTGAAGGGGACCCTTCTGTACGGGAAGGATGCCTCCATTCAACAAACAAAAAACTTCCTAATTGATCAGTTGGACCCATTGTATTATAGCGCACCATTAATTGTGTTGCCATGGTAACTCCCAGGTACCATGTACCTATATAGGCCTCTGTGGGGTGAAGGAGGTCCCCAATTCCACAGATACAGGAATGAAGAGGGATGTTCCGTGACATCGTTACATAGAAAGCTTCTCTCTGAATACAGGTCAGGCTCCACAGAGGAATTAAAAAGTCTCCCATTGGCTTACCAGGAGATGTGGGGTGATTTACTTAATCTTTCTGAGCCTCCAATACCTCTTCTATAACATGAAGGCAGGGATATCTACTTTCATGTTATAATAAAATTATTTACCCAGCGAGCAAATGTTCATCAAGCAGCTACTACACGTTAAGCACTGAAAACATCTCAGTGTAAAACAGTAAGGTGTCTCAGTGGGTAGAACGCTGTCTCAGCATGCTTGAAGTCCTGGTTCCCATGTCAGCGTGGCATGGTGGTGCATGCCTGTAATCCCAGCACTCTGGAGGTGGAGCAGGAATTTAAAATCATCCTTGGCTACATTATGAGGTTAAAGCCAGCCTGGAACACAGGAGACCTGTGGCACAGCAATTTCCTCCACACTAAAACATCCCTCCAGGAGGGAGAGGAGATCGTGAGGCTCAAGAGGTAAACAAACAAACAAACAAACAAAAAATCACATATCTGGGAAAGCAGAAACTTGGAAGATTTTGGAAGGTATTTCCCAAGGATTATGGAAACAGAATTTAACTGCTGGAGAAGGAGATTGACCCAGTAGGCTGAGAGAGACTCTAGACTACGGACCGGACCTCCTTCAAGTCATACATCATTCACTGGTGCAGCAATCAATCACTTAGGAAGGCAACAGTCTGTGGAGAAGCTGTCGGCCGTCCAGGAGCAGAACAAGCCAGGCTACATTAGCAAACCACCTGGGACTGCTTAGACTACTAAGGGCACACACCAGGTGTCCAGGCAGCTCAGGACATTGGTGACAGCGGCCGGAGTCAGGACTCACATACCTGCCAAAGGACCTTGGAGCAGACAGAGAGCAGGTGCAGAGGCCAAGACTACTGTCTCCTTAAGACCAAGAACTCTGTGGAAGTCTTCAGACGCCCCAGACAGGCTTGACCAGGGCCATCCCTGAGCCAGAACCTGGAGCGCTCCTTAATTTCACACTGCTGTGGAGCTGATGTGTCATCTCTGTCCGCCCTATTTCCCAGCCTGTGACTTTGATGACTGAGGCCCAAGGAAGGAAACATCGTGACAGCCATCACACACAGCCCAATTTTTCAGGCTGGCTCTGCAGAGTGAGATGCTGCTCCCGGGGACCAGAGTGGCAGGCTCACACCTAGAGCAGCGTGCCACCCAGCCACCAGATGGACCCACCAGGCACTGCCACTGCCAGCCAGAATGCAGCAGCATGGGGGGAGCGAAATGCCAAGCTCCAGGCCCTCCCCCCCCCCTCCCCTCACCCCCCACCCCCACTCCCGGGAGGCCTGGAGGGGCTTTGGGGACAGAAAACAAAGCAGGCTGAGAAACAGGACAGCAGCTTTCAGCTGTCTGAGAGAGCAAAGAGAATAATGTGTCCTCTATCCCCAAACTCTGGGAGCTGAGAGAGGTCCCAAGAGCCCAGCTCGGCGGGAATGGGGCGTAAGGGCGCTTAGACAGGTACCCGGCCAGAGTCAGCAAGTGGCCTTACTTCTAACAGGTACAAGGACACTGGAAAGTGTGAGAGCTCCTTCAGGCTAGAGGCCTGGAGGTTCAAGTCTACCATGCAGACCCAAGGCCAGACAGAAATGCCACCACTAGCGAACGAGACTATATACAGCCTGCCTCCCTGCCCAGGGCTGGAGGGCAAACACCTCAACACAGACAGGCCGCTTGACTGCCCAGGCGTCCTGTCTCAACACTCCCTCGGGGCCCTGCGTGGGCATTTGGCCAACGTACTGAGGTTACTCTGCTCACATCTAGCACATCCGTCCTGTTCATTTCTTGAGGAGCTTTCTCCAGGGCCTTCAGCACAGTGTGTGTCTTTGTCTGGGCCAATCCTACCACAAATTGCCTCGCCCACTCCTTTCTCGTCCTTGCCTGGACCCCTCCCACCCCAGCCCCTCCCCTCACTAGCTGGTGTCTCAGCGGCCAATCTCAAGTAAGAAAACTTCCAGGCAGGGTGTTGCAGCATAGACCTTCCATCTCGGCACTCCAGGGGCAGAGGTAGGAGGAGCTTTGTGAGTTCAGGGCCAGCCTGAGCTATATAATGTGTTCAGGATGTCCAGGACTACATAGAGATACCCTGTCTCAAAACCAAGGAACAAAGGAAGGGAAGGAGGGAGGGAAGGAGGGAGGGAGGGAGGAGGGAGAGAGGGAGGGAGGGAGGGAAGGAAGGAGAGAAGGAAGGGAAAGAGGGAGGGAAGGAGGGAGGGAAGGAGGGAGGAAGGGAGGGAGGGAGGGAAGGAGGGAGGGAGGGAGAGAGGGAGGGAAGGAAGGAAGGAGAGAAGGAAGGAGGAAAGGAAGGAAAGGAGGGAGAAAGGGAGGGAGGGAGGAAGGGAGGGAGGGAGGGAAACTCTCCAGCTGCCCTGAGACTGGACAAGTTCCTGCTTCCGCTAATTTCCCACACATCTCTTTTCTTCCCTATCATTGTCTGCGGGTGGGGAGTCTGGTGTTCTATCATCCTTGCTCTCTGTCCCGCAGTGATGGAAGGAAAGGGGAAGGAGGGAAATGGAACCCCGAGAGTGGAGGATGGAGTTCAGTGTCAAGCACTGGCCTAGCACACAGCAGACTCTGGCGGTTTAAGATGTCTGACGTGGGACTTTCGAGATGGCTCTTGGGGAAGTGTCTGCCATGCAAACACGAACACCTGAAACTGGATCCCAACACCTGTGTAAAAGTCCTGACGTAAACCTGTAAACCTGATGGTGTGAAGGGAAGAGCAATGGCCAAGCGTCATAGCCAAACCAAGGAGCCACAGCTTCAGTGAGAGACCCTTTCCCAAAAAATAAATAAATAAATAAATGTGGTGGGCGATTGAGGAAAGACACCCTCTGTCTTCTACACACTACTGCACACATGTACACCTGCACATACACATGTACACACTAACAAGTACATACACAGGACACACGAACACACACAATGCATCTAATATCTGAAGACTGGGAGTTCCAGAAAGATAAGAAATTGTCGAAGGCACAGTATAGCTGAATATGGTGGCTCACTCCTCTCTAATCCCAGCCCTTGGGAGGCTGAGGCAGGAGGATAACCTCGAGTTCAAGGTTAGCCAGCTCCAGAGTGTTTTCCTTTGCAAGAGTTGTCATGGCCATGGTGTCTCTTCAGAGTAATAGAAACCCTAACTAAGACAGCAACTTCAGAAAAACCGGAAACTAAATGTCATCGGAATTTCCAAAAGCCATACTGTAGACCTGGAGAAAATAATAATAATTTAATAATGAGCAGCTGAAATACAGATCAAATGTTCAAGGAGGGGGGTGTACAAGGAAGATGTGTCTCAGCAGAAGTGGAGGATACAAGAGATGAATCCTCAGCACTCACAACCAACAGTGCCAAAGAGCTGAGAAACGGAAGTTCAGATTGACATCTGTAAACACAGATTTACACCTGAGATGCCGTTAAAAGGAGCTGATTTGTTGTTGTTGTTGTTGTTGGTTTTTTTTTTTTTTCCTACGACACAATGATTTTTGTTTTGTTTTGTTTTCCCCCACGAGGGCCTTTTTTTTTTTAACTATGCATAAATATTTCTTTGAAAAATACATAATTAAGTTTTCTTGTTTGTTTGGCTGGTTGGTTGGTTTTTCAAGACAAGGTTCCTCTGTGAAACAGCCCTAGCTGTCTTAAAACTCACTCTGCAGACCAGGCTAGCCCCAACTCACAGAGACACCCTCCTGCCTCTGCCTCCCAAGCACTGGGATTAAAGGCGTGTGCCACCACCGCCGCCGCCACCCCGGGGCCCATAATTAAGTCTTGAAGTAAAATTTCTGAACAAAAAGAAAACCTTTGCATATTACCCACAGATTCTGGGGCCCCCTCCCCCTGCCCCCACAGAGCAATGGTACCTGCTCGTTGGTAACTCCTGGACGTAGGGTGCCATGCTTGTAGTCCTCCAGCAACTGCACAGCCTCCCTGAGGCGCCTCTGTAGAGGAAAGAGAAGACACATTGTGTGGCATCAGAGCTACTTCTGACAGTCCTGCCTTCAACCAGAGCGACAGTGTTCACACGCATGACCACCACCCTCAGAATACACGTAAGCATCTCCTGACCACATCCAGGGTAATTTCCTGAGTGAGAACAAAATGGCCAAGCAGTATAGCATCGTTCACTGGACCAATCACACAGACGACACACAGACACACAGACACATGGGTAGGAGTAGGAGGCAGCAGGTAAAAGGTTTTCAAGGAGTGTATTTATGTATCTATGAAAATAAGCAAAAAGAAGTGGAGACCCACCAAGCTCACAACAGGAGTAACTTAGGTTGGAGAAAAAAGGGACCAAGGCACGACATGACAGGGATCGGGAAGAACCAAAAGCTTCTATTAGGGGGATATAACCACGTTACACTTCCATGATTTATTTTTGTCATTTAAAAAAGTACTAGCCAGGACTGGCAAAATGGATCCGTGAGCAAAAGTGATTGTAGCTAAGTCTGACTACCTGTGTTCATGCCTGTAATCCTAGCACCGTAGACGTGGAGGTAGGACCATCAGATCATGACAGCCATGGTTACACAGCAAGTTCAAGACCTTCAGAACAGCTCCCGCACATGGCCGAGACTACAGATCACTTAATAGTAGTATAGATAATACATAAACTGGACTATAGACGATGAGACACGCTGCCTTTGCAGGACACCCAAGTTTGATTCCCAGCACCCACACGAGAGGGCTAACCTGTAACTCCAGCTCCACAGGACATAAGGACCTCTTTTGCCTCCATGGGCACCAGACTCACGTGCACAAACTCACTCACACACACTCACACACACACACACACACACACACACACACACACACACACGTTAAAAAGAACATAACAACAAAGACACATGGAGACACATGCCTGGAATCCCAGCACTCAAGAGGCTAAGGCAGGAGGCTCTCAAGTTTGAGGCCAAAAGAAGAAAGAAGAAAAGGAAGATACCAGAAAAGGCAGGAAAGCATAACAGTCCTCGTTGCCAACCACTGTACACAATACCAGGAAAACCACAGCATAAGCTTAGCTTTCATTATAGACTCTGAATGGTTTCTTTCTTTTCTTTTCTTTTCTTTTTTTTCTTTGCTTCCTTTGATTTTGTTTTGGTTTGTGTTTTAGGGGGAGGGTTTCCACTTTGTAGCCCAGGCTAGCCCAGATCTCACCATGTAGCTGAGGTTGGCCCCTAACTTGTGGGCAACGTTTCCGCCTCAGACTTCCCCAGAGCTAGGGCAGTAGGTGGGCACCACAACTGGCCTTGTGTTTCAGAAAAATTGGATCACATTGTTTTAATTTGCTTAAGGCTGCATGAGGAGTAAGCTCAGGATTTAGCTCTTGAACTAAATTTCATTAAACCTTTGCCAGGTAACCCCCCCAGGACCCCAAGACCTCCTAGAGGTGCTCAGGGTCCCCAAGCCCGAGTGGCTTCCTTCCTTCTGCAGCATGGGCCTCTACGGGCCTGGACAATGCATGCTCTGCTTTCTGGTGAAATGCAGTGAAGAGCCCTGAATTCTCTCATTATTTCTCCTACCCCAGGGATTCTCCTGAGTTCCTATAACAACCTGGCCAGACTCCATCTCATTTGACACAGTCATCAAAGGCAGCCTCAAGCCAAAAGAATCAGTTCCATTAAGCCCCGAGCTTGGCAAAGAAAGTAAGAGCGAAGGAGAGCCAAAGTTCCTGCAGACAGGCCCGAGGGCCCACAATGGAGGAAAGCTAGAAGGAACCTTTCCACTCTGGGCCTCAAGGCTAGCGTTGGCCTAAGACTTGCTCGAAGGTCCTGTGGGATGAACATGACCCCAGTCACCTGTGCGGAGAGGACACAAGAGCTGGCTGCTCCAGGGATTTTTCAGGGAGGCTCAGGGCTCGCAAGAAATGTCTCCTGCTATGCCCTGCTCTCCAGCCACTCCAGCCCTGGCAGAAGGGCTTTAAGGAGGAGGAATGCTGGGAGGTCAGTGCTGGGTGAGCTTGGCAGGAAGTCTTTTCAACCAGGAACAAACAGGCAGCTAATCCCTGGGTGTAAAAGTTGTGAGGGGCCCAGCTGGCTGGGGGTGGCTGCTAGGCTGGTGCCCCGGCTGTAGCCCCAGGCTGGGAGCACACCAGCCAACGATGCTGCTTCCCAACTCCCCATCACCAGCCTGTCTGCCTGTAGCCAGGGTGCCTCAAAGAGGCAAGATGAGCTCTCTGTATTCCACGGGGGTATGGTCTCCAGAGGTCCTCTGCAAACACAAGTACTGGGAGGCATGCCCGAGCAGCAGACTACTGGCCTGAGGAGCATCTTGCCCCTGTGGACCTGCTGGGAAGCCCCAAGCAGAGATGTATAGGAGTCTGGGGGAGGGGAGAGGGGTCAAAGATAGAGGGTCACAAGAAAGAAAGTATACAAAAAGGGAAAGTGAGTGTGGCAGCGCACATCTGCACTCCTATTACTTGGAAGGTGAAAGCGTGAGAGTCTGAAATTCAGGGCTAACCTCAGCTACAAGGTGAGTCTGAGGCACAGGGCTCAGGGCCAATGCTACCGGCACTGCAATCGGTCTCCAGACCTTCTCCTGTCTTGTTCTAGTTTCCTTTCTGTTGCTGTCACAAAAACACTTGGACCAAAAGCAAAATAGAGAGGAAAGGCTTCGCTCCCATATCATAATCCGTCACTGAGGGAAGTCGAGGCAGGAGCTCCCAGGCAGAAAACACGGAGGAATGCTGCTTGTTGCCTTAATCTCTGGCCCATGAACATCTGCCTGGGGATAGTGTCACCCACAGACGCTGCATCAATCAACAATCAAGACCAAACCAACATGGTCTAGGCAACACTACAAGCATAGCTTTTCTCTCGGCTGACCCTAGACTGGGTCAACGTGGTAATTAAAGCTAACTCAGACACTGTCCTAAACCCTTTCTCCTACCCTCCCTGGAGGCCAAGCTAAACTGGGTTAGCTGAGATAAGCCCCTGCCTCCCACTGACTATGAGCCATGTTCTGCAAGGCCAGGGGAAGAAAGAGCCAGGGATACACAAATTCCCCCAAAGCTGACCTCCAGCTGCCTTAGGACCAGGAAAGTAAACTGGGAAGTTCTGGCTGTGGGACAGACAATGCTCAATCGGAACAATGCTCAATCGGCCTAAGAGCATTAAAACCCACCATGGCCTAAATTATATTGAGGTGGGACGGACCCGGAGAGACAGCTCGGTAGTTAGAGCACTTCCTACTGACGCAGAGAACCCCGGCTTGAATCCCAGCACCTGTTATATTCAGTGTGGTAGGTAAGACAAAAATGCATCAAATAGACAAAAAACTTGACTTGTAACTTGGCAAGCATGTGTGTGTGTGTGTGTGTGTGTGTGTGTGTGTGTGTGTGTGATCACGTGCCCACAGAGACCAGAAGAGAACATAGGATCCCCTGGAGCTAGAATTACAGGTAGTTGTGAGCTGTCCAACATGGATGTTGGGAAGTGAATTTGGGACCTCTGGAAGAGAACTGAGCCATCTCTCCGGCACCAAAGTTTGTTTTTGACAGGATTTCATGCACCTGAGTCTACTTTGGATTCATGATCCTTCTGCCTCCACCTCTCAAGTGCCGGCATGGCAGGCACAAGCCACCTCCCCCTATCCCCCCCCCCACTCTAGTTATTTATTCTAACCTGCAAAGCACTCAGCATAGTTCTGAATTACTACATTAATTTAGTAGTAAGTGGGTGTTTTTAATAATATTTCTGGGGCTGGAGAGATGGCTTAGCAATTAAGAGCACGTGCTTCTCTTCCAGAAGACCCAGGTTCAATTCTCAGCACCTACATGTTGGCTTAGAACTATCTGTACAACCAGTTCCAGAAGATCCAATGCCCCCTTTTTAGCCTCTCTAGGCACCAGGCAAACACATGGTACATAGACATACATGTAAGCAAAACATCTATGCACACAAAAACAATACATATATGTATGTATACATATACACATATATCATATTATTTTGGCTAGTAGTCTCTGTTTTTAAGATGATCATTTGTTAATCCTTTTTTGTTTGTTTGTTTGTTTGTTTCTAGACAGGGTTTCTCTGTGGCTTTGGAGGCTTTGGAGCCTGTCCTTGAACTAGCTCTTGTAGACCAGGCTGGTGTTGAACTCACAGAGTTCCATCTGCCTCTGCCTCCCAAGTGCTGGGACTAAAGGTGTGTCCCACCACTTTCTGGCTTCATTTGTTAATCTTTAAGTGATGATTGAAATCAGAGCAGCTAATTTATGCCACCTTCAAGCAAAATTAAAGCAACTTAAACCCAGGTGTTGGGAGGAGGATTACTATGTATTCAAGGGTAGCCTAGTCCAAGATAGCCTATGCTACAAGATGAGAGACGTTTTTAAAAAGAAAAAATCCAGCCAGGCAATAGTGGGGCACACCTTAACCTCAGTACTCAGAGGCAGAGAAATCTCTGTGAGTTCGATGTCAGCCAGGTCTACAGAGCGAGTGCCAGGACAGGTTCCAAAGCTACACAGAGAAGCCCTATCTTGAAAAACCAAAAAGAAAAGAAGAAAGAAAGAGAGAAAAAAAGGAATATCCCCAAATGTGAAGGTAGAGAACTTTAATCCAGCACTCAGAAGGCAGGCAGATCTCTGTGAGTTCAAGGCCAGCCTGTTCTACATAGTGAGTCCCAAGCAGGCCAAGGCTACACTGCAAGATCCTGTCTTAAAACAACAAAATAACAATGGCAAACATCGCCATGGATGGTGGAAGACGCCTGTCTGTAGTCCTAACACTTTGGAAATGGAGGCATGAGGGTCAGAAGTTCAAGGATTGCATCAGCTACTGTGGTGGTCTGAATAGGTGTGGCCCCCATGGACACATGCGTTTGAATGCTTGGCCCATAGAAAGTGGCATTATTAGGAGGCATGGCCTTGTTAGAGTGGGTGTTCCCTTGTTGGAGGAAGTGTGTCACTGTAGGGGCAGGATTTGCGGTCTCATATGCTCACATTACACCCTAACCCTGAGGATCAAGATGCAGACCTCTCAGCCCCTTCTCCAGCACCGCGTCTGCCTGCGTGCCACCATGCTTTCTCTCCACGATGACAATGGACTAATCCTCTGAAACTGTAAGCCACCCCCAATTAAATGTTTCCCTTTGTAAAAGCTGCCATGCTCATAGTGTCTCTTCACAGCAACAGAAACCCCAAGACAGCTACATTATGAGCCAGACTGGGCTATATAGTGAGTTCCAAGCTAACTTGGCCTAGAATGTGAGACCCTGTCTGCCTTCCCTTCCCCACATAAAACAAAAACACAGGTGCCGTGTAGCACAGTCTTGCTTTCAAGGGTCTAGCCTGCATTCCACAGCCCACACGGAAGGGTGGAACATCTTCTCCGGCGTTCCTGCAAGCTTCCCGTGCTGAGCTGTATGCTGTACACTGTGCCCTGGACAGGAGCCTGGGTCCTCCAAGCTTCCAAATAACCTATTTACAGCAGTTTCATGGACCATAGGGACTGTACCAAGGATTCCTTGTGACAGTCGTAGAGTGGACCGTGGCTCGAGTTTAAAACTTTCCCCAGCACGGGGTGAGGCAAGCAGAGTCTCATCTCACTGTGCACCTCATAAGCCAATCTTCCAGCTCACCCATCTTCCTGTCCCCTCCCCTCTGTTTCTCCTCTTCTTCCATCCACTCCTCTCCCCTTTTAGAATCAAACGCACAATTCCTTCCCGCTGTCAAGCAGAGCCACCTCCTCCTCCTCTGAAGCCTTGTTCAAGGCATTCTGAGAACAAAGACAGCCTTCTTCCTAAGAGAAATTACGGTGGATAAAATTGCCTCCGCCTCATTACACATACAAGGGTTGGAATCTTTTTAAAGCTTGGCCAGTTATAAATTGCAAGCCAACAGCTGCAAAACCTTCTGAAGACGATCCTATCCACAGACTCCAAGACTGCCTCAGATCTGGGACTGCAGGTGGCTCAAGCTGCCTGGGATCATTCCTCACTGGGGACCTTCAGCTTGCATAGCCACCTTCTCATGTCCTCTATTGGCTTCCTACCCTCGGATCTCCAAGCAAGTAATCACCACCCCACTCCCTTCCAGGACACCGGCCGCAGGCGTAGGAGTGAAGCAGGGTCCTGTAGACATGAGTTCTAGTCTACGGGGGACCCGGCATGCCACGTGTCCCGAAACCCAGCAGAGACTCTTAACTCTCGTTGTTTCTGGTGAGAGTCGAGACTGCTGCCCTGCTTGCCTGGAGGTCCATGCAGGGCCCTTGCAGACTAGGGAGGGATTCAAGACTTCCTGCAAGACTTCCCAGGAGGCTGGCATGTGCTCTGGGAGAGTCCTCCACTCTAGTGTGGCAGTGAAGGGAGTGAGGGACAGGCAGACCCTATCCGACATCTAGGAGGAAAGTGTATGTGTGCAGCCTGAGAGTTGCTCTTGCCTGGGTTAATTTCTATTAGTAAGTGTTGGAGTTGCTTTGACATTCTAACTGCTAATGGGAAGGCGGCATGAGGTTTGATTATTATCAGCTAATACAAGAAACCAGTCCCAAATGGGTCAATAATATATAAGTAGGTTGTGGTCTTTCAAACGCAAGAGTTCCACTGGGCGTGGTAGAGCATCCTATAATCCCTGCGCTTAGGAAGCTGAGGCAGGAGGAGTATAGAGAGTTCAAGGCCAGCCTGAGCTACCTAGTGAGATCCAGGTCAACCTGAACTAAATAGCAAGTTCTTGTTCCAGAAAAAAAAATTAAAATAATAAAATAAAATTGAAATAAGCAGTAATAACAAAAAGCAAGAATTGAATTAAGATGCAGATGAGGGAAGGCAAAGGCAGATGAAATGCTGAGTGTGGGAGGGAGAGTCTGGCCCTGTAGTAAGTACCTCCACCTCCCTGCTCAAGGCCATCCAAAGAGCATCAAAGGGCTTCCCAAGTCCCCTCATCCATTCCCCGCCAGGCCCCCAAGGCCACTGCCAACATCTCCAGACTCCATAGACGCTTCCCCAAGCAAACAGCATTTCTGCTGGGATTTCAGAACTTTAACTGTATCTGGGTTTGGACAGTGTTGTGGGTTGAAAGAAAACAGTCCCCAAAGGGAATGGCACTATTAGGTACGGCTCTGTTGGAGCAGGTGTGGCCATGCTGGAGGAAGTGTGTCACTGTGGAGATAGCTTTGAGGTCTACTATGCTCAAGCTAAGCACCGCAGCACACAGGTCACTTCCTGTTGTCTGCAGACCAAGACGTAGAACTTTCAGCTCCTCCTCCAGCACCATGTCTGCCTGCAGGTCACGATGCCACCCACCATGAAACCCCTGGCCTGTAAGCTAGCCCCAATTAAACGTTTTTCTTTATAAGAATTGCTACAGTTTAAAAAAAAAAAAAAAGTGTTGCTATGGTCACAGTGTCTCTTTACAACAATAGAAACCCTAACTAAGGCAGACACTGCTAGAACTTTCTAGGATGAAATATTGCTGAGCTGGAGAAATAGTTTTTCTTTTCAAGTCTGTCACTCTTCCAAATGTTTATGCAATCACCTCCATTATGAGAAACTCCAGACAAAGCCTAGGTGTGGGGTGGACTTGACCTTCAAGGAATGGTAGTCCACTAGGGCCAATAAAATCAGCTAACAAAATGTCCAGGCCTTGCCGAGATATAGTAGGAACCATGTATTAGGTGATCCCCACATCTTATATAACTGGGGTGCTCATAGGTGCCCTGGGGGGTGGTGATTCAATACCCATGTAGCCAGAAGGCCTTGTATTTTTCCCACCATGCCTTTGGGTCAGTGACATACAAAAGTGTTGAGGTGTTTCAAAATATAATAGCTAGATCTGGGCAGGAAGATTACAAGATTGAAGCTTCGCTTGGGCTAGTGAATTCCATGCCAGCAAGACCCTGTTCAAAAAAAAAAAAAAAAAAAAAAAAAAAAAACACCCACAAACAAATGATGGCAACAAAGGCAATATCGGAACACATGAGTATAGAATTGTGACACGGGACTGCAAAGATATAGGTGTCAATTTAAACATACAGGGGTGAGATAGCACAGTGAGTAAAGGCACTTGCCATCAAGCCTGAGCCATGAGTTCGATCCCCGGAACCCATGTGGTAGAAGGATACCTGCCACTCATGTCATAGATCATATTCATACCTTCACATAAGATAAATAAATAAATATGTAATACAAAATGAAAATAAGGGGACTGAAGAGATGGCTCAGCAGTTAAGAGCACTTGCTTCTCTTCCAGAGGACCCGAGTTCATTTCCCAGCACCTGAATTCAGCAGCTCACAACTGCCTGTAATTCCAGCTCCCTCTTCTGGCCTCCACAGGCACCAGAACACACATGGCACACACATACTCATGCATGAGTACACACACATATACTTTCATGCATGCATGAAAATAAAAAATCATAAAACTAAAACCACAAACTGTCCTGTTCAGCATGTGTTAATTAAAAAAATGCGTGCTATTTTGTATGAATGTGAATTTCCACATCCATTCCTCAATTCATACGAAAAACACACACTTCTTAAGCTGCCCCTGCAAAGAATTACTTTTTCAATGTAACAATACTGATTGCTTCTCAGCCTTCTGGATAAGATCAAGCAATCATAGCACTTCCATGGAGGAAGTGGAGCCATTGGAAGTGTCATACTTCCATCGTTGTCCCATGGGGAACCACTTTGAAAAGCAATGTGGTAGTTTCCCAAGAAGTTAAACATACATTTTCTGCACTAGCCATATTGTTCCCAAGGCCAACCTGGTCCACAAAGCAAGTCACAGCACAGCCAGGGGCAGCATAGTGAGACTCTCAAAAACAAAACAGAGAGAGGAAGAAAGACGGAAACTCACATCCACACAAAGGACATTCGTAGCAACTTTATTCATAATCGTCAAGCACCAGGAAAGGTCCAAACGTCCGCTAACAAGTCAATGGACAAACAATTTCTTGAACACTTTTTCAGTGGAGCACTTCTCTACATTAAGAGACAACTGACCAAAGCCGGGTGGTGGTGCACGCCTTTGATCCCAGCACTCGGGAGGCAGAAGCAGGTGGATCTCTGTGCGTTCCAGTCCAGCCTGGTCTACAGAGCTAGTTCCAGGACAGGCTCCAAAGCAATACAGAGAAACCCTGTCTCGAAAAAACAAAAAAGAAGAGAGAGAGAGAGAGAGAGAGAGAGAGAGCTGACTGACCCAGCAACGCGGTGAATGGCAAAGCATGCTGTTGAGGGAAGAGGTGGCTGTGGCATTCCATTAACACAGAATAGTCTAGAAACGGCAAAACTGTGAGAAGCTGATGGGAGCTCGGGACAGGGAAGACGGGCTCCAACAAAGCACAAGCCAGCTGTTAGGATGCTGGAAATGCTTTACGTCCTGTGTGCATGTGTGAATATGCATGTGTACATACGCATATGTGCGGCTGTGTGTGCTCGTGCATGCATGCACTGTGCATGTGGAGGCCGAAACTCAGTTAACACTGGGCACCTTCCTCAATTGGCTCCCACCTCTTTTTGTTTGTTTGTTTTTGTGTTTGTGTTTTTGGTTTTTTGGGGTTGTTTTTTTGTTTTGTTTTGGTTTGGTTTTTTGTTTGTTTTATGAGACAGGGTTTCTCTGTATTGTTTTCTAGCCTGTTCCTGGCACTCACTCTGTAGACTAGGCTGGCCTTGAACTCACAGAGATCTGCCTGCCTCTGCCTCTGCCTCCCAAGTGCTGGGATTAAAGGCGTGCACCACCCACATCCAGCTGACTGTACTGGTTGAACACCATGGAGACCCTCCTGTCTCTACCTCCCCAGCTTATACAGGAAAGCTATGGTACCTGGCTTCTTCTTCTTCTTCTCTTAATGCATATGTACATGGTGTTTTTAACGTGTGCAGTTGTATATGTGCTTGTGTATGTCTGTACGTGGAGGCCAGAGGACAACCTCAAGTGTCATCCTTGGGCTTTCCATCTACCTCCTTTAAAACAGGGTCTTTCCTTGGCCTGGAGCTCACTGGTTGGGTTACACTAGCCCTCCAGGGAGGCCCAGGGATCCTGGCTCTATCCACCCAGCAATGAGAGTAGATGTGTGTACCCAGCGCTCCATGTGTGTACTGGTGACTGAACTTTGATCCTCACCCTTGTGAGGCAGGCAATTTTCTAACTCAGTCATCTCTCACATGATCTTGGCCATGAATATGTGGTTGCATAGGTTTGTCAAGATTCATACGATTGTACAATTTTAACAGCAAACAATGCCTTAATAAACCAGATATTAAAAGCCATGCATGATGGTTACCTGGGAGGGGAACTGAGCCATGCTGGGGATCTAATCCAGGGTCTTACACACGTAGGCAAGCACTATATCTCTGAGCCCCACTTTGGGACCTGTTTGAACTTTTGTGCTGAGTATATAACTTACATAGCTGGTAACAATATCACTGAGGTTTTTCAATAATAAAAATGTTGTTTCTCTCAAAAGAGCACAGAGAACTCACACCAACAGCATCATGGGAGAAGGCTCACAGCACTTGTAGGAATGCCCTCTTGGTTGAGTGAGCTAGACATATACAGAGATGTATAACCTTCCGCCCACTCAAGCCTTCCTTAGTCCCTTCACCTCTTCGTCCGTTCTGATGACCCACACATTCCAAAGTGACAAGATACAAAGGCCAGGGGGCCTCCATTGAGAGTGCCACCTGTGACTCACCTCAGTGACAAAGAGTGTTCGGGGGTCAATGATGTCCAGGAAGTGCCTGAATCGACCGTAGAAGGATGTCTGGGGAAGGAAGGGACAGGAGGTCAGAGGCTGTACCTGAGCTCAGGACTCTGATACCCTCACCCACAGTCCCCAGGATTTCCCATGTGAGTCCTCATCCCAGGGCTGGGAGCTTCCCAAACTCAGCTCAGAGAGACCATTGAGATACATCGAGATGCCAGGTCAGCTCATGATGCCAGGTCAGCATGGTCTACAGAGTGAATTTCAGGACAGCCAGAGCTATGGAGAGAGGCCCACTCAGAACATAACAAAACAAAGATCCATCATGGCTGGGGCTGAAGAGACGACTCCGCCATTAAGAGCACTTTCTGCTCCTCAGAGGACTTGAGTTTGGTCCCACACCCACATCAGAGAGCTCACAACTGCCTGTAACTCGAGCTCCAGGGGATCAAATGTCCTCTCCTGGCCTCTGTGGGTACCTGCATTCACGTGTGCGCAAACACACGGACACGCAGACACATACACATCTTTAAAAAAAGATCATGACGCCTCGCCTCCAACCTTTCCTCCAGGTATCCCCTTCCCACTGTCCTGAGATCTAGTCTGGGCGCTTCTGAAGCTGGAGCGCCCAAGCACCCCTGGGTAGTGGCCACTTCCCTTGCTCAGGGACTGCAAAAAGAGCTTGCCTGTCCCTCACAGTGCCCTTCTGGAAGGTTCTGCTGTGCCCCCAGAGAGCAGCTCCCCACTGGCAGAGCCCAAGTATGGCAGCCCCAACTCACAGCCCAGGCACTCCTTCAACTGGTTGCCCTGTTGCCGTGGTGAAGTCCAGAACAAGGGGCCGGCCTTGCCTAGGAGCCTGGAAAAGGCAGGCTTTGTGGTAAGCAGGCCACAGGCATTCAAGCACAGTGAAAGGGTACCAAACAACAGAGCTCCTGGGCTTTCTGCCTGAGGCCACGGGGGCAAGACTGAGTTCAGACTGAAAAGAGGCGTTGGCTCAAGGATGAAGGGGCGAGATGCAAGTACTTGGGGGGGGGTTCACGCCTCCCTGCACTCTGGGCTTGGCCCCAAAGTCCTCCCCAGAGTCCCACAGCTCTCCAAATACCCACTCTCTGCACAGTGAAGGAAAGAGGCCTGGCCCCCACTCACCCCCTCAGTGCTCACCAGGGTAGCACACGCGACAGTAACTCCAGTCCTTGCCCTTCCCAGGTAAGACCCTGCAAGGTCCCTGAGGGAGCTCAAGGGTCTCATTCCAAGCCTGTTCTCTACGTCCATTTCTGTCCACCTGCCAGGTCTGCACGGGGCAGCCCCTTCCGACTACTTCCATCCCACCCCGCACGCACAGAGCAGAGACCAGCACCTTTAAGCCTCAGCACCTTTCCTACGCCAGAGATGTTCTTTCTTAACCGTCCACAGTCCAAGCGGCTGGAACTAGTCTCTACTTCAGACATACATACACGATGTGCATGTGTACTGTCCTGGCAAAAGTTTAGCCCTAAGAATACAAGGAGAGCCCTGCCCCCCCACTGCACTGTTTGTGAATGGACTGACAGTCCGTGAGTGTGAACACTGTATCGACTTGTTTGTTCAAGTAACAATTGCGATATGAAAATGATTATGATTTCATCAAATGCATGCCAGCAGTGATAGCCCAGTGTAATAAGGAAGGAGACAGAGAGAGGATGAATTT
The DNA here is from genome assembly GCF_943737965.1 of Phodopus roborovskii. Classification (NCBI taxonomy): domain Eukaryota; kingdom Metazoa; phylum Chordata; class Mammalia; order Rodentia; family Cricetidae; genus Phodopus; species Phodopus roborovskii. Next base: position 1,415,282 of record NW_026126571.1, read on the forward strand.
CTTTATGCGATGCAAAGGACTGAATCCATGGCACCGTGCGTGCTAGGGAAGTACTCTACCAACTAAGCTACAGCTCCGAGACACATGGATACAAAAGGCCCAGCTCACATCAAGTCCCTGAAAGAACCAGGGTTTCCCTCCAAGCAATGGCTGATTCCTTCTTGTGGGAAAGAGATAAGATGAAGCTAACACATTTTGTGGTCCCAGAAAGTGGTGAAGTGGCTGGAAAGGTGCCTCAAAGATTAAGAGCACCTGTTGCTCTTGCAGAGAAGATGGGTTTATTTCCCAGCACCCACATGGCGGCTCGCAATTATCCACGACTCCAGTTCCGGGGGACCCAACAGGGCAGACATACATGCACAAGAAACACCCATATACATAAAAAAAATGAAATAATAATACTGTATCCATGTTGAATTCCCTGAGCATGGTGATCGTATGAGAGTTACAGAGTCCTTGTGCTGTAGCAACGGGGCGAAGGAGCGTGACCTATTCTCAAGTAGATAAAAGTAAGATAAGATCAAAGGTTTTGCAGCCACAAAAGCAGACAAGCGGGTGCTATTGCTTCATTTTCTTCTAGAATGAAGATGTCCTTAGTAGTAGCGCATAGCTCTGCTGTGTTTCCGGACTTCCAGGTCACCTTTAGATAATGGTGGCTGTAAGTGCCCCTTGAATAGACAGACTAGAGATGAGCTAGGTGTGGTGGTATACACCTTTAATTCCAGCACCGAGTGTCTGGAAGCTGGACAGATCTCTTTCAGACTGAGGTTAGCCTGATCTCCATAAGAAGTTTTAGGCCAGCCAGGAGTACATGGGGAAACCCTGCCTCAAAAATGAATGAATGAATAAATAAATGCTAAAATTCTATTTTTCATGGATATAAATGCAAGCCAGTATGCTAAGCAATATATTTTTTTTCTTAAGAATTATTTTATTTTACATATATGAGTGTTTTGCCTGAGTGTACTGATATGAACCATGTTCATGCCTGGTGCCGAGGCTAGAAGACAGCATAAGGTCCCTGAAAGTGAGTTACAGACACTTGTGAGCTGCCGTGTGCTGCTGAGAACTGAACCCCGGTCCTCAAAAAGAGCAACAAGTGTTCTTAACCATCTAGCCATCTCTCCTTCCTGAGTAATAAACGCACTTGATGGTGAGCTCTAGGAGACTGGGGGTGGCGCTTAGACGCTTCCTCCTCCTCGGCTCCTGGTTTCTACTCCCAGACAGACCTGACAATGAATGTGGACTGATAAGCAGCTGATGGTCTTGAGGCTTCCTGAAGGGACAGATAGGGCACAGCTTCCAAATGAAGGTGGGATTAGAAAGAATAGCATGTCAAGGGAGATGCAGACGAGCATGGGGTGCAGGTGAGAATCTACAAGGAAGCTTGCCAGGTGATGTGACTCCTGGAAGACACATCCCCAGATGACACTTCCACTTCTGAGTCACCCAGGGGTCTTGATCCTGTCCCAAACTTCCAAAGGTCCCCTGTCCCTCGTGCACGTGCATGCACCAGGGAAGACCCAGATAAACATTTTGCTCTACAGGCCTCTGCAAATGGCTGCTGAGCCAGGCCTGGGCAAAAGTACACTGCACACACCTTGCAGTTACTCAGAGCAATCAAGAAATGACTGCAAAGAAATAAACCAACAAAGAGCAAAAAACACCATGATCCGTGCTCAAATGAAATGCCACAAAGTTCACCGGAGACACCCAGATCTCTTCCTGTTTCTTCCTGGAGTGAAGCAGGGGGCATGTCCAAGAAGCCAGGGCCCAGAGGCTGTGGTCAGAAATTGATGCCTAGATTCTCATCCATGTAGAACTATGTACCGAGAACCTACTGTGTGTTCCACACTGTGCCAGCAGTTAGAGGGTATAAAAGCTCACTGACCACAAGAGATTGAGGAAGAATACTCATGGGATGGTAGTGCTCTGACTACAGTCTAAAGCTATTGACCAGGGTAATAAAAACAAGAAACATGCTATTGTCATGGAGAAGACTAGAAACTCTGTATAAATCAGTTACGTTTGAAATATGTAAAGGCCTTTCCAAATCTTTTCAATGTGCTTAGAAATATAGGCTGGAAACTCACAAAAGGGACCCTGAGTTGGGATGCTAAGCACACAGCCTGAGATCCCCCAGAAAACTGCCCTTGAGTCTGGCTCTTACTGACTCACTACAACAAAGAGGCTATGGGGGAGGGGGGGGAACGACACAGACTGTAGGGCGTCTGCCAGAAAAAGACAAGAACGCTACACAGAAGGTATGGCTACAGGTATGGTAGGATAGAAATGAAGCCACTCACTAACCACTTCCAAAAAAGCCAGGTTGCCAGGGCAAGAACTGACCTAAGTCCAGACTCAGACAGGACACAGGGTCTTGTTTCCATGAAGACTACAGAGTTAAGTTCAGTGTTCAGTACTGGAACCAGAAACTACTTGACACTGAATGCTTGGGTTGATGATGAAGCGAAGTGGCTTGGATCTGCCAATTAAAAGTATACACGGGAGCCAGGGATGCAGCTAAGCAGTAGAACACTCAATTGAAAGCGGTAGGCATTCAATCCCCAGTGCAATTAAAAAAAAAAAAATCAGAATAGGTTTGGGCTGAGGACCTGGCTCCAGCGGAGGAGCACTTACCTACACGAGAGAGGAACACAAAAGGAAAATGTGCACGTTTCATTCTTTCTTAAGTATATATACACACATATGTGTGTTCATTTATGGGAATGCCTGCTTGCATAAATCTATGAGCTACATGTGTGCAAATGCTCATGGAGGCCAGAGGGCCAGCATCAGGTGTCCTGGAACTAGTTACAGGTGGTCATGAGTGCTGGGAACTGACGCTGGGTCCTCCACAAGAGCAGTAAGCACTCTTAACTGCTGAGCCGTCTTTCCAGCTCTGAGGTTTCCTTCTTGCTGACAGCACTAAAACAGCAAACTTCTGGCCAGAGCCACCATGATCTTAGAGAATGGAGTTTCTTGGGGACTGGGAGATGGATCCGCAGTTAGGACATTTGCCTTCAAGCACGTATGCTAAGTGAGTGTGGTGGTCCATATATAACTTCAGCCTTGGAAAACAGAGAAAAGGGATCCCAAAGCGAGCTGGCTACAAGACCAGCCATATAGGCAAGCTCTGGGTTTGATTGAGAAACCTTAGCTCAAAGAGTAAGATGGAAGGATGATGGAGAGTGATTCTTGGCATCAGCCTCAGGCCCCTACAAACAGGTGTACACGTGTATATGCACACAGACATACATGCAGAAACATACATACATGCAAACCATACCCCCTCACAGGAAAATGGAGGAGAAGACTGAGTTGTTTCAGGACTTAGTTGCTGGCATTAGACATGGTGTTTCTGAGTTCTGTCCAAAATAAAAAAACAAAACCACATTGATTCCAGCCGGGGGTGATAACACAGGTATTTAATCCCTGTTTAATTTTGGGAAGCAAAGGCAGGCAGAGTTTGAGGCTAGCCTGATGTACAGAGCTAGTTCCAGGACAACCAGGGCTTCGAAGAGAAACACTGTACTGTCTCAAAACACCCAAAACAAACAACCGAACAAAAAACATTGTTTCCCTGCAAGGAAAAAAAAAATTTTATCTGTATCTGTCCCTCTCTGCCTGTTAAAGGGATTGCAGTTTTTACTTTCTCAGTCTGACTTTAAAATGTATAGTCATCCCCTCCTCCACCCCCATCCAGCCCCATCTCTGCTCGATCACACAGGGCATCTTTTTTTTCCTTTCCCTTTTTTCTTACTGAAAGAATGAGTCAGCTAAACCAGTTTCTTCGCTTTCTCTTCACAAGTAAGGTGAGTCAGCACTGTGTGGGTAGCCCCCCCTCCCTGCAACCCCAAGCTGCCCCCCTCCCAGATACAGCCCAGAAAAGGCCTGAGGGACTGGCTAGTCTCAGTGCCAGCCTCTTAATGACCCCTCCTCAGGAATGACTTGAACAGGATCAAGCTGGTGGGCATTCTGCAGGTCTTTCACTGAGACTGTGCGCATCCCAGGCACCATGAACGACCTGGGGCTTCCCAGGCAAGCCACATCTCCAGGACCATGATTCCATTGGTCTGGGGCGGGCTTCAGATACCGGTATCAATTTGATACCTACCCAGGTGCTGGGAATATGGCTCAGTGAGAGTGAAAACTGCCCTTGCAGAGAACCTGAGTTCAGTCCCCAGCACCCACACTGGGTGGCTCAAAACTACCAAAAACTCCATCTCCGGGGGACCCGATGCCCTTTTCTGCCCCTTGGAGAATCCATGCTCATACATGCAAGCACATGCACACACACAATTAAAAGATACATATTTTTAAAAGCTACCTACCCAGTGCTCTGGGGAGTTCTTGAGTCCCCTGCACAGCACAACCCCCAAAAGCTACTTTTGGCGACAGTCGGCTCACGAAAGGATTCTAGAAGTTCATTCCAAGCAAACCGTATGAGAAATGGGCTCTCAGCCGAACGATTCGGCCCACATCAACCCCTCAGCTTTGATGTGAGGGCTGCACTTTGCCACCCAGAGTCTCTCTGAATCCCACAGGCAACCTGGGCTTGTTAGTTTGGGTCCATCTCACAGCCCATCAGCACACAGCATATGCTCTGGCTCCCAGGTACCTGACCAGGTAAGAGAGATGTCTGAAGGAGCAAGAACAGTAAAGAAGTCTGTCCTCTTTTCCTTAGCGGGGTAGCATTTAAAAACAAGGCAGAAAAAGAACAAAACAAAGAAACGGGCCAAACAGCACCACGGAGACACAACTAGCTACATCTTTAATAGGGGAATTCCACAAGACAAACACCCTAATTTCTTCAACCTGTATGGGGGGGGAGGAGGGAGCGAACCCGATAAGCAGAAGGAACACAAAAGCTATCACGTACTATACATCTCAGTTTGTCTCTTGGAGCCTTAGGAACAGGGGTAGGCATTGTTCCCATCTCTCTAAGGGAGGAGACTGACAGGGAGCGTGGCTCAAACTAACAATTTCAAAACGCAGGTTAACAATCAGTGAAATGTGACTCGTTATTGGATACTAAGAAATAATGCAGGCTGGGGGAGATAGCCCAGTGGTTAGGGCACCGTTGTTCTTGCAGAGGACCCAGGTTTGATCTCCAGCACCCACATGGTGGTTCACAACTACACGTGATCCCAGTTCCAGGGGATCTGACAACCTCTTCTGACCTCCGAGGAGGGCATCAGGCTCACACATGGTGCAAGCAACGACACTCACACACATAGAACAAAATAACTAAGTCTCTTAAAATGAAAAGGAAATAGAAGTGAGGAGAGACGGGAGAGATAACTTAGCAGTTGGATGCTTTCAGCACCCATGTCAGGTGGCTCACAACTATCTGTAACTCCAGCTCCAAGGGACGCCTGTGCACTTGTGTGAACATATACACACATACACTCAAATAAATAAAATACTAAAACAGTTTTGAAAAAAAAAACAATAATGAGCATGACATGACGGCACAGACCTGTAACCCCAGCCGTGGGAGATGAAGGCAGGAGGCTCATGTGGCAAGTTCAAGGCCAGCTGGGGCTACACGAAGCCCTGTCCAAAGAAAAGCTGGATGGTGGTGACAGTGACATCCCGGCACTCAGGAGCCAGGGGCAGGAGGATCTCTAAGACCAGTCCTCCGGTCTACAGAGCAAATTCCAGTACAACCAGAACTACACAGAAAAACTCTGTCTCAAAACATAAAAATAAAATAAATAAAGAGCAGAGGTAGGCTGATGTGGTGTGGGGAATATTACACTCATGTTAACACTAGTTTTACTTCATTTTTTAAAGATTTAAATTTTTAATTTTCAAGTGTGTGTGCGGTGTCACTCTGGAGGTCTGAGGAGGGCATCATTTCCCCTGAAGCTGCAGCTATCAGCAGCTGAGTACCCTGATGCAGGGGCTGGTAACCACTGAGCAAGCTGAACTCAGGTCCTCTGGATGACCATGTGTATGCTCTCTTTCCAGCCCCTGTAACATGCTGCAATGTGGACATTCACTTCTGGACACGCTTCCCTCAAAGCCTGCAGCTCTGTCTATCCATGTGGAAAGCACTAGGTGCACCCAAACTGAAGATATGCTACAAAAATGTTCCACCAGTTCTCCCCAACATTGTCAAGGTCAAAAACTGAAGAAAAGTCTGAGAAACTCAGACCAAAGGATAATAAAAAGACATGCAACCCAAAAGCAACCTGGAACCTAGGAACAGAAAGAGACATTAACATAAAAAATAAAAAGTACGATTCAGCCTGGAATGTGCTGATTTTTATTTATTTATTTTTATTATTATTCATATGTTAAATAGATTTTGGGGTTTTCTTTTTATTTTACTCTTGTGGGGAGTGGTTTCAAGACAGGGCTTCTCTGTGTAATAGCCTTGACTGTCCTGGAACATGCTTTGTAGACCAGACTGGCCAGAGACTCAGAGATCCACACGCCCCTGCCTTGAAAGTGGTGGGATTAAAGACATGCACCACCTCACCCACCTATTTATTTACTTTAATTCTGTGTGTGCCACACATGTGTGTGGGGGCCCACAGGAGCCAGAAAAGGGTTCCAGATCCCCTGAAGTTACAGGCTCTGCGTGCCACCCTCCTAACATGGGTGCTGGGAACTGAACTTGGGTCCTTCTGCAAGACCAGCAAGTACTCTTAACTGCCATACCATCTCATCTCTCCAGGCACCAATTTTGATTTCTTATTTTTGACAAATGTACCATAACTCTCTGAGATATTAGAGGACCTTGTGTGAGAGCTCTCCAGGAATTCTTTGTTCTAATTTCTGTAAATCTAAGAGCATTTTTTTTTTTTCAGTTTGTAAAACAGTCCAAGCTGGGTGTGGTACCTGAAGAATACAGCTGAAGGTTTTGCTCTGTTCTCCACACACAGGGGAACACAGATGTAAAACACACACACACATGCCCTTATTTTTTGATACACTCACTAACTACTTAGTAAATGAAATGACAGAATGTTCAGGTTTGCTTCAAAGCAAAGTGTTGGCTGTGACTGGGGAAGAATAAAGGTGAAGCGAGTCGGCTTTAATTAGCAAAGCCGAAGTTGAATGGTGGGTAGCCAGGAGTTAAAAGATGAAAGGCTCTGGTTTTGTGGTTGAAAACCTGCAGAATAAGGAATACTGACATAAGCAGATCTCCCTGATATAAGTACCTTTATCCTACCCACAGGATCACAGCCATGCAAAGTGCCCACCTAACTAATTGGATCTCTTTCTTGTTTGCTTTAGAAGGCCATAAAGCATTAATGCATGGAAGAAAAAGGAAAAAGAAAAAAGGAAAAGTTGAACTCTGGAGCTAGCCTGCCCCGGAAGTCATTGAACCTGTGAACTGCAACTTCTCACCTGAAAACTAGAAGACACTTTAGCTGTCACAAAGGGCTGTAAAATTTTCATAAGCCAGTATGCAGGACAGGGAAGGCACACTTGGCCACCACCATCATCTTATAGATGGAAAAATAGCCATAGATAAAACCCATCCACCACCCTTTCTCCGTGCTCTTTATCCTGCTCAGTGCTGCCCCTCTGCCTACCTCCCTTCATAGAGAGAACTTTGAGCAGGGAAGGGCTTCCAGAAAGAAAGGAAGACCTCAGTTCCCAATCCTACAGAAAGCACTCAGACTAGTGCTGTATAGCTGTATAGCTCAGTTGGTAGAATGTTTGCCTAGCACACACAAGGCCTTGAGCTCGGCCCCCAGCACCCCAGAAAACTGGGTGCGGTGCTGAATGCCTGTCATCCCTGCACTACAGGGATGGAGGATCAGAACTTCAGTGTCAACCTCGACTACATGGTAAACGTGAGGACAATAGTGGGTGGGAGGGACTACAGGGCATGACTGAGACAAGGCTGGGATCTGAGTGTGCTGGGGATAGTGGTTTGTGATCCACTGCCTGCAGACACCTGCCTGGCCAGTGCAGGCTACTATCAGCAGTCATTAGATGTCTGCTGGGTGCCAGACACTGAGAACAGGACACAGGACCCAGATGAAGATGGCTGGGCCCAGGCAAGGAGGTAGAGGGGAGGAGCAGATATTCAAGGTCATCCTCAGCTACATAGTTTAGAGACCTGCCCCTGAAGGATCCTGCCCACTCAGAAACATGTAACAAACTACCTTTAGAATTACCTGAAAGAGTGGAACAATGTTGCCGTTTTACAAGATTCCTAAGGGACAATTTAGACAAAATGTAGCTAATCGCAGACTCGTAAGTCAATTTCCTTCAGTTCCACAGCCTCATTCATTCACAAAGCTCTGTAACACCCTTCTGCACCAGACGCTATGCTAATTCGATAACCTAATCTGGGGGTGGGGGTGAGGGAGCACTACATGACAAGGTAGGCATGGTCCCTGATCCCATGAAGTATATGATCAAAAGTGGAAACATATGGTAATAAAGAAGCCAGGGACGTGAGACTCCTTCCGGGAAACGATACTTTGTGGATAAAGTAGGGATGTGGAGGAGGTAGGAAAGAGTTGAGAGCCGGCACTAGAGATGTTCCACTGGGAGACCCAACCCAGGCATGGGAGGGAACAGGATAGGTCTAAGGGTTGAAAACCAACCAGTAGGGTGAAAAGAAGGATGACGTAGGGAGTCAAAAGTCAAGGAGTGGGCTCTGCAAAACTTTGGGTCCCTTCAGATGTGAGGTCTGTATCCCAAAAGTGGAGAAAGCCACTGCAGGCTGTTTAAGGATGCTGTGAGTATGGCAATCACCTGATCAGACCTGCATTGCTGGTACTCTGCCTTACAGAGTAGGGAAGGATTGATTGGAAGAGGGCCAGAACAGGACAGGAAGCTGGGGGATTTGTCAGAGGCTCCCATATTGGCCCAAGAAATGGATGGCAGGATCTGCCTTAGCCTTGGAGAGGGTGGCTCTGAGACTTGTTGGGGAGCAGCAATTACAGCCTCTGGCTGGATTGAGAGTGCTAGGAAGTAGAGAGAAAAATCTAGGTTTATGACTCTGGCGCTTAGGTGGCAGGCTGAGCCGTTTGCAGAGGGAGGGGCAGGTGTGGGGGAAGAAGTTCTCAGCATGGATGAATCAGATCTACTCAGCACCCTTTCTTATCAGGCCACTCTGCTGACAGCAATGGGAACCTCGCAGAGGTTACAGCCGCATACTTCACTGCTAGAGGTAATGGGTATGAACAGCTGCAGGAACTACACCTCCTCAAACGAACTCCACCAGTGAGCAGAGCAAACAGCCCAGTGCAGGGAGCCAATAAAAGATACTTTGTAAATGTCTGTTGGGTAAATGGATATCTAAGTGCCACCCAGATACCAGACACCGGGGAAAGAAACCCTTACTCGGGGCATGCTATTAAAGTCTGTCTGCCCAGGGATCAACCAGTTTTCTCAGAGTTGAAGGGCTACTGGGAATACTACCCAAGAGTAAGCTCCGAGGTTCCCACTGCAGGTGCAGGAGACAGTTTGGCATTCTGATAGGACCACAGGGTGGTGGTTCCAAAGACAGCAAGTGTTTCCCGGTGCAGGGTGTCTGCCTGGCTGAAGGATGAACAGAATAGGGGGTGGAAGCCAGGCACTCAAGGCCAGGCACAGGCACCCCTAACGCGTCGCCACAGGGGGCATTTTACACTAGCTGGGACATTAATTCTATCCAGATTCCTCCATGCTGAGACAAGTCTATTTTTAAAAAGAAATCAAGTCCCATTTAAAAAACTCTAGGGACATATTTCCAGAAAGCTCATCTCGGTGCAGCTGGGGGCTGAATTTGGACCCAGTCTCACCTCTACGCCACCCCCCACCCCCGCCCCAGCCACCGCATCCACCTTTGTGGCATTTCCTTTCTTCGTTGTTCAAAGTTCTCTCTAGAACATCTGCTACCCCCCACTCCTGGCAAGCCCGGTCTCTGGAAGCAGCCGGAGGGTGTGCGGTGTTGGAAATGCGCTCCCAGGCCCCTGGCTCACAGACCTGGATCTCCTGTTCCATGGCCGAGTTAGTGATGCCAGGCAGGGTTCCCGGGTTTGTGTGTCCGGGGAGGTGGGGAGAGGGGGTTAGGCTAACCAGAGTCCCGGTGCACCCTGAAGAGCCTGAACGGGTATGGATGGGGAGGGGGGCGCTGCGCAGCGCCTGGGAGCGACGAGTGTGGGACTGGGTCGCGCTTGGGACCCTCGGGAGGAGCGCGGCGGCTCTGGAGGATGACACAGCGTTTCCCCGCACCCGGCTCTCTCTCCCGCGTCCCGCGTCCCCGCAGAGCACGCTAGCAGGCAGGCCGGCTGGTGTTGGCACCGAAGCCGCGGCCCGGGGATGGGGATCGGGTCGCTGCACCGGTGCACGCGGTCCCATCCTAGGACGCACGCAGCTCTCTGCTGGAGGCTGAGGAGCCGGCGGAGCGTGACCGCGGAGTTTCGCCCCGCGCCTGTCCCGCGGCGCACGAGGAAGGTCAGTCCCACTCGGGGAGAGAAGTTGAGGGGCGCCCGGGTCACGCCACTGCCCAAGCAGCGCGGGACTGGAACTCTGCGCCCAAGGCTCACTCGCCAGAGCGACCCTTCCGAGCCGCTCGGACCCGGGACCCGGGGCCCGGGACCCGGGACCCGCGACCCGCGCGGCCAATCACCGCGCGACGCGGACGGGGGCGGCGGCAGGGCGCGGGCATCCGCGGAGTGACTGCGCCGCCCGCCAATAGAAAGCCACGGTGGGAGACCTCGCCCATCCGGCTGACCAATGGGGATAGAGCGGCTGCAGCCCAGCTCCCCGCACGAGCGGTCGGCTCCGGGGGCCGCGGGTTAGAGACCCTCCGGCTCAAGTGACTTTGCAGGGGACTTGGCTCGGCATCCACCCCCTCCCCTGTGCCTGCCTCCCACCTGCGGGCCACAGCCCGGGTCTCACCTGCTGGAAGCGGGGCTTGCCCAGCTGGAAAGGGGGCGCATCGCTGGAGGCGTTTGCGGGACTGGCCGCCGCTGCCGCCGCCGAGGCTGTGGTCGCTGTGTCCGCCATGGCCACTGACGCCCGCAATCTCCAGCCCTTTTAAAATGTCCCTCCTCGGCCCCCGCCACAGTTGCCTCTCCCGATTGGCCGGGAGCAACCGCAGAGAATGGGGCGCGCAGGGCTTTGTGGGAAGTGTAGTCCCCCCCCCCCAGCTCTGAGCCTGACAACCCCAGACTGCGGAGAGCTGCACCCACCCACCACGCAGACCTGGTCTTGGTTCCCGCCTCCAAAGCAGCAGGCATCGGCTTTGCTGGGGATGTGTGTAGGTGCGGGTGTACTCGGCGGCCCCGTAGTCTTAAGACCAGGAACCTCCTACAAACGCGGGCCCGACCCGGGATCACAAAGGCAAGGGCTCCAGGAAGAGTGGGGTTAATTCAGAAGGCCTTCGGCAAGGAGTCGCACTGCGGGGTTTCCCTGCGGTTTCTTCTGTCATAACCCTGCCTCCAGCCATTCTGTCGCTCTGCCACTCTCTTCAAGAAGCCCCGCTCAAGCTGCTGTGACCCTTGATGCGGTTCTTTTTCTAGGCTCCACCTAAGCATTCAAGGATTCCATCACCTTACACCCACAAAATCCGCTTCAGGATTCTGTGCCACCACGTGGCACTCCCGTGCCTAGTTGGATGTAGATCAGGCTTAGCCTGGAACTATGTAGCACAGGCTGGCCTCAAACTCGTGGTTCTTCTTCCTGGGCCTCCAAAGTTTTGGGATTACAGGCGCTGAAAGACCGAAAAGTAATGTTAATGATGGACTGACCTGGAAACCAATATCTGTTCCTTGGAATTTGCTAACTTCCTCTCACAAGGCCCTGAGATAAGAATTCACACTGCCCCTCCTTTCCTGTGAGTCAACAGGTGGTAAATAGGGTCCTTAGGAAACAAAGAGATAGCTGTAACTCTGGTTTGCCCAGACAAGATTAATAGCACACTCTGAGGCCCTAAGGTCTGCTGACCCTAATAGCAGACCATCCGGCCTCCAAGGGTCACGTACTCAATGGACAGAGGGTCCCACCCCCTCCCTAAGCTTGTGGGTTTGCCTTTAAAAACACCTGGGCCCAGGGGAGGGGGCTTCTCTCTAGCCTGCGTGCTGGAGGAGCGCAAACGTTTCCTGTTCATTAAAGCCTCTTGTTTGCAGCAACTGGACTGGACATTGAGTTCTTGGGGTACCGACCGAACCTGGGAGACTCCTCATTCTGAGGGTCTTACAGTGCCAGCTAGCAGACTGTAGCGCGGGGGGGGGGGGGGGGTTGTTGATTTGTTTTATTGTTTATTGGGTTTTTTTGTTGTTGTTGTTAGATAAATCTTCAGTGAAGGTATAGGAGAGCTCACTAGGAGCTTGATGTATTGGATGAGAATACTTTTTTTTTTGGCCAAGGAAGTTCCCTCCTAAGCCTAATTGTCGAGGACCAGGCACGGGGATTCACTGGGAACTACAGAGCACACAGAAATAAATGGCGGGCTATGGCATCCATAGTCTCAGCTCAGCCATCTAATCCAGTTGACTGGCATAGATGGTGGGGAGATGCTCATCTCACCCAGGACATAACTACTTGATTCTAGGGAGGCCTCCGTCTCATGATGGGGCTCAGAGCTAACTTGGGGTTGCCCTCCTGTCCTCCTGGACACTGCATGAGCAACAGGGGACCCAAGTGCTCATCCACTCACTGATAGCTGAGCCAGGAGGGACAGAGCTCCCTAAAGCTGAGGAGAGACTCCGTGACTTCAGAACAGAAGTCACTAGTTCTGCCCTCTTTATTCCCCACCGAATGCATGCCTGTGACCAGGGCCCCGCGAACACAGGCACCCTAGGCAGCATTGCCCATGGTTTCAGTCACCCAAGACACACGCGGCCTCTCCCGCAGTCTCTTTCACCCACTCACTTCAGAACAGGAACACACCAGGCCAGTTGTGGTACACGGACTTTTTATTCTTCATAAAGTGCTCAAAACATGAAGAACAAGCTCTTTATAGACAGGAGTTTCAACCAGGAAGACAAAGGGCAGAGCAGAGCTGTGTCTACTCACTGCCTGCCCGCTGCACTCCGTACTGTGTGGTATGGAGCGGACACAAGCAAAACCCTGGCTTCAGTTCAGAACCTCTCCTAAGACACGCCCCCCCCCCCCCCCCCCCCCGCCCTGGCCACACAGCAGGGCAGGGCGAAAGGCGAGGGCCAGGCAGGGCCAGGGCTGGGACCAAATAAAACCCAGAGGGATGCACTTCCTCAAGAGGCACTCTCCAATGGCAATGACACTCCCCCACCAGTGTGGTCAAGATTCTGGGAACAGGTGGCCACTTTTCCTCATTTCTGGGTTGACCTAGAGTTGGCAACTGCACTGTGGGTTCATCTACTTTACGCAGGCAGTGATATCATCCACAGAGCATACCCTCCTGAGGTGTTCTGAGTGAACTCATGACCCTGCCATTAAGAGACAGTTGTTGCCTTTCCACTGGACCAAAAGCATCTTGCTCGGCATCCTGCCTCCTTCACACATGTTTTGCTAATGCACAGCCACCAAGGGCCCCTGCGGGTGCCATGGGAGACCGACCTGCTGTATTCACAAGCAAACTAGAAGCTGGACCACAGGGTAGATACTTGGCTTCAAAATGCACTTCAGCCAAGCCCGGAAACGTGGAAGGGGTTGGTGAGCAAGGAGGAGGCTGCACAGCAGCTTACAGCACAGCTGGAGAGCCACAGGCATTTCCTAAGTATAGGTGTCTCCTAAGGCAGGGTGAAGCCTCCCACTCCCAGGCAAGCCCACTGGTCCAGCACAGCTGGGACCCAACGCCAGACACAATGAGATGCAGGGTAGCCCCAGGCTTACAGGATGCCCGGATGTGGGTCAAGGGAGGAGCAGGAGGTGGGAGGAAGACTGAGGGGGTAGCAGCAGATTGGTCAGAGCCTTAGCTGAGGTACTTCTCAGGGAAGCAAAAAGCCTGGTCCATATTCCCCTTTCAGGACCCTAACAGCCACTTTCATTTGCTCAACAGGAGGGAGGGGACACCCCGGCCAGAGAGAGGTCTACATCCAGAGGCTCTTGTCCTCACCCACAAAAGGCACATTTTAATTGGTTTCCAAAAGTTCTGACCCCACAGTAGCACAATTTTGGCATCTGGACAAGTGGTAACGACAGACATGGAGGCCTGATCCCCAAAACATGAGCAGCCCAAAGCCCCAGACTGGAGGGTCTCATGTTAGGGAGGTAGGGAGAAGCTCGGAGGCAAAGAGCTCATTCTCCCTGAACCCAGCCCCACCACTGGGACATGGAGTGGGAGGGTCTGAAGAGGGGACAGGGAGCAGCTGAAGAACACAAAGACACATACCACCACCACCGCCGCCGCCGCCACCACCACCACACTGTATACAAGCTCCTCACACAGCCCCAGACAGAGAGAGAGAGAGAGAAGACTAAAACACACAGGCTCCCTACTCTTAGGGTACAGGCACAAGGTTGAGTTGTAGGTGCCCTGGTTGTCCACAGTGCACAGACAAGCAAGCAGCTTCGTCCCCATCCGAGTCCCATTCAATACTAGGAGGACCTCCGGGTGCGGGAGGGATATGGAGATTAATTAAGGGTCAGCCAAGAACAAACAACTGACCAACCTCAGGGATAGGGCGATTAAATCTGTTCTGGCAACAGTGTTGCCCTTAGACACCTCAGCTCTACCCAAAGCCCACAGCTCACTCCTGCTTCCTCTTGACAGCTAACATCCTTGCTCCAATTTTCCAGGGGACCCCGAAGCTACAAGTGTGAAACGGGCAGGTAGGAAAGACCCAGGGCTCTAGTGGGAGTTCAAAGGGGCCCCTTCCAGAAACCCTGGTGGAGGCGGAATGGGGAAGGGTGCAGAGAGTGACCATGAGAGCAGGCTGTGCCCAGCTCAGGTGAGAGTAGTCAGTGGAGGGCATTGCACAGGTCCTCACCGGCCCTCCAGGGACGGACTGAAGGGCTACTTGGGGGGAGCGGGGGAGATCTGCAGCAGTGTGGGCGAGGTCTCCATGATCCTCACCAGCAGCCGGTCAATGTAGCTCTCCAGCTCCTGCACATGCTCATCTCTCTGGCTCAGCTCACGCTCACGCTGCAGGAGTAGGCCAATGAGCTCGTCATGAGTCAGGTGATAGTACTTGGCCGACTGGTCCAGCATAGCAGATTCCTATGGCCAAACAAGATGGAATTAAGAAGGGGAGGCCCAGACCTTCCACCAGCTAGCCCACCAAAGCCTGTTTCCCCACTGTAGAACTCAGACTCTGCAGCAGCCCGTCTCTAAGGCCAGAGATATGGCACCCCACTCCAGAGCTGTGGCATGGGAAACCACCAGCCACCTGCCACCTGCCCCGCCCCGCCCTGCCCCGACCCGCCCTTGGCACCTTACTTGGCCTCTCTCCAGCATACTTGCTGCCTGTTCTCTCAGGTGCCTCCTAACACCTTGCTGGACCTCACCTTCAGCCTCTTAGTGTCCACAGTCGGGCCAAGCTGAGATGCTGGAACCACAGACTGGATGCTGCCGGATGTGACGGTTTTGAGCTTCTCCAGTCCGCTGCTAAGGGCTGTGCTCAGGCTGGTGCGGGGCTGTTTCCTGTCGGGGCTGGCCTCCACAGGGGCAGCGCTGAGGGGCTTCACAGGGTGGGGACTGCAAAGACAAACAGGAGGTGAGCTGCGGGGAGGGAAGGCTGGCACAAAGGTGGAGTCACAGTTTGCATGGCCACCTGACCTGCCGAAGAGTTGATGTCTCCAGGGCCCAGCATCCTGCACGCTTCAATCCCCCACGGACAACCGACCTACAAACTCCTGTGCCTGTATCCAGTCTCTGCCAGCCATTTCCCTTCCCGGGTCTTCAATACTTGCTTAGTTTCCCAACTGTCAAGACTGTGGGTACGAGAATGCCAGGGTTTAAAAACAGGTGCTGCCTCACCTCTCTGCTGGTGGCTGGCCTTGAGCCTCGGGGTAAGCCTGCAAAGCTCTCCTTGGCCTTGGTCCTTCCTGCTCTCATAACCCTGCCCTGAGCCTAGGGACTGCCTTCATACTTTCTAACTTCTCACTTTCCTGGAGTACTCAAGGCAAGGCCTCAGAGCTGCTAGCCCAGGCCAAGTGAACCTGCTGGGGCCTCTCCTTCGTCTCTCAGAGCTCACGGCTACGTACTGGTCTTCTTCAAGACCTGAAGCTAACGTCCTGACCTCTACCAGCCTCTTCTCAGGCTAAGCTGCTAGCTCCCTGGCTTCTCCTCTCTCCTCCTGACACCCCAGATCTCCCCCAGCTGCCTCCCCGTGGTCACCTCAAGGCCAGCTGCATCCCCGGGGTCCACCTAGTCACACCTGCCTTTTCCAGCAGCAGCCCTCTGGTAGGCCCTACAGCTTGTCCTCTTCTGCCTCGGCCATCCTCTCCTCTCCTAGCTGCACCTGCCCTCCACCCACCCACCCTCTGTCCTGCTAAAGGATAATGGCCTTCCAATTCTGAAAGCTCCTATAATGGCTCCTTTCTAGGTAGAATCACAAACTCTAAGACAATTTGGCCTCGGCTGCACCTCCTGACCCACAGCTCCACCCCTGCCAGCCACTTACAAAAACTGTGTCTAGCTAGACACGGTGACACACACCTGTACAAACAGCACAAGTGGAAGCATCAGGAGTTCAAGGCCAGCCTCCACTGGATAAAACTGTCTCAACTATAACAGCCCTCCACCAAAACAAGGAAGGAAGGGAGGGAGGGAGGGAGGGAGGAGAGAGGGAGGGAGGGAGGGAGGAAGGAAGGAAGGTTATTTCTCTACCTGGGGTACTTCCCTTCATTCCAAAAACCTACTTCTCACTACTATTTCAAACCTATGTGCAGTCACCTTCTCCAGGAAGCCTACTACAGCACCCCAAAACTAAGATAATCCTCTCCTGGGGTGCCTTAGCACCGAGATATGCAAGTCCTAAGCAGCAGGCCTACAAATCAGCCAACCTGACCTTGGGGAACCTCATGAACCCGCTCCCACCCTACAGGGCACTGAACGGGAAGCAAAGCCACTTAGTCTCAACCCTGAATTAGGCTCAGGCCAACCCTCAGGACAGGGCTGGTGTTTAGTCCCCTCACAGGGCAGAGCAGTCCTGTCACCTTGAGTTCCGCACTGGAGAAGGCATAAAAGTGGCTCCCAGGCCGCCTGTCTAAAAAGCCACCAGCCTGGACTCGTGGAGGTAACCCCTCAGGAAGCAGCTGGAGTGCCGTGTTCTCAGCCTGATCCCCACTCATCTGAGAAACACGGACAGCACTATGTGCCCGCCACTTCACAGGTCATGCCCCATACAGACGTGAAATCAAAGCAACTCTGAAAAGGAATCCTGTTAAGTTGTGAGCATAAATAGGGATTATACTGCAAGACATGGGCCAAAGGAAGACTCTGTCATCAGGAGATGAGAAAACCATAGCCACCAGCTCCTTCTCCCCATGGTGGGGGGGGGGAGGGGCACAGCCCCATCCAACACTAGGCGATCAAAGTCCCTCCATGACCAGGCTTCTCAGGTGTCACCACCAGGCCCTACTGCTTCCGGTACTGAAATCTCCCTGCTCACCCACCTGGCACAAAACAGATAGATGCTCAGCAACCCTGGGCAACTGAACATATGAGCCAGCAGGTGTCCAAGCAGGCTGGGGGCCTCACAGAGGCCAGGGCTAGCTCCTGAGGCTCACCCCACCCTTACCACCTGACCTGGCCCAGCCACTCTGCTCATACATCGCCCTGCTGTCCTACTGGGCGCCATTGTCCTTGCTGAGCCACACTCACTGAAGCCTGTTCCCAAGCCCTCTCTTCTCGTCACCCTTGTGGCCCTCTGTTCTGGCCAAAACCTAATGCTGTTGAGACCACAGCCACACGGGTACCAGCTCTCCCTTCAGATGCCCTAAACGGGTGGGGGATGGGAGCCCGGCCCAGAAAACCAACCACAAGGCAAGCCAGAGCGGCACCTGCTGCAGCTGGAGAGCCTTTTCCAGGGGCTATGGGTGTGGAGAGCATTGAAGGAAGGCTTGCTTCCCTTGTTCTGAGACTGTCTTCAGCTTCCTCTAAGGCCAGAGTCCTAGACCCTCTGCCAGCCCTCCGCTTCCTCACAGGAAACTGCTGTGGGCCCACTGCACTCCCAAGGCCTGAGAAGTAACTATCACTCCTCTGTGGAACACCACTCCCCGAACCATGGCATCTCTGTACAGCACTGCAGCTTTCACGCCCCCCCTACCCCCACCCCCCACCCCCCCACCCCGTCTCCTGCCAGGGCATGCTGACTCCTCTCTGAACCTCACTCCCTATCCTTGGCAGGTGCTATTTCCCAAACCCCTGGCTTGTGGGGCCCCTGATGGCGCAAGGTCCTATGTACAATAAAGAGCTTCAGTGCTAGCCCTACAGAAGCCTTCACCGCTCGCCTCCAAACAGAGCAGACCCTTGGCAAAGACGAAGCTGGACTGTGAAACTCGTCCGTGTTTCCATGCCCCCACCCCGCCCCTGCCTCCTGGGAGGGGTTCTGAGTGGACGCTCACCTGCCACTGGGCTGGGGCTCCTCAGCTGGTCGTGTCTCCAAGGGCAGAAGCTCAAGCGGGGAGGCTGGGGTGGCTGCATCGAGGTCTTCCCCGTATGGTGTAGGGGAGCCCACCGCGGGGGAGAGCTCAAGGGGACCAGTGAGGGAAGCTGACTCCTCCTCGGGAGGTGAGGAAGAAGAGGTCAAGGGCCAGGCTACAGGCAGGGGAGGGCATGGAGGGCCTGGCACCCCATGGCGGTGGCTGGCCCAGGGTGGGAGAGGGGGAGGTGGGAAGGCAGGTTCCGGGGGTGTGGGCAACTCTTCTGGGCCAGAGTGGACAGAGGATATGGACGGGAGGCTGGGGGGATCTTGGCTCTCCTGACATAAGAAGGGATTCAAGGCATCCTCCTCCTCCTCTGAGGCCCACAGATCAGCCTGCTGAGGGGCGGCTGAGAGAGGCTCAAACCCTTCTTTGGCTAGCTCCTGGCTCTGGGTTTCAAGGCTCTGACCTGTATCTGAAGACCCCCAGACCTTCTGGCTCATCAGAGTTGAGCTAGTTGAGCTATGGGATCTGGGGGTGGACCCCTCAAGGCAGCTGGTGGGACTAGGTGGGCAGGCCCCAGACCCAGGAGCACCAGTATCGCCTACCAGCTCTTCGAGTTCCGGCTCACCTATCAGGGTCCCGGAGGGCAGGTCGTGCAATTCCTCCAACTCTGGATTTACCCCCTCCTCCTTGGACTCTCGGGGACCGACAACCAATTTACTTGGGGCGGTGTCTCCTTCTACCCCTGGCCCCCCACTACTCAGGCCCCCTGTAGCACTGTCTTCCTCCGCTTGGTCTTCCTCCTCCTCTTCCTCCTCCTCCACCTGGGATTGTGAGGGTGTGAAGAGGCGTGGCGGCTTGGGAGGCGGTGGGCCAGGCCAGGGCTCCTCATCCAACCCCTGCTCAGGCTCTGGCTCCTGCTGCAGGGCAGGGTGCCCCTCGCTCTCCATGGGGTGCACAGCAGCTGGGGACTCAGGCTGCGCCTGAGGAGGAGGCGCCTCCTCGGCCTCTCGCTGCATGGTGGATGAAGCAACCTCTGCTGTAGGAGAAATGGTGATCACATCCCAGGGCCAGGAATCCTCCGCTGCGTTCAGCTCCTGGAAAAGCTGGCTTCCATCTTGGGGAGTCTCCTCGTCCTGGCCCCCAGGAATGTCATCTGAACCAGGAAGTCTCTCCCACACACTGAGGACTTCTGGGGAGCTGACCAGAGATGCCCCGCTGTCTGCGGGGCTCTGCCCCACGCCCACTTCTGAGGCAGGAAGCTCTGGGTCTGGTGTTGAGGCTGAGGCTCGCAGCTGCAAATGGGCTGCTCTGGAGGATGGGTCAGTCCCTGAAGACCCAAGGGGTCCTGGGTCAGACACGCTTGTGCTTGGCTGGTTCAGTCCTGAGTCCACAGGCACACTGGGCCCCAGCCACATGCTGCTCCCACCTCTTCCTCCCCCAGGTTCTCTCTGGGGCTCTGGGGCTTTCACTGCCATGGTCCCAGGGCCTGGATCTTGCAGCCCATCCTCCTCCAGCCCCGCTTCTGCAGGGGCCAGAATCTCACTCCTCGCCTCTGGCTGCAGCCTGCCAGCAGCAAAGGTGTCGAAGGTGTCGTCCCACTCAGGTAGGGCTTTCCCAGGGAAGGCCAGGGGGGCCAGGCTGGCCCTCGAGGCACTGGGGAGAGAGGGAGCAGGTGAAGGAGAATTTAGTGCTATGTCGGCTTTGAGCTCCTCGAAGAAGGGGTTGCTCTGCAAGGAGGTGAGGAATGGGTTGCTGACCCCCAAGAATCCGGATGGGGTGGCTTCAGGGACAATGGTGGCAGCAGTGGCAGTGGCAGCAGCAGGGGAGGTGGCTGCAAAAAGGTTAGTGCTTAGCATGGGAGCAGCGGCGGCGGGAGCAGGAGTGAGGAGGGGGGAGCAGGGGTGAGGAGGAGCGGCTGGGTCAGATTCTACCTGAGGAGACACGTCCAGGCTGTGGAGAAGACAAAACCGTGAGCCTCCTGGTTAATGCTGAGCCTGGAAATACCCCTGCCAAGTACCATCCCTACCCCCACCTCCAGGCCGGGTGCCACAGCATCACACAGGACCAAATGAAGGAAGGCCCCAGTGTTATGAGGCTCCAAGGGGAAGGATGCTGGGAGAGCTCAGGGACAAAGAGCATTAAGGAAACCAAGCAGGGTGCCTGGGATTGCAAACTGAGCTAGGCTCCACTGAGCTCTTGCAGGAAGGGGTAAGGATGGGGCTGCCATCAGGTATGTATGACAAAGTATCCAAGAGAGCTCGCCCCTTTCGTTTCACGAGAAGGGGGCAGAAAACTGGCTAAGGAGCACATGGCATCTGCTGGGCACGCCCACTGCCAGCAGACAGCACGCTCCTTTTACCCCTGTTGTGAGCCGGCCTCTGGAGCTGAGACAGAGGAGCGCACACTGAACTAATCTAGAACACAACAAGAGAGAAGCCAGCCAAATGCTCTGGTGTGAGCAGACTGGCAGGGGCCTGACTTGCAATCAGACCCCGACTTTGATGGCCTCACCCCTGCTATCCAGTAGGGTCGGTCCCTCCTCACAGGTGGCTTTTCAGTTCTCCAAGCTCCCGGGGCCCTCCTACATAAACGTGAGCATCCAGGGAACCTCCTCCTATCCATCTCTCCCACTCAACCAGCAACTTCACCGACAGCACTGGGGGATGAGCTGGGGCATGAAAACATGGGGAGCTGCAGCAGGGGGCACAGGCTGGGCTGTCTGGAGCTTGCCACACTCTCCCAGGAACTCAAGGGCTAGACCAGACTGGTTGTACACAGGACCTGATAGGCAACAGGAAAGAGTCCAGGTCCACAAAAACCAGCACGGAGGAGGAGGTCAGCCTCCCCAGCAGGACAGATTTTCCTATCCATCTAGCTTTCAGAGCTGAACACGGTGGTGTACACCCCATGGGAGGCAGGGTGTCATCGCACCTGGGTTACACG
Source organism: Phodopus roborovskii (assembly GCF_943737965.1). Lineage (NCBI taxonomy): Eukaryota > Metazoa > Chordata > Mammalia > Rodentia > Cricetidae > Phodopus > Phodopus roborovskii. Next base: position 1,436,705 of record NW_026126571.1, read on the forward strand.
ACACCCCGTCGTAATACGCCAAAAATGTTAAAGGAGCCTGGGGCTATGACTCTCGGCAGCATGCTGGCCCAGCATGCATGAAGCTCTGGGCTCCGTCCCCAGCACTGCACTGACCAGGTGTGGTAGCACAGGCCCATAATCCCAGCACTGGGGAGGAAGGACCAGGACCAAGGTCGCCCTCAAGATGTACAGCAAGTTCAAAGGCAATCTGTGATAGGTTGAGTCCCCTGCCTTTAGAAAGAAAAAAATAATAATAGCAAAGGCTCGGCCTGGCGGCACTCGACTTATACAGCACTTGGGAGGCAGAGGCACTAGGAAGCAGGAGGGTTTCTCTGAGTTGAGGCCAGCTGGTCGACATAACAAGCTCCAGCGCAGCTAGGTTACAGGGTGAGACCCTGCCTCCAAATAAAACAATAAAGTAATTTTTTAAAAGCCCAGCTTTCAAAGATTCTTGTGAGCTTATTTTCCCCCTAGAACAGCACCAACCACGCTGGAGGGCGGAGTCTCTAGACTGAGATGGAGAGGGAAGGGAGGCAAAGTCCCGCGTCCCAGCCCACCTCCAGCTCCCCGCTCTGCTGCTACAGACAGGGGAAGGTACTGAAAGGGGGAACTCTGTGCCTGGGGTCCCAGCTCCCACAGATGTCTCCTCTGCCCTCCAGGCAGGTCCCAAGGCAGAGGCTCAGATCTAGTCCTGGAAGTTAGGGGAGTAAAGAAGCAACACACTAGCCACCACTTGGTCATAGCCCTGTTTGAGGCATCCATAGCACCCAACCTACATCCCACAACAGTGCCGGGGTGCTCTGAACCCTGAGCAACACAGCCTCGCAAACGCGGGCCTGCCTGACAGACACAGACATGAACGCACCCATGCACCCACGCACGCAAGCACGCACGCACTCACCCTCGGGCTCACAGTCAGGCTTCAGGGACAAAGGCACCAGGAAGCACCTCTAGGAGCCCCAGGCTCTGTCAGCAGCCTCCTCTCCACCATGGTTCCCCAGAGATGCACCACAAACTGGTTGGTATGGCATCAGCAAAGGGCTCTCTCTTGAGGCCAGGGTTCTAGGCAGCAGGCCCAGCAGGTTTCCCAGAGCCAGCGGGGCTTGCTAATACCCTGCCTGTTCTCGCCCTCAGAGCCCCTCCATCTTCATCTTCACCCTACTCCATGCCAAACACACACTCTTTTGGTAGTGAGCCGAGCCTTTAACAGCTGAACCACCCCTACCGCGTTCAAGCACGCATTCTGGAGGTCATTGCTCCTGCCCTGCAGTGCACATGGCATAGGGCAGCAGAAGCGCATTCCTTTGTGTGGTCTTCTGCGGAGGCCGTGCCCTGTGAACACGCCTGCACCCAGGAGCCCACCCAGCCAGCCTGGCACAGCCTCCCCCTCCCAAGTAGGAGGTATGCTGGTTTGTCTCCCTCAAGGCCAAATATTGGGAAGAGAAATGATGAAGGCTTCCCACCAGTCCTCAAAGGTTAAAGCCAGCCTTTGAGACACTATCTGACCTATAGACAATGTTCCCCTGGCCAGCAATCCCTCCTGGGCTTCGGAAGCTCCTGGCACCTGCTAAGATGTGCCCCAATGCCCAGGAAACATGTCCAGGAGGTATGCTCATCCTCTTATCATATGAGGGTGACAAATGAGGAGACATAGAGAAGCCTTCTAAGCTTAAGTAGAGATCCTAGCATCATCTTCCAAACCAGATCACTGCTAACAGAGTAACCACCTGGGAAAACAGCCACAGATGGGCCAGGAAATATGTTATCACCGGCCAGAGGGCACTTCAGACGACCCACTTTTCTACAACCACCAGATACCTGTCTACCATACCTTGGAAAGAGCTGGGCAGACACCAAAGTGCTAAATGCCATCTACTAACACCCCTGGCTCTATGCTGTACCAGATTTACCCCCAAGTTAAATATATTTCTACATTAGTATCTGATCCCTGTCTGTGTTCAAAGGCTGCTGTGAGAAAAAGGAACAAAACTCAAGGCACCCTGGCACAGGAAGACCTAACATGTATGGCCATCTTACCTCAAGCCCAGGGCACAATCATGCCACAGACCAACACCAGTGGCTCAGCAGGTCCTGTGGCCCAGGTGAGGCTCAGTCCCATGCCGACCCCTCCCTCTCAGGCTCACATCAGTAGGGATCAAGGGTAACAGCCACATGTCAACAGAGGCAGACCCCCTCAGAAGGCCCAGGGTCATCTGGCAGCTACTGAATCTACTTCACTGCCTCAAGCCTCTCCACGGAGCACAAGTGCCACACGGAGTCACTAGAGGGCGCTGCTGCACTTACTCAAACTTCCAGGACTTGTGACAGTAGCCCCTGGGTACAGGGGTCCCAAGCCCCAGGGCCTGTGGGCTGGCTCTCCGGGTTCCAGGTAGAGATAGATCCTCCAGCTGTAACCTGAAGGTCTTGTCTCTCAGCTTCCTCCCTAGCACTCTGAACAAGCATTCCAACAACTGCTCCTCCTGGGCCAGCTTTTCCTTTCTGCTACAGCCACCCAAGGTTCCAGTGCGGGAGCTGGGTGGGGCTCACGGTCCCCGAAGGTGGCTCCTCTTGCCCTACCTGGGTCTTGATCCAAAGCCTGCTGTGAAGCTGCCACCTACCAATGGCCCAAGGCAGGCAGGCAGGCAGGGTGCTTAGGTACCCTGGCCTGTGATGATGCCAGGAAAGAAATCCTCTCCACCTTCTGTCAATCAAAGACCTACGTTTTCTGCAGTCTGAGAGGCTGCTAGGAGTCAGAGAAGCATAAGGAAAACGGAGACAGAAGGAAACTCGAAGAGAAACTAGAGCTGTAAGGTCCAGCCCCTTCCCCTCTGCTGGGAAAACAGGAGCAGCATCTTCACTGGCCTGGCCCAGCCTTCCCTACACCCAGGGAATGGGAGAGGCAGGCTTGATGAGGGGAGACACTAGGTGTGACTGCCACCACTGCTAGGCACCAGGACAGACTTCTGACCTGCCCATGGACAGCCTTCCTGGGGCCCTGCCAAACAATACCGAGGAGGCCCTGAGTTGGAGTAACATGGGATGGGGCCCAGAGACCAGGACCAAGGGAGAGAGAGGCCTGGGCACATTCCCAACAGAGCAGAGTCACCAGCACTCCCAAAAGGGCTCAAGAAACACTAGGCCAGGGCTGGAGAGATGGCTCAGCAGTTAAGCACTGGCTGCTCTTCCAGAGGGCATGGGTTCAATTCCCAGAACCCACATGGCAGTTCACAACTGTCTGTAACTCCAGTTCCAAGGAATCTGACACCCTCTCAGACATACATGCAGGCAAAACACCAATGCACATAAAAATAAATAAATATTTTTTTAAAAAAATAGGAACACTAGGCTTTTGTGGGGAGACTCATTTCAAGGGGGGGGGGTGCTACGGTCTCTTTCCAGGCTAGGAAGTGACTAGGGGAGGAGAGGAAGGATGCATGAACAACTGTTTAGCTCTTGTCCCTCAGGGAAACAAGACTCCAGAGCCAAGTGGGCAGCCAGGGGAAGTCATCCAGCTTTAGACAGGGTAAGGTGTCTGAAGGCACAGTCTCTAGTCTCCAGGCTTCCTTACTTAAGGTGAGGAAGCCAGAGATGGAGGCCAGGAAACCGAGAAGATGTACTACCAACCCAAGCGTCAGGACCTGGGCCCGCCCTGACCCATGGGACCCTTGTGGCTCTATGTCCTTGCAACTCACCTGTGTCAGAGGGCACAATATGGGCCTTGGCTCAGGTAAGACAGGGTACCCCACTTAACCATGCAAAGCTAGAGCTCAGACAGCCTGCTCCTTCCAGCCTCAGGCCCAGGCCAAACACCCAACCTCCTCCAGACAGAAAAGCAGCCTCATTAAATATGTACCTGGGCTTCTGAGTTGGTTCCTTGGATTCTCTCAGGCCAAACCAGCTACTCTTGGCCTTTTCTTCCCCAGTGGATGAGTGGTGGGGGGAGGCTCCCAGAGAAGGACTCCCTTTCTCTCCAACTGAGCCGCGGCGCCCCACCTCATTTCGGCTCAGGCCCTGGTGATGGTGGTGGTGGTGGTGGAAAAGCCCCATGCGGGGCTTCCGCTCCTTCTCTGCCACAGCCTCAGAGGATGCCACCATGGGTGTGGCAACCTGGACTGGCTTACCCTCTGGAGGCCGGGTGCCCTCTTCCTCTCCAGAGCAACTGGGCCCCAGGGCCAGCACTTTGGCCTGAGCGCTCAGTGCCTCCTGTCCAAGCACTGCCTCCGAGCTGCTGGCGCCTCGGCTGCCTCTGCCCCAAGAGTCATCTGAGGACCGAGGCCCCTCCTCAGAAGGCCGAGGCGGGACACTGTGTAGGGAGCTTGAGGGTGGAAAGGGGCCTGAGATGGAGCTGCGGTGCCGCATGGGGGGCTGAGGCTCCTCGTTGTACACGTGGCTCCCATTCACACAGAGAGAAGAGCGGGAGGCACCATCAAGGTGGCCTTGTAGCTCAAGAAGGGCCCGGGGAGGAGCTGCACGCAGCTGGCTGGCCTCATCGCTGTACGTCCTCTTGTGGGTGAGCAGCTTGGGGGACTGTGTAGAGTCCCTGCCTGGAAAAGAAAGACGTACCGTACCGTGTCAGCACTTGGAAAGAAGAGCCCCGCCTCTGCCCGAGGCCTTCCTTGCCGCCTGGGAAGAACCCACCCTCTCCCTTGCTCACCCACTTCAGTGGACAGCCAGCTGCTGTGGCTCGGTGAGCGGGTGAGCAGCTCGGCTCCAGGGCCCTGGTAGACCAGGCTGCCGCTAGTAGAGGACAGGGTGCTGTCAGAGCCCAGCGAGGTGTTGGACTGTGTGAGTGAGGACTTGCGCAGCTTGTTGCGGAGGAAGAAACCTTTGGCTTTGCCCATCTTGCCCAGGCTGCCCAGCTCGGGGTCCTCCAGGGCGCTGCTTGGGAGAATAGCTGAGGCAGATTCCAGCTCATACTTCTTCTTGCCCTTCACCTTCTCCTTGAGCTTCCTGAATGGAGACTGGGGCTTGTCCTTCATGGACAGGTCGAACATACTGGCACTCAGGTTGTTCCGTGTGAACTGAATGGTCACCTGGATCTCACCACGCTCCTTCTCCTTCTTGCCAGGCTTGGAGTGCAGCTTGTACCACCTAAGAACGGAGGAAACAGGGCAGAGGTCTGGTCACAGGGACCTCAGAGCCCCGCCTTACTTCTGAGACTAGCTACAGACCCATCCCCACCCCTACCAGCTCCTGCGCTGGCTCTCAGACCTGGTTTTCGGGACTACCAATATAACTGTGAAACCCCCAGACTTGTCTATGATGGAGAAAACCACATCCTGAGTTAGGACCGCTCCTCAGGTACCATTTGAGCAGGGCAGCAGTGATCAGGCCACACCCACTTAGTGCTTTCCTGGAGCTTGTGGACCTCACAGTGCCTCACCACTCCGGCCTCTAACTCTGAAGCCCAAAGGGGCGAGGCAGGGCCTGTTGAGAACTGCCAGGCCCCTGTATAGACAGCCCGGGCCACGATTCTCATCATCTCCTCTGGCCAGTCCCCCAAAAAAAAGAGCACACAGAGACCCAGGACACCAGTGTATATACGCACACCCCCCCCCATACGCTGACGCGCCCCAAGTCCTGCCAAGGGTGCCTGTGTGGAGTGGAGTGGAGGCACGGTGAGACCCGAGGGAGGGGCGGGGTTTCGCCCGCTCTGCTCTCCTTCCGCGCCCTAGCCCTGCTAGGTGCTCACTCCCCCAAGGGGTGAGGCTTGGGCTGAGAACAGTAGACAGGCAAGGAAAAGGACGCTCACAGACAAGCCCTCATCGCCCCCAAGCCCATGTCCCTCAGCTACTCAGGCAGTCACTCACAGGGACAAACCCAGGTGTACAGAGAAGGGTGACATTCCGCTCTGTCAGTCTTTGTTTTAGAGACCCCAGACTGTCCTCGAACTCACTGTCTAAGTGGTTTATTATGAACTCTGCCACCCAAGTGCTGGGATGACAGCTGTGCACCACCAGGCCCACTTAGCCCTGCACCCTCTGAAAAGTGAATATACTGCTGCTATGCAAGGAGCAACTTGGTTTTTACCAGTTGAGGTGCAATCTTGTGTTCACCAAATTGATAGCACCTCTACTTACAACAGCCCAAGCTTGGGAGTTGCCAAGATGGCCTTCAGTAGGCAAACGCATAAAGACACTGCTACAGAGAGGGGATTTCTTTCTTTCTTTCTTTCTTTCTTTCTTTCTTTTTCTTTCTTTCTTTCTTTTCCTCAAGACAGGGTTTCTCTGTGTAACAGCCCTGACATTCGCGGAACACTCTTTGTAGACCAGGCCGGCCTGGAACTCACAGAGATCCACCTATCTCTGCCTCTCTAGTGCTGATATTAAAGGCGTGTGCCACCACAACCCAGTCAGACAGAGATAAACAAAAATGAGCTACAGAGCCATGAAAAAAAGACACAGGAAGATTTGTAAACACGTAAGAGAAAGAAGTCCACGTAATAAGGCTCCACAGATCCCGCTGTATGACAGTCAAGGAAAGACAAAGCTATCGAGACAACACTTGTAATCTTACCGCTGGGATGCTGGGGCAGGGGCACCACTGAAAGCCTGAGGTCAGTCTAGGCTACAAAGGGTCTCAAAAAAATCAAAACAAAACAAAGACAAGAGATCAGTGGCTGGCAGGGGACTGAGGGACACAAACAGGAATGGGCAGGCAGAGAATTTTTATGAATGAATAAGGAATTTTTATAGGGGTGAGGCTATCCAGATGACGCCCTCACGGTGAATGGTGCCATTTTGTTTGTCAGAACCCAAAGAATGTGCAATGCACAGAATGAGCCCTGATGTATAATAGTCAGCCAGGGATGCAAAGGTAGGGGGACTGTCACAAGTTCAAGAGCAGCCTGGGCTACACAAAGATTTCTAGGCAAGCTAGGGACTACATAGTGAGGCCCTGTCTCAAAAGCTAATCAACAAAAACCTCTGATGCCTTGATATTGGTGCCTCATCCTTAACAAACACACTATACTGGCCAGATGTTAGCAACAAAAGAATTTGTGGGTTTGGGGGGTGAGATGGAAAAAATTCACATTTTAATTCTCTTCTCTAAATCTAAAACTAAAATTGCTCCTTAAAAAGCAACTCCATGGGGCTTAGGGGGATAATTCAGCTGTTAGAGAGCATACACAGTCTTTACAGAGCATCCACATTAAGTGGCTCACAAACGCCTGTTCCTACAGCTTCAAAGGTGCCCTCTTCTGGCCTCCACAGGCACTGCACACGCACACACACACACACACAGGCACACGTACACACACATGTATGCACACATGCATCTCCAAGTACACACACACACACACACACACGCATACACACACGTGAACACACACATGAACGCACGTGCACACAGAGAAAGAACTGGGATTAGTGGATTCCGATTCCACAGCAGTCACTGTGATGTTATTTTGCCCAGTATTTGTATCTTCAACGGGAAAGGGTTACTTTAGCTCACAGTGTCAGAGGTCATAGCCCATGCCTCCCTCCATTCTAAGTCCGTGGTGAGGCTGCAGGCACTCATGGGGGAAGCTGCTCACCAGGGACAGATGCCTGGCTGATGGCATCTCCTTCTGGATGACATCGCAATGGCTACTGCCACTCACATTGGGGACAGTGCTCCCTGGCTTTGGGAATCCTCACAGAAATGCCCAGAGTGTACTGCACTAACCTTCCAGGTCCTCCTGGACCTAATAGAGCTGTGGGGCAAGCTGGTGTGATGTGTTTAAACAGCAGGTGTAGATCAGGGTCACTGGTGACACTAACTCTGTGAGTAGGGGTTCTCAGAAATGGGAGGTTAATTTTCTCTCAAAGCGTCCCCTGCTGGGGCTGAAGATGTGGTCAGTTGGTAAGGTGTCTGCCATGCATGGGGACCCGAGTTTGGGTCCCCAGCACCCACATAAATAGCTGGATGTGGTGTCATGTGTCTGTTACCCCAGGGCTGAGGGAGAGGAGGGTTCCTGGGCTCACTGGTCAGCCACTATGGATAGTCTGAGAGCTCCAGGTCCAAATAAGGTGGGGAGCAATAGACAATGACCCCAGAAATTGACCTCTTACCTACACACACACACAGACATACACACATACATACACAGACAGACAACACACACACACAGATACACACACACACACACATCTGCAGGTTGCTGACTTAGCAAGAGGAAAAGATACCTTTATGAAGAGGTTGGATCACATTCTTTAACTGAACCCCAGCTTCTTAAACTGAGGGTTTGACCCCCATAGACAGAACTGAATGTGGAGCTGTGAAAATTTTGGCCAGAAAGGTCAGTGTATGGATAGAAACAAAATTTACTTCAAAATCAAACCTGTAATGAATCCAAGGTGTTATTCCTCAGACACATTTGCTGCAGCCCCAGGTGTGAACACCCAAAAGGAACACTTTGTACTGTTCACACCCATCATACCACACGCCAGCCAGTGCTGCTCCAAAAGCTTTAGCTCAGATTTGAGACTACTGTATGTTATGAATCTCGAGGTTATTACTGCATACACGAAGTTTCCTGTTTTTAGAGACTCGTTAAGTTTAATCACAAACACAAAGGCTCCACGTTTCCCTGTCTCCATTTCTCAGCATGTGAGTATTACAGTGTGTCTCTGGGATGTATGAGAATGTCTGACCGAAACATCACTGTTTGAGGTCTGGGAGGGTGGCACACAAGCAGCCGGCTCAGTGACATGTACTTGTAAATCTGACAGCAAGGAGGCAGAGACAGGCAGATTCCCTGATGCTCACTGGCCAACCAGCTTAGCCTACCACTAAGGTGAGCCAGAGACTGTCAAAAGGCAAGGTGGGTGGCTCCTAAGTAATGACACTCAATGTAGTTCCCTGGCCTCCACACACACACACACACACACACACACACCCAACCCATATGCATTTGTACACATATAAAAATTCCCTTTACAGTTGTTTTGTGTTTTATTTAAAAACAAAGAATATGGTCAACATGTGATCAATTTATGCTTTAACAAATGCTTAAAAATTGAAAATCATTAAATGAATTTTGATGGAATTAGAAAACTTTCTAGGAATGTCTGAATCGGCCCTAAAACATACTTTTGCCATTTTGCCGTATGTATTTATGTGAAGTGGTGATCTCAGCATTGCTTATGAAATCAAAATATCTATCGGCTCTGGAAACTGTGGAAGATGTTCTACAACATTCTGCAATACCAGATATCCAGCCAAGATTTATGACTGGTATTATTAGGTTTTGTTCTTTGGAAAGAGTTTCACCATATAGCTTTGGTTGGCCTGGAACTCACTCTGTAGACCAGGCTGGGCTGGAACTCACTCTGTACCAGGCTGGGCTGATACTTGCACACATGGTGCTCACACAATACAGGCTAAGCACTAATATACATAAAATAGTAAAATAAACATATCTGAAACAAATTTTGGCTTTTTTTTCAAAGCTTTGTTTATTATGCATACAGTTATGTATGCATGTATGCCTATGGGTCAAAAGAGGGGACCAGATGTCCTTATAGATGGTTCTGAACTGGGAATTGAACTCAGGACCTCTGGAAGAACAGCCCATGTTCTCAACCTCTAAGCCATCTCTCCAGCCCAACCCCATGCTTTTATTTTTTACTTGTCAAGACTGGGTTCCTTTTGTGGCCCTGGCTGTCCTGGAACTCACTCTGTAGGCCAGGCTGACATCAAACTCAGAGATCTGCCTGTTGATACAACTTATTTTTTGAAGAAAACCTTTTTTTTTTTTTAATGTAGTTCATTCATGCTGGTCTTGAACCCAGACCATTCCTCCTGTCTCAACCATCACAACCAAGCATGCACAACCATTCCCTGCTTAGTTAATATTTTTAAATATTTATTTTTTAGCTTATTAGAATAGGTCTTAGCTGGGCATGGTGGTGCATGCCTTTAATTCCAGCACTGGGAGGTAGGGGCAGGCAGATCTCTGTGAGTTTGAGGCCAGCCTGGTCTACAGAGTGAGTTCCAGGACAGCTTCCAAAGCCACAGAGAAACCCTGTCTTGAAAAACAAAACCAACCAAACAAACAAAAAAGAGCTCCAGGACCAGGACAGCCAGGGCTGTTATACAAAGAAACCCTGTCTTGTCTTGGAGAGGGAAAAAAAATCCTCTATGTAGCCAGGACAGTAGGTGCACAACCATAATCCCAGCTCTTGGGAGGCTGCAGCAAGATGGTGACAGCTCAAAGCCAGCCTGGGTTACTCAGTGAAACCCGTCTCAATGTGAGTAAGGGTGGTAAAGTTTCTCAGCCAAACACACAACATTAACTTACCAAAGGGCTTGGAGGCAGGGCGTTTGTTTTATTTGGGGGAGGGGCGGCTTTTATTGCCTTTTGAGACAGGGTATTGTTATGTAGCCTAGGTTGGTCTCTAAATTAGGATACTCCAGCCTCAGGCCTCTGAGTGGCTTGTGCCACGACATCTGGCCCTTAGGTCTTTAAAGACCAAGGCCTGCCTAGTCACTGTCCCCAGATCTAGACAGAGCCTCACTAGAAGCAAAAAAAAAAAAAAAAAAAAAAAAAAAAAAAGTGTGGACTCTGACTCCAATCCAAGCCAACCCCGGAGACACTAGGTGGCCCACAGACATCATCTATGCTTGGCCTGGTCAACTGTCCAAGCCAGCCTCTGCTAAGACATGAGGTGGGCCTCAGACATTCTCTGTGCTTGGCCTGAAGGTCACATGCAGCACAAAAGATGGCCGGGGTGAGAGGCTGCATGGAATGATCTCATCCTACGTGGCTATTTTTGTACTGCCTGAATCTTTAATAAGGAGCATCTCCCACTGCTGTGATAGCAAGGAGAAATACGACGCTTGACCTCCTGTCTTCCTCTTCAGCTTCTGGGGCCACCAAAAGGGGTGGCTCTGGGGACTTCCCCCGGTAAAGGCAGGGGTGTCAGCAGCCCGGGCTGAAGCTTGACCTTCTCCCCTGTGAGGTCACTGTCCCATCTGATACTTCTCCCAGGAAATTCAAGTCTCTCTCTGGGAGGCCAGGAAGGAAGCAGGCCTTTGCCCAATGCGATGGTTAATATTAACTGTTGATCTGAATGATGGAAAGTCACCTGGTAAGCAAGCACATCTAAGAGGGATTATCTATTAGGTTCACTGATATGGGAAGACACACCTTAACTTAACGGAGGCACCTAACTGTCCCATGGGCTGGAGTCAGGACAACGGGGAAGCTAAGCATTTGTTTCTGCTTCCTGTGACCAGCTGTGTCACATTCTTGCCAGGATGACCTCACCACCACGATGGGCTGCACCTCCAACTGTGACCTAAATCCCATCCTTTGTCCCTTGACCCTTACCTTGCTTTTGTGAGGGTATTTTATCACATCTAAGGGGAAAGTGATTCAAACACTCAGCATTTCGCAGATTCTCTTGTCCAGAGAATTCTGGAGCTAAAAATGCCTTGGGACACAGGAAATCATCACTCCTATGTAACACAATAAATAAAACGACCCAGAGACTGATGTTGGTATTCAAACTTCAAGCCGAAGAACAGAAAAGCAGGTACAGGCCACTGGCTCTTTCCACTACCTCAGGCTGAATGGGCTGACCGTGCTGGCTCTCCTCAGCGTGGCTGGAGAATGCCTCACCTTGAGACCCTGCTCCTTTCTTAAATACCTCTTATGAGTCTTGGGATTAAAGGTGTGAGTTTAGTCTTTTAGACTCTAATGTATCCCTGGCTGGCCTTGAACTCACAGAGATCCGTCTATCTCATAATCCTGAGTCCTAGGATTAAAGGTGTGCACTACCACCACCTCCTAGCTTCTGGCTGCTGGGATTAAGGTGTGTGCCTGACTTCTATAGCATCTGGCTAACTTTGCTTTCTGAATCCTCGGGCCTCTCTGGCCACCAGTTCTGGGACCTTGAGTATCCCGAGGACTTGCTCAGAGCTTGGCCTTCCTCCAGAAAGTTGACCCTGAATGGCAAAAACATCCACCAAAATTCTTGCTTCCTCATTCCTAGACTAGGTAAGTCCTCAAATACACCCCACCCAGACCTGCCAGGCACCAAGCTACTGTGTGTCTAGGGCAAAGGCAGCCACAGACACTGCCTACTGGGTTGACACAGTGGACACACACCGCATGACAAACAGCCTTCTCCTAACCTTTTCCAGGTTGGACAGGGCCTGACTCTGGAAGTCTCACGTGGTCTCCCCCCCCTCCACCTCCCCCCTACACCTGCCTGAGTGAGCCTGTCACAGCCCTGAGAACCTCAGCCCACGCTATGCCTGCCCATTACGCCCATTCATGGTTAAGACCCAGCTGAAATCCACGAGGATTTGATCACAACCTCAACAAAGCCTAGATCTGCAGCCAAGGCTCCAACCTGCTGGGCATCATCAGTGCAGGATTGCTTTGTCTGTTAACCTCTCCCTCTAGAGACACCAGGACTCACCCCCAAAACTTATTAAACTATAAAGTCCTGACTGGAGGTAGACAGATGATACAGATTTGTGGAGACACTTCAGACAACGACCCTCAGCCCTGGTCGGAACAAGATGGATGGTTCCTGTGTTATCTCCATCAGTTTGTCAAGTTTTTCTACCAAATTTCCCTCTGTGCATTGCATTCTCGAAGACACTCGGGTGGAACCAGAACCCTTTGTTGCCCTGGGCCCAGCCAAGTCAGGACATGCTTTTCTTTCTCTGTCTTCCTTTTTGTTTTTTTTAATTTTATTTTATTTTTTAGACAAGAGTCCCGTGATATTACCCAGAGTGGCCTCCGCCTGCCTGATGCTAGGGATACAGCTAAGCACCACCACTGCCAACAGGACATGGCTGCTTTTGTTTGGGGTACTGTTGCTTTTGGATGTAGGCCCTCATGCAGTCTAAGCAAGTGTTTCACTACTGAGTTATACTACACTTCCTTTTTATTTGCTTATTTCTAATTTTGTGTGTGTGTGTGTGTGTGTGTATGGGTGTTTTACCTACACATATGTCTGTGCTCCAGGCGTGTGCCTGGTGTCTTTAGAGGCCAGAGGAGAGCATCAGATCCTGCAATTGAGAGTTACAGATGGTTGTGAGCCACCATTTGGGTGCTTGGGAAGTGAACCTGGGTCCTCTGGAAGAGCACTCTTTTAACCACGGAGCCATTTCTCTAGCCCACTAATTATTTTTGAAATAAGGTTTCACTAAGTTGACCCAGCTGACCTTGTCCTTGCCCTGTAACCCAGGCTGGCTTTGAACTCTGGTCTGTCCGTCTCATTAGGCCTGTGTTACCTGGCCTAGCTAAGACATACTTCTTGTGAGATGACTAACCCCAGATGTCCCCATCCCTCTCCAGAATGAGGCAACCTGCCAAGAGATAATAATACACCTGGGGTATGGACCAGCCTCAAAAAGCATTCCCTATAAACAAAGTGTGCTAAGATGAATGTGGCCTCTTTTCCCCCAAACCGCTTCTGAAATGCCACAGGAAGAACAGTGACCCCCACTCGACCTATGACCCCCCCCCAACACATGCCTGGTCCTCAAAGCACAGACTCCTCAGTCCCTGCAGGCCGTCATTACCCACATACATGCACCCAAAACTGCTATGCACAGTGCACAGCAAGTTAACGCAAGTAAGTAAGCAGGGCGTAGAACAGACAAGTGTGTGTCTTTCATGTCCCAGAAGAGCCTGGCTTTGGGCTGGTCTTGAGCTAGCTCAGTCAGTGAAGCCCTTGCCACGCAAGCGTAAGAACATGAATTCAAATCCCCACAACCCATATAAGGCAGGCTGGGCATGCCGGCCCACATCTGTAACCCCAGTGCTCCTATAAGGAGATGCGAGGCAAACACAGGAGAATCTTCAGAAGCAATGGCAAAGAGACCTTGACTCAATCAAGACAGAAGATAAGAACTGACACCTGGGGGTGTCCTCTGACCTCCACACATGTGCCGGGGCATACATTCACATGCGCACACATTCTACACGCATGCCAACATTAAAGACCTGAACGCCGCAGGTATTTTCCAGAGGGTTCCATTTCTGCCCAGTGGTGACCAGGCTACTGCTGCCTGGAGCCACATTTGTGTGAGGGGAGGCAGACAAGTGAGCCAGACCCTAACTAACCACAACTAACCCCGCCGGGAGCTTGCTCCCCACCCGCTGCTCTCCGCCCGTTCTCATGGGCTGGAAGCTGAGTCCCAAGTCTACGCGTGACCACTGGACTTCGTCAAGGACATGGGCTTGGGGAGGAGGCTCATCTGACAGGGAAGGCTACCTCACAGCCCAGGCCTGGCCTCCATGGCTCTGTGTAGAAGGCTCTTCTGCACAGCTTGCTTCTGTTTTGAGACACGGTATCGTGTAGCCCAGGCTGGCGTCCGATTTGATATGCAATTGAGGGTGACCTTCAACTTTTCTGACCCTCTTGCCTCTACCTGAGTGCTAGGACTTCATGCGTAGATTGATTACCCGGCTTTATGTGGTGCTGGGGATGGGAGCCAGGGCCTCAGGCACAGGCACGCTGCCATGCAAGCGCTCTACCACCAACTGAGCTACAGCCCCAGCTTCAGCAAGGTGTAGAGGGGCCAGACTCTCCTTCCTTTGGTGACCTCCAGGGCTAGGCCCTGGGGCCATGTGACCTCTGTGAAGGGACCTGGCCTTCACACCCACCCAGGGAGAAGATGCCCTGACAGACCCAGAAAGTACCTAGATCAGGGAAGGAACCGGCTGGGTTCTGACCTCAAGCCCCACCTCTGAGCTCATCGCTGCTTCTCTATAAACACAGCCCCTCACTATAGGAAGCACACAGCGCACTGAAATGCCCTGATCCCCTCCCTCACAGTCCTGTGAGGCCAGGATGGGGAGCAGCTCCTGAGTCATAAAAACATGGTGCGGCTGGGACAACATATGAAGCCACTGGCTGGGTCCAAGATCTAACACTAACGCACACACTGACTCAGTGGAGCCCGTTCTACATGGAGAGATCCCTTACCCAGCCTAGACACAGGGGTGTGGGGTGGACAGGTGCCTTGGTCCTGCCTCAGCGAGATGATGGACAGACTTAGCAGACTTCCTATGGGAGGCCTCACCCTCTCCGAGGAGATGGGAGGAGAAGGGGAAGTGGGGGGAGCGGGAGGAGAGGAGGGAGGGGGACGGGGATTGGAATGTGAAAAATAAATTAGAAAGAGGGGGGTACAGGTGAACCGTGTATGTGATCTTAACCACTGGGCCATCGCTCTAGTCCCTCTAAACTGAAATAAACCGAAAGGGGTGTGTGTGTGTGTGTGTGTAACAGCATAGTGCCAATACATAGAAGATTATCACACACACACACACACACACACACACACACACACACGGTTGTTTCATTTTGATTGGCAGCTGTTAAAAGCATACCAGCACTGCTCTGACCTACATAACAATGAGAACAGAACCAGATCCCTGGATTCAACACAGGACTAAGCCTATGCCTTTTTCTAACATCCTTGGTGTGCAGAGTTTGGAAACTGTCTATTTGGAGACCCAACTCTGAGAAGGAAAGAGGTCCATGGGCTTTGGAGGCCAAATGGTCCCACAGCACAAGCAAGACCGAGATCCCAGGAAGGGATCTCAGCAGAGAGCCAGGCCTCCCTCCCTGTCCAGCAAGACTGAGAGGCTCCAGCAGGAGGCATGCACCTCTGTCACTTCCCACCCAGGGGCACTCAGGTTCCCCAGCATCATGCCATGGCCATGGTGATCAGTTTGGTCTTCAAACACCCTGAGTGCCAATGAAGGCAACTGGGCGGGGAGGGAGAGAGGGGGACCAGGCAAGGGCACCTGCCCCCTACGGCACAAAAGCTATTCCTCATGCGACCAACACCACACACTCCTGATTCTTAGCCCTGTCAGCAGTTAGAAGCACCAGCTTCATTCAGGCCATAGTGATGCATGCCTTTAATCCCAACACTAAGGGGGCAGAGGCAGGAGGATCTCTGTGGGTTTGAGGCCAGCCTGGTCTACAGAGAGTTCCAGGACAGCTAGGGCTGCAATACAGAGAAACCCTGTCTTAGAAAAAACAAACAAAGAAGTTTTGCCGGGCATGGTAGCGCATGCTTTTAATCCCAGCATTTAAGAGGCAGTGACAGGCCGGGCAGCGGTGGCACTCACCTTTGATCCCAGCACTTGGGAGGCAGAGGCAGGCAGATCTCTGTGAGTTCCAGGCCAGCTTGGTCTACATAGCCAGTTCCAAGACAGCCAGAAATTTAAAATAAACTGTGTCTCAAAAACAAAATAAAAGAGAGATGGGATAGATTCCAGACATTCCCTCAATTCTCTCTTCACCTTAGCTTCCCAGAACACTGTTTGGCCGCTCATGGCCTTAGAAGGCACTGTAATATCTAAGTAGAAGGTTGACTCATACTGGGATGGGCTTTGAGAGGATGAAGTTATTCTGGGGTCTCCCACACTCCTGTAATAAGCCTTCAAGGTGCCCATGGCAGGCTCCTATAAGTAGGCCCAATGAGCCACTGGCTCACCAATCTGCACTTGGGTAGACATCTGCTGGACTGGTGAGTGGGTGGGGCTGAGGTGTTCACGGGTAAGCACAAGGCTCAGGAGTTGGACAGCATCATTAAGAGTTGGGGCCAAACATAAAACAAGAGAAAAGGCCAACCCCAACCTCTGCAAGGGTCTAGGGTAACCCCATCACCCATCATCGGTCCCTAATTGGACAAAAAGGATTGTGAGAACCGAGCCAGCAGTGGTGGCGCACGCCTTTAATCCCAGCACTGGGGAGGCAGAGGCAGGAGGATTCCTGTGAGTTCCAGACCAGCCTGGTCTACAGGAGCTAGTTCCAGGTCAGGCTCTAAGAGAAACCCTGTGTGTGTGTGGGGGGGAGGGTGGTATGAGTCAGGACCATATAAATGTTCCAGAATATTCTGGAGCCAACTTAAGTCTCAGGTGCTAAGTGAAAACATCATCCCCCAACAGCAGCTCCATGACAATCCTGCCCAAGCCAAAAATCCCTTCAAAACTGTTGGTTGTCGGTCTCCTCTCCCAACTTCCCCCCCTCCTCTGTTCCATACATCATCTGGTAGAGGAACCGGACCTCCTGCGGCCCTGGAGGTAGATGCTCATGATGCCGTTCATTACAATTCTCCATTGCCAGACATTACACTTCTAGATGAGTCCTCCCTATGTGGGCAAGGGCTTCCTGCATGAACTCGGGGTAACTCAGGCTCAGCAGTGGGCTCTCTACCCTGGTCCTACCCGACTGTGAGGAAGCTCCCTGCTGTGTGAACAGATGTCTCTTCACTCCACGTTGGCACCCAGCACACAGGCCAGCAACATCCCTCCCAGAGGCACAGTGTCCTGCCAGCGGCACGACCCAGCCAGAGGTTGCTGAGCCAGGCCTCCACTCAAATATTCCAGGGGCAAGAACAGAGTGTCCTGTGGAACTCACACCCTGGTGGGGAAACCAGAGGCGAATAAATAAAGGAATGACAGTCATCGCAGGAGAGCTGCGGCCGGCCGGGGAAGCGGGAGTGGCCCTAGCTAGGATCAGCTACTTAGAGTGGGCTTGAAGGACAGGGAGGGCAGGAGAAGTGTGTAAGACATCCCAGATGGAAGGAACAGAAAGTACAGGCACTGGGCTGGGCTGCAAAGGGCAGACTGGGGTAGATGGAGGCAGACTGTGGGCCGACGTGGGAGGTAGATTGCAGGGTAGCCTGGGGGGCAAACGGGGAGGGGGGTGTTAAACTGGGGCAGACTGGGAACAGACTTGGGGTAGACTGGGGGCAGATGGGGCAGACAACCCTCCACACACAAAGGAACTAGAATGTTCTTTCCTTGTTTTTACTTTTTTTTTTAAAGATTTATTATTTATGTGTGTGTATCTGTGTATGAATTTGTGCCCATGAATGCAAATGTCCACGGAGACCAGGGAAGGGTATGGATGCCCTGGAGCTGGAATTATAGGTGGTTGTGAGCCACTTGATTCGGGTGCTTGGGACTAAACTCAGGTCCTCTGGAAGAGCAATGCACACTCTTAGTCACTGAGCCATTCCTCCGGGCTGGCCTGGAATGCTCAGTAATCCTCCTCAGCCTAAGTGCTGGGGTTACAGGTGTGTAAGCCACCATGCCTGTGACTTTACTGTGACCCCTGAAACACATTGCACGGTGTAACTCAAGGACAGAAGACCAATGTGGGAAGAGAGGGCGCCATGGGAGGGCACTACAGACAGAAGGGAGGTGAGCATGGGCCGGTCCTGCGATCCCCAAACGCCGTATACAGCAATTTCTGACCATAAATTAATAAACAGACTCCTTTGTTTATTTTTGTATCAGCAGCTCACTGCCTAAAACAGACGTTTAAAAACATAATCCTGGGCCACGGAGAGGGCTCAGAAGGCAAAGGTGCTTGCCACCAAGGCTGGCAACCTGAGTTTGACCCAAGGGACCTACATGGTGAAAGGAGAGAACATTCCAGAAAGCTGTCCTCTGACCTCCACGTGTGCCATGCATTTATACACCCACATTTAAACAGAAAGAAAGTTAAAGAAAAGGGAAGAAGAGAAAATCCTGGGGCCAGAGAGATGGTTAACAGGTAAAACCACTATAACACAAGCCCAGGGACCCCAGTTCAATCCCTGGGACCTCCAGTGGACAGGAGGACTGACCCCAGTCACCCTCTGACCCCTAACACACACTGGAGCACACAGGTACCTGCTCACAGTGGGTATCAGGACACAATAGCAAATAATGCAAAAACTGTAAGAAACAACTCTGGGAAGCTGAGCGCAGTAGTGCATGCCTGTAACCCCAGCGTTTGCGGGGTGGAGGCTGGAGGATAAGGATTTCGAAGTCATTCTTTGCAACATGGCAAGTTCAAGGCCAGCATGAGCTAGCTACACAGAGACCTTCTCTCAGACAGGAAATCCTGACGCAGAGGCAATGGGGACGCAGGAGGGATGGGGGCTTCCTCAAGGGACCTTTCTGTGCCCTGGCAGCACCATTCCATACCGGATCCCCCAGCAATGGACAGTAGAAACCAACACTCGTTCACCTTTTCTACCCCACAACCCAGGGTGCCACTTGTCTGCGTCTGCATGTGAAGTGTTCCCCAAAGGCTAAAGTGCTGCAGGCTTCTTCCTGGTGGGTGACTGGAGCAGAGCTCTATCTTCACCCAAGGGCTCAACTACTCATATATTCGCAATTGGATGGCTTTAATGGAGATGGTAGGAGGCCAAGTTGGAAAGGAGCAGGCCCAAGGTAGGGGCCTGGATTTTCTTCCAGGCAACCATGAGGTAAAACAGTCACCTCTACCACGGGCTCCAGACCCCAGACCTCAGGAACACCTCTCAAAGTGTAAGCCAAAGTAAACTCCTCCTTGTCTTCCTGGGTGTCTAGTCAGCATGACTGACAAAAGAGTAAACGGTGCAAACAAATACCCAGCTGTTCGGCTCCCAGCTGTTCAGGAGGCTGAAGCAGGAGAATCACCTGGGCTCAAGATTTCCAGGCAACTCTGGGTAACTCTGGGAAATCCCGTCTCAAAACAAAAGAACAAGTAAAACAAATCACGCCACCCTTCTACCATCCACTAGATAAAGATACGGTACCAGCACGACTCAGATTAACGTATTCACAGAAAGAAACTGGTGGGAGGGTTCTTTAAGAGCACTGTGGGACACCCCCACCCCCTACCCCCCACCCCCTTAGCTGAAAGGCTTGATTCTTACTGAATGAAATTTTTTTTTTGGAGGCAGGGTCTCATATACGCCAATTGGCCTTCAACTTTGTAATGGAGAACGACTCTGAACCCCCCCCCCCCATCTTCCTGCCTCTACCTCTCAAGCACTGGGAATACAGGCAAAGGCCACTACACCAGTTCATGCAGTGCTGGGGATGGAACCCTGGACTTCTGGCATGCTGGCGGGCACCCTCTCCCACCTGAGCCACATCTCCAGCTCCCTGAGTGCCTTATTGGGTTGGGTTGGGTTTTTGCTTTTTTTACAGTAGTAGGAGTTGAGCCCAGGACCTCACACATGGTAGACAAGGCTCTATCTACTATTAAGCAGAGCTCTTTAGGTGGATTCCCCCCCCCCCCTTTGAGACAGGGTTTCTCTGTGTAGTCCTGACTGTCCTGGAACTCAATCTGTAGACCAGGCTGGCCTCGAACTCAGAGATCTACCTGCCTCTGCCTCCCAGGTGCTGGGATTAAAGGTATGTGCCATTTTTAAACCTATTTTAACACTTCATTTTGCAGAGGCAAAAAAAAATCTGCCTATGGTAAATTTAAAAATGGGAAAGCACCAGCTAAAAGTTACAGCTGAAGTCTGGAAACAACCAGGAGACACCAACCCCCAATCTCCTCTGCCTTCCACCTCCCTCTTCCGCCTCCTCGCCTCTCAAAACCCCATGGAAGCAGTGTGTGTCATACACCAGTGGGCAGGAGTGGCGGGCTCTCAGGCCACACATGTCCCCTAACTCCCACAACCTTCTCTTTGACTTGGTCTCTACATTTACACTACAAGCCGACAATCGCAGGACACCATCGAGCCTTTTATCAGGCCCAAAGACTAATCTTATGGTCTCCCCTGGCACCATGCCCGGCCTGGCAGCCACAGCCCTTGGAGGGGACGCAGACTATCGTTCACTAGTTACCCCTGGGGTTGTCACTTCACACCCGAGTCAGTTTCAGCCCGCACTCCCACGTGCTCCGTATAAACACCCCCTCTACTACTTGTCCACTGCCTCAAGTTCCAAAGGTCTGCAGTCGGCTGTCCTCAGAAGGGGCTGGGAGCCCCGTGCTATAAAAATGCCAGAAGGCAGGTCTAACCACCAAGCAAAAGGGCAGATATTTGGGGTGCAGGGCTGGGAGTCCAGGCAGGGGAAGGTGCACTGGGCCCGAGGTAAGAAACCTGCCACCACTAACAAACCCTGAACCCTTGGATGGGTCATCCCATGTCCTGAGACCCCGGTCTTCCGTGTCTAGGAGTCACCTGCTGCCCTCAGTGGGGAGTAAAAAATGAGATAATTCTGGAAAAGCATGCTGAGAAGTAGGCCAGCCACACACAAAAGCTTTGGGCTTATTGTCTGTGGAAGGCCTTTTACAGGAGGTCACTTGCCTCAAGGAACGAGGCAGCCAGGACCATGTAGCAATGACTATCCAGGAGGAAGGCAAGATGACCTTTCATGCTGCGCTCCAGCGACAAGAAGGACCTGACCTACCTGGCCTCTGGGGTGCTAACCTCACTTTCTACAGGAGCCTTGCTTCAAAGAGGTCAGACCAGAGCCCAGAGGAGCCTCTGTCTGAACCCCAGCATAAACAGATGCCAATAATAATCCTACCCCTGTGGGAAAGCAAAGCAGGCGGGTCACAGGTGCAGAGCTGCATTCGAGAATGCTGCACTTGAGCAAACAGGGAGGAGAAATATGCAGTCCGCTTGCTTGTAATGCAGGAAGTAAGTTCGGAAGCTACCCCAGGGCTGGAAAAACTGGCTGCCTCTGAGAAAGAGAGCAAAGTGCTCAGGGTGGGCTCAAGATGTACCTAAGCTCGGCTCGGCTCCCCTCCCCTGCCTTTCC
Organism: Phodopus roborovskii; assembly: GCF_943737965.1. Classification (NCBI taxonomy): domain Eukaryota; kingdom Metazoa; phylum Chordata; class Mammalia; order Rodentia; family Cricetidae; genus Phodopus; species Phodopus roborovskii. Next base: position 1,458,210 of record NW_026126571.1, read on the forward strand.
CCACACTTCTGCAGGGGCCCCTTCCCTGCTTTTTGGTTGCTGCGCCCCATCAGGTCTCTTCTGCATCCCCCGGGAGCCAAGTCTGGTTCCTCCAGCCCTATGAAGACCTCTCCTCCTGACTCTCCTCTGGGGCTGGCTGCTGGCTCCGTGGGTAAGAGCTTCCTAGAAGTCTCTTCTGGAACACCCTTCTGTCCCATTTCCTTCCTCTCGTCTCGTCCCCAGCATTGCCCAGGCACAGAGGTCTCACGGGGGACCCTCAGGAAAGGCTTCCCAGATGTTGAGAAAGTGGGAGGCAAACAGCAAGTGTGAGAGGAAGAACCAGAGGGTTAGCAGCCTTCCGTCAAGCCACGCAAGCATGCGACACCTCGGGAGAAGTTGGATGGGCCCATCCACGTCCGAGGAGTGTCCCAGGCCTCAGCCTAGCCTAGTGATACACTAGGTACCAAACAACACTTATGCCCTGGGATGAACGTGACCAGCTAGACACCCATAAACTGCTTAACTCATAAACTCAGGGCTCTGCTAGGAAAAGCAGTTCCAAGGACAACCCCAAGATCTAGAGATCCGAATTGGAGAGGGAGAGGGAGCCTCAGCAAGGCTCCCCCCACCCCCACCCCCCCACCCCCCCACCGCCAAGCCTGGACTTGTGCAAGGTGGGGGAAGGGCGGGTGGACCAATGTCCCTATGGTGGTGTGGTCGAGAGCCCAGAAGGTTCACGTCCTAATTCTACCTATCACGTGCTGTGTCAAAGTCAGTTCACCTCTGTGTGCCGAGAACTACTCAGCCGCGAAGCAAGGTAACACGGATGAAAGCTCACAGGCTTGCTCTGAGGTAAGGGAATCTCAGAAGGGATTTAGTGACTGGCACATTAGAACGAGAAAGAACTCATCAGTCCTGGGGTTGGGAGGTAAAGAGGCTCTCCGATGGCCACCCAACTGGTCATCTCCCCAAGGAGGCTGGCCTTGACTACAGCAAGTCCAGTGACCCATCTGCTCAGAACATATCCAGGATTCCTGTCTGGGACCCAAAACACAGGTTTTAATTAAAGTGCTTCCTCCCGATGCAGATAAATGCCCACACCCCTATCTCTGGAGTCCCTCCCATTCCAGAGACTCATCTTGAACTTTACCATGTGCTCCAAGGATGCCTCTAGAGGTCTGTGGAGAACCCAGAGATCCCCTTCTGCTCCCAATTCACAGAAACCCCCACAGTGCACACAGGGCCCCAAATGCCAGCTCTTGCTCACCAATAATTCTTCAGGCTGCCAGAGCTTAACAGAAGCCACACAGAGGGCCACGCCCTCCCTGACTACTGAGTAGCTCCTGGGCTCCCTTCTCCTTATCCCCACATGCCCAGGCTCCTCTAGCTCTGAGGCTGGAATTCCCTGAGTAAAGACCCACTAGGTAGGAGGCAAACCAAAGGTAGATTCCCTGCTGGAGCCTCTCCCCACGGCATCTCCTCTAGAAGCTCTGCTCAGTGCTGGCTGAGGAGACACTGGGCCTAACCCTGTGCAAGGCCTCATCGCCATGTGTCAGGAAGCCAGCTCAAAAAGAATGGAGTGACCAGTCTTTCAGTACTGGGCTTCCAGGATCCGGCCTGAGGGCACACTCTGTACAGGGAAATAAAATGTGGGGGCTGATTTCCACAGAGCAACAGCCGCTCCTATCATTGTGTTAGTCGTCTGCCCCCAACAGGGCGGGAAGGGCGAGGGAAACATCTGGAGAAGGCCAGACCAGCAGTTTAGCAGCAAGGAAAGTAAGTAAGCGTCACTGGACCAGGGTGACTGCCATAACAAGAGCGGCCAGCTGCAGCCTGGACTACATAGCAAGTTCCAGGTCAGCCTCAAATATACAGTGAAACCCTGTCACAAAGGGGAAAAAAAAAAAAAAATTAAAGCAAAACCAGGCCTCAAGGCCAACCAGGATGGTGGTTCTGCTGGCTTGTACCTTGTCCCTATCTACCTAGTGGAGTGAGGAGGGGGCAGACCCCTGGTGACTGCCTGGGTCTGGCCCAGGACTCAGGGCCAGGGACAGATTCAAAGGAAAGGGGAAGCCACTGGGCCAGGAAGAGGAAATCACACCTCCTCTGCCCCACTCCCCGGTGATGGTGATGCTGCTCAAACAGCCCCAAATAGCGGTAGGCCACTGGATCACAAATTCAGAGATGAAGCCTGTCCATCCTAATGACACCTTCTGCATATGACCCCTCCCCAGCAGCCCCCAGGTTCCACTGCAGACCTGGGGTCCAAGCAGGGGACTAAACAAGGGGCCTCAGTGGGCCTTGGCTGCTTCTTGAAAACCTAGAAGCCAGTAGAGAGGTTGCAGGGCTGTGGGAAGAAAAAAACCCAGAGACCCTTCCCACGGCCAAGTGCAATGGCTCATGCCAGTCACTCCAGGTCTCAGGAGGCAGCCGCAGAAGAATCGGGAGTTTAAATGGTGGTGACCAGCCAGGAAGAACCTCTGCCCTCAGACCTCCACACCCATGAGCTTCCCTGGGCCGGCCCTCTCCAAAATTGAAAAGATAAAAGAGCAGCACAGGCTGGGCAGGAACTGACCAATCCTCTCAAGGGGCCGTCAGCAGCCCGGTCATGGTCACAAACAGTTTTAGATGATGAGAGAAGACAACTGGTCCCAGCTGACAAACCTACAGCCGTGGCTTTTCCAGAGGACCAGCCCAATTTATTTCTGTCCCGAAGGCTTCCAGGCTGGGACCAGGTCAGAGAGAAGGCTATGTCTTCTTGTCTTCTCCTTTCCCAGTATCGACCAACCAACACTCTCAGGGGGCCAAAGCAGGTCTCCCTGCCCAAAACAAAACAAAACAAAAACAAACAAAAACAAACAAACAAAAAAAAAACTCTGTGACAGGCTCCCTAACCTCATTCAAACATTCTTGCCATGTCCTCTTTCCTCCTTCAAGTTACTCAGGATGGTTCCCCTGTGGTACAAGCCACATCCACAGCAGGAAGTCCAGAACAATCTGACCCCACAGGTAACAAAGAGAACTAACTGCCACTATCCATCTAGGTCCTGGAAGTCAGAATAGCAAAGCTGGCACCCACCGGGCATTCCAGGGTGGGAGGAAGTGGTGGAAAAAGCTAGAAGTGTGTAGCACCTTGGAACTGTTCCAGCTACAACCCCAACACCGGTGTCACGCAGGAAGATGGTACTCCAGATGGAAAGTAGCTCTAACCAAGTGTCAAATGCTCCATGTTTTTTGTTTTGAGAGCTTCCTCTCCGCCGGCTGGAAACACAGCTCAGCAGTTATGTGCTTGCCTAGCACACACTAGCCACCGAAGTTCCATCTCTGGGGTGGGGGGTGGGGGTGGATTTCCTCTTCGGGTATTTCGAAAGCCTCCAGTAAAGCCTCTCGCATTGAAGAATGCCTCACAGAGAAGTGACTTTCAGGGGTCCCTGGGTAACTAGAGCCACAGCACAGGAAGCAAGGTCCCACAGCAACTCCAACCCTACCCTTGTGAAAGCAGCCATCGAAAATTACACCAAGCCTTCCCGGATGGCATTTCACCAGTCTATATCATCAAGACCCTTGCAGAGATGTGGTGAAAAGGCTAGAGGACCAAAACTGCCAGTGTGTCTTCCTCCAGGGCAGGGCAGTGCCAAGCAAGGCTGACAGGGAGAGCTGCAGAGCCACTGGGTGACCTGAGCCTGGCTTAAGGACCATGGGTGCTTCCCAGGCGCAGCTCAAGCTCTTGGGCCTCTGAGGGCTACAAAGGACAGTTGAGAACCCTGATACTCCACACAGACACACACACACAGAGACACACACACACAGAGACACACATACACATAGACACACATACACATAGACACACACACACAGACACACACACAGAGACAGACACAGACAGACACACAGACAGATACAGACACACACACACATAGACACACACAGAGACACATAGACACACACACAGAGACACACACACAGACACAGACACAGACACAGATAGACACACACACGCACTTGCGCACTCGCACGCGCGCCTGGAAACTGCACTAGGTCATCCTCTGTATTCTCTGTTCATCTCCCACATCAACCCCTGGGAAGGTGTAAGTTACCCCCATTTTAAAGACTAGTAAAGCGAGTCACTCAAGAGTTTACCTGCCTAGCCAGCCTGCTCTCCCCAAGTCAGATTCTCTAGGTAACGGGGTCACCACCTGCTCCCTCCACCCCAGCCTCCTGGACTTAACGAGAATAGAGTACTTTTCCACCAGCATCCAAAAACTGAGGATGTTACCCCGATCTTCTCTGCCTTGACACCTGGGCTTTGTATCAACGCACTGCCTGGGCGGCTCAGGCCACGATGGCCCAGGAAATGCCTCCATGAGTGCCCATTGAAGCCGTTGGGACGCAGAACAGGAGGCTGCCCTGGTTCTCTGTCAGTGAGCATGCTGTGAGGTCCAGAAGAATCGGGCCAACTCTGTGGACTTTTCCTTTGCCCACCCTATGTACCCCACCCCCTGCCCTCTCCAGCTCCATAAATAAGCCCTCAGTGCATCAGCAGAAAGGCAGCCAGCTGGGTGTGAGGCAATTCTTGTGGAAAAGATGACTTCTGGAAGTAAAGTAAAGCTCCCATTCAGATCAAGGGATAGCACGTCCAAGCCTCCCGGGAGTACTGTTCTTGGCTGAAAACAGGCCCACCTGGACTTGCAGGCTGGGCCAGCTCCACTAAGCAAGATTCAAGGCCAAGAAGGAAGCAAGGGCATGAACTGGAAAGAAAGGGGGGGGGGAATCAAGGAAACTTCTCCCAGCAAGCTTGTTCTGTTGTTACTGTTGTTGTTTTGGCTTGTTTTGTTTTAATCTGCCCCCTTTGGTCCACCTTTCCTCTAAAAAACAAATGCCACATGTATCTATCTACTCCTGGTTGGAATAGCCAAATGGCAAAGGGGTGATGGGAACGGGAAGAGGACGAAGCTAAGCTAAGAGATCAGGGGAGACCATTCCATCCCACGCCCAGTTCCCTGGTCTGCCTGGACCAGGAAGGAGGGGAAGGACACAAAAGAGTTTGGAAGGAACAGAACGAAACAAGGACCAAGTTGTGCCACATGACTCCACACCCAGCAACCAAACAGCAAGTCATGAGTGAAGGAGGAGAGAAGCCAGGGGAGGGGGATGAGGTCAGGCCAGAGCTCTGCTTGGAATGTGCCGGGTTCTATCGCATCCCAGCCACAGCAGACCAGCCAGGAGAGCCCTTCCCTAGACATGTTTGGGGCGGGGGGAGGGGGGGAAATCACTCAAGGTTGGACCTTTTTCTATGTGAATCCAGCTTCCCTTTTCATCTGTACCTGGCTCATCCCTCTCAGTGAAACCTCCCATGATCTACTCAAAACCAACAAACCCTTTCCAGCAGCTCTCCTGTGTATGGTACCACTCTGCACCCATCCCCTTACAGACAGACCCCACCCAGGAGGCTTAGAAACAAACTGCTCCAGCAAGCCACAAGAGGTGGTCAGTCCAGGGGAACAACTTCCAGATGGTTCCAGACCCAAACAGGAAAAGGTGTTCCAAGTCTTTGGTAGTTTTTGTTTTTCAAGACAGGGTTTCTCTGTGTAGCCAAGGCTAGCCTGGAACTCACTTATAGACAAGGCTGGACTCAAACTCAAAGAGATTGACCTGTCTCTGTCTCTTTAAGTGCTAGGATTAAAAAATGTGTACCACCACTGCCCTGCCAAGCTGTGAACCCCCTGTGAACCAAACCCTGCCAAAATAAATGATCAAAACATCCTATCCTTACAGCCAGATTTTGGTTTGGTAGCACACACCTTTGAATCAAGCATTGGGGAGGCAGAGGCAGGAGGATCTCTGAATTCAAGCAAATTCCAGAACAGCCAGGGCTACATAGAGAGAACCTGTCTCAAAACAAAGCAAAAAGTCCCCTCCTATCCTTTCTTTCTAAGGAAAATACCTGGAGAACAGCTGGACACCATAACAATGCCACTGCCTCACTGGGAGCAAGCTGGCCCAAGTGTCCCCTTCCTGCTCTTAAGAGGTGGCCCAATTCTCTCCTGGACACAGAGTCAAGGAGCATGTCTAGATGGTGAAGGGCATCCCTATACATTCAAGAGCCAAATGCTTTGTGTAACTCCTAGGTTTTGTCGGGGCATCTCCCTTCAATCTTGCTCTGGAAGATAACGACCTCACCTTGCTGAGTCTACAAGGTGAGACAGTCTTCTCCTCACTCCACTACAGGCTGGGCACCTCTCTGAGGATAGGAAAGCAGCAGGCCCGAAGCCCTAAAATCTCCCTTCTTGACTTCTTCACAGCCTCAGAAGCCCATTACGAACTTTCCTTGGCCATGTACTAACGCTTGGTCACTATGCCAGCTCCATCAGGTCTTCCAGGCCCCCAAGGCTGTTGGGGAAACAGTCACGGGCCCCCAAAATGAGAGGCAACAACTAATGTGTCGGTTTGTGTCCTTGAGCGCGAGGTCGTGGTCCCGATGTCCCACCAGCCCCGCCCGGTTAGGCCTTCAACCGTTCTGCACCCGCTCCCAGCGCCCAGACTCACTGCGTGTGCTGGGCGCGGCCCGCGCGGAAGACCTCGTCCAGAGCCACGGTGGCCCGGCCCAGAAACTTGTCCACACCGATGAGCGAGCGGTGCATGGTGGTGAGCACCAGCTCGCAGGCGGCATTGGGGCCCGAGGCCCAGGGCGCAGGAGCCCCGTCTGCCTCCTGTGCCCGCAGCAGGCCGTCCAGGGCTCCAGGCGGCAGCTCGAACGAGCACTCCTCGCACCATTCCGGGCAGCCTTGCGTCTTCTCCACCACCGAGGTGCTGTACTTCTCGCGGCCCACCTGGATCACCGTGTACGCGTCGCTGGTGCTGCCGGCGCCTGAGCTCTTGCCCCGCAACCCGCTGGCCCGCAGCACGGTCACCTGGACGTGCGTGGGCAACCAGCGGGAGGACCCGGCCGCCGGCTCAGTGTCTCGCACCAGGGCCATGTCTGACCCCGGGACCGAGCGACAGAGGCGGCAGCTGCGGGATGCTGTTAGGAGCCGGCTCCCGGCGCTGCCTGCAGCGCACCGACCGCCGCAGCTGCGGGATGGCCTGGGCCGAGCGGGCCGCCGCCTCCCCGCCGCCCCACCTCCCCGCCTCCCGGGCGGCCGGCCGCCCCGCGACGTCACGCCCCGCCCAGGCCCCGCCCAGGCCCCGCCCCCCGGCTCCACCAGCCTGTGGCTGCCTTGGAAGCTTTAGGAGCCCTGAGAGAGGCGCGGCCTCTGCAGGGATGCAGGCGGGACACCCTCACTGGTCCAGCCCCTCCGGCCGACCCTCCAGCTAGTACCGCAGGACCAGGTGACTGGAGCGGAAGGGGTGCGGCCTCTGCAAGGATTTGGGGCAGGGATTGGAAATTGGCCACGCCTTATTCACCCCGGGATTCTCGAGTGCACAGTGCGAAGCTGCAGTAGAAGAAACGGAGGTGCAACGGGTGAAGGCCGCTAAGCAGCCTCTGCAGAGAGGTGGGCGTGGCTACCACCAAGGCCCCGCCCTGTTTTGGCAGTGACCCCCAGCTGGAAAAAACGGGACCTCTGCACACAACTACATGGGCAGTCCCAGGTTTTCACGTGAGCTCCTCTGCTCCCGAAAACCCTTGCCGGTCCGAAGACGCTGTCAACATGGTTTGAAGGTAGATGACGACTCCGGAGACCCTCTAAATCACACACGCTCTCCCATCCTTCATCCCGCCGCTCTACGTGACCGCCCGCACCGCGGCCTCTGCTGACACCGCAGTTGAGGATAGGTGATGACTTGGAAGATGAGAAGGTTTTTTTTTCTCCGAAACGAGGTCTTTTTATGCAGTCCTGGCTGTTCTGGAATTCTCTATATAGACTGGAGCTCAAACTCACAGATTCTCCTGCCTCGCTTTTGAGTGCTGGGATTAAAGGTGGTATTTTTGTTTTTTTTAGGCCAGGGACTCACATGGTAGACCTGTACATCCTCTAACTCACGCCCAGCATCTTTTAACATTTGTGCAGCCGGGTGTGGTGTTGCACATCTTTAATCCTAGCCCTTGGAAAGCAGAGGCAGAAAGACCTCTATAACTTGAAGGCTAGTCTGGTCTGCATCCGGGAGTTGTAGACCAACCAAGACACCAAGTCAGATCCTGTCAAAAACCGAAGCTAGGTGTGGTAGTGCATGTCTTTAATCCCAGCACGTTCCCTTGAGAGGCAGAGGCAAGCAGATCTTTGAGTGTGAGGCCAGCATATTCTATTCAGTGAGTTCCAGGACAGCCAAGGCTGCATGGTGAGACTTTGTCCAAAACAAACAAACAAAACTTCACCAACTCTTTATGCTAGAGTTATATTTGACACAGGGTCTTGCTTGTAGTAGACAAGCATTCTACTACGGAGCTAACTTCAGCTTCTGAATTAATCCATGCATGCCTACTGTGCGCTGTGTCCTGAGTACTGCCAGAACATTTGGCTCATTATAAAGATAATGGGTAATAATTACGGATGCGGAATTTCAGCAGGAGTCGGCCAACACTGACTGACTCATTTGCTGTGTGTATATTACCTCACTTCATCTTCAGAGCCACCCTGTATGTGAATTTGGTTTTCCAGAAGACAGAATTATAGGCCAGATAAATTTGCCTATGATTCGTAACAAAGAAGTCAGTCATGGGAGCGCAGCCTGTGATCCTAGGATGGGGGGGGGGGGAGGCAAATTCAAGGGCAGCCTGGGCTACATGGTGAGCCTTTACTTTTTGCTGTTATTAACTTTCAGGGCCTACACAAATTAGTTTTGTCTTATTTTTTGAAACATGGCTTCTCTGTGTAGCCGTGGCTGTCTTGGAACTCTCTCTCTCTGGGCACCAAGCTGGCCTGGAACTCACAGAGATCCTCCTTCCTCTGCCTCCCACATTGCCTGAATTAAAGGTAGTATGCCACCACTACCTGGCTTAGAATGTTTTTTCAATGTCTACATCATATACTCAGGCCCAAAACAAACAAAACAGGAGGCCCCAAGGTGACACCATTGCCACCACACTTGCCTTGAGTTTGATCCTCAGGACACACATGCTGGAAGGCGAGGGCCAAACTCTAGCAAGCTGTCCTCAAACCTCCACATGTACACTGATTGTAGCATACCCTCTCCCACCAAAAACAATAAAATTTAAAAAGCATGGGAAGAGATTTAGAAAACTCTCCATATCCTGGGATATGTCTTTTAGTTTATGTTACTCCATCTGTCCCCTACCCCGTCTGTCTGTTTGTCTGTCTGTCTGTGTGGCAGTCAGAGGACAATCCCAGGACTCAGTTTTCCTCACATGGTCGATTCCAGTCATTAGGCTCCACACCAAGCACTTACTTTACCTGCTGAATCATCCTGACAACCATGCTTACTTTTAAATTTTTATTTGGGACAGGGTCTTACCACATAACCCTGGCTGGCCTCAAACTCAGAATAATTAGCCTGCTTCTGCCTCCCAAGTACTGGTATTAAAGGTATTTCCCACCACGCCAGGCCCTTTATCAACTTATTTTTATTTCGAGACAGTCCTGTGTAATGTAGGATGGCCTTGAACTCCTGATCCTCCTGCCTCTCATTTCAGAGTTCTGGGATTCCAGATCAGTACCAGCATGCCCATATTTAATCCAGACACACTTGTGTTTGGTTTTTTGTTTGTATGTCTTCTTGTTGTTTTGTTTTTAAACAGGATCTCATGTATCTCAAGGTGGCTTTGAATATGTAGCCAAGAATAACCTTTAACCCCTAATCCTTCTGCCTCCATCTTCCTGAGGCTGGCATTATGGGATTGTGCTGCCACCTCCCATGGTATGTTCACTCAGGCTCTCTACAACTGAGCTACACACCTCTGAGGGTATACTGTGGTGATGTATTATTTATAATTTATTAAAGCTTGCCTGAGGATTCAGAAAGCAAAGTCAGCCACACAATACAGAAGCCTGGAGGTGGTGGTACACACCTTTAATCCTAGGACTCAGGATTAAGAGGTAGATGGATCTGTGTGAGTCCAAGGCCACCCAGATCCACACAAAATTGATTCAGTCCTAAAGAGAAACAGCTCACACACCTGGTGTGTGATCTCAGCACCTGGGTTCACACGCCTTTAACCCCAGCACTAGAGGGGTATAAAAGGTAAGAGCAGAGTCTTCAGAAGCCAGGATCAGGCATTTAGTCTCCAGCCACATTGAGGATAGGAAGACATTCAGTCTCAGGAGTCTCCAGCCATGCTGAGGAGAGGCAGCAGGATCAGCCTGAGGTAGCGGTAAGAGCTAGTGGCCAGGTACTTTGCTTTTCTGTTCTTCAGCTTGAAGTTTGAATCCTAATATCAGTCTTTTATTTTTCATGTTACAGTATACCTCATAAAGCTATTTGTGTTTCCAGGCCTTGGGATTGACTCCACCTAGGTGTGTAAATTGCTTCTGTGGCTACATCTAAATTTAGCATTGACCATTATCTATTGCCTTCCTGTTAAGATAGATACAGACTTTATCTGGCTGAGCCCCATTCTCCTCCCTGAGTCTTATTAGTTCTACTATTATTTTCCTTCCTTTATCAGGAGGTTCACAGTGCTAGATGTTATTTCCTGTATAGCCCAAATTTCCACTTGCCAGGCCACATACTCTACCAGGGACACAAAGGGTGGTGGTGGGATCCACAGAGAAAGGGGGCTGGGGAGTATGGGTGCGTGTGTGCGCCCTCCAGAGTCAATCCTTACACCACATTTTAGTCTCTGTTGTTTGCTCCTAGACTGAGTACATGGAGCTAGCTGGTCCATGAGTTTCCCAGAATTCTCCTTTCTCCACCTTCCATCTTACAGCAAGAGCCTAGAAGTACAAATGAATGCTTTGTACCACACCCAGCTCTACATGGGCCCTAGGGAATCAAACTCAGGGCCATCTCCACTGTTGGGGTTGAGGTAGACTGCTTGCCTACCATGCTTGAAGACCTGGTCTCTTTCTATCTCCAACACCTCATAAACCGGGTGTGTGGGGACATGCATTCGTGGTCATCCTAGGCTACCCAGTGACTATCCTGGGCTACACAGTAAATATCCTAAGTCCAACCTAAGTCATATGAGACCTTGTCCAAATAAAAAAAAATTAAGTTATTTGAAAAACACATAAAATATAAAGAAAGATAAAAATACCACCCAGAAATCACCACTGCCAGCAATTTGTTATCTTTCTGATCTTTACACTGTCTGCACATAATTTGAGGGCCCCAGAGAGTAAAGGTTAGACCTGTGGGTTTGGGAATTTCCTGTTTACATTCTGTGATATCTCCTTTGCCCCCGAAGACAACCATGTGAGTGAAGTAGTTTCTCTTGCTGCACTCAGTTCACTGATGAGGAAACCCAAGCAGAACGCTTAGGCCATTTCCATGAAGTCAACCAACTGGAAAATTGCAAACAAAAGTTTATAAAGTTGTAGTGATTTTATTGTTGGCCATCTAAATGCTACAAACTTTTAAAGCCTTAGATGTTTTGTCTTTATATTTTGAAACAGGATCCAGTAACCCAAGTGTCTTAATCAATGTTCTGTTGTTGTGAAGAGACACCATGATCAAGGCAACACTTTTTTTTTTGTTTTGTTTTGTTTGTTTGTTTGTTTGTTCTGCTAGACAGGGTTTCTCTGTGTAGCCCTGGCTGCCCTGGAACTCATTTTATAGACCAGACTGGCCTTGACTTCAACATAGATCTGTCTGTCTCTACCTCCAGAGTGCTGGGACTTAGCCACCATGCCTGTCTAAGGCAACTCTTATGAAAGAAAGCGTTTAATTGAAGCTTTCTAACAGTTTCAGAGGTTCTGTCCATTATCATCATGGTGGGGAGCATGGTGTCGTGCAGATAGGCATGGTGCTGGAGAAGGAGCTGAGGTGCAAAGGTAAGCAGATTTGCCAAAGGTTGCAGACCGAGAAGCCTCCACTCCGCACTAAACCCAAGCCTCTCACACTGACCAGCAGCAATCTTACATACACCCCTTCCGTGGAGCTGAAGCTCCCATTATTTTTCTCTTTTTTCAAGGTAGGGATTCTTTGTGTGACAGCTCCGGCTCTCCTGGAACTAGCTATGTAGACCAGGCTGGTCTCTTACTCATGGAGATCCACCTGCCTCTGCCTCCCAAGTGCTGGGGTTAAAGGGGTGGCCACCACACGGCTGAGGCTCCCATTCTAACAGTAGATTCCCAAGGTCTGCCAAATGAAAGTTCCTTTGTTAACCTTCAACTACCACGAATCTGTTACGCTCCATTAGGATCCGTTTCATGTTGACCAGCTCTCTGGCTGAGCTGCCCGAACCTCCTGCCCTCTTCCTCTCCCCTCCCCCGAAGCAGTAGGATACCTCCAGGAAGGGGCACAGAGGAGCCAGATGTACCTACCCCTGCCTCCTCCCTCCTTCCTCCTGCCCTGGCCTAAGCAGTTGGCAAGTTCAGGCTTCCTGCTGGCTCAGGGCTACAGCCATAAGAGGACACTGAAGCTTGGCTGTGAGGCCTGGCAAGAGCGGACCCTCCAGAAGGCCTCGTCCTCTAATTAGCAGTTGAGACCACCCACCACACCCATTGCAGACTTGGGGAAATCACTGATACCAGGACCAGTGAAGGGAAACAGGACAAGCCTGGATTATTTTGTAATAGTTGAAAATAAGGATGTCCTCGGGGCAAGAGGTCTGCGGGGGGGGGGGGGGGGGGGGATGCCAGAAAAACAAGGGAACCAACCAGGAAGGGCTGTAGGTGCCCAGAGCAGTGCAGCCAGAGATATGTCTCAACAGAACTGGATTTTAACCCATTCAATAAATAAATAAATAAAAATAAAAGCAACCTCTGTCCCTATAAAGATATCAGTAAATGCCTGAATGAATAAATAAGGGCAAACAATGGCCTCCATGTGTCCTGGTTCTCTGTACTGCTACATTTCGCTCAGAATGGTTGCGTTTTGTTTTCTTGGGGCTTTTGTTTTGTTTGTGTGTTTTGTTGTTTCCAGACTAGCCTGGATGGAACTTACGATCCTCCTGCCTCTGCCTTCTGAGTTTTAGGATGGCAGGTGTGTGCCACCAGACCCAGCAGGATCTGGGATTTTCTAAGGGTGGTTGGAATTATTTCACTTGGGGGAGAAGGGGATGGGGGTAAGGGTACTTCCTAAAAATATTATTCAGAGACAGCAATCTCTGCAGCTGTGCTGGGACAAGGATGTGGGTGTGTCCTAGTTTTTACCCACAGGGAACAGGAACAAAGTAGCGAAGTGACAATCTCCTTGTAAGAGAGCCTGAGCTGTCAGTGCACTGAGGACTCCCCTCCAGGGGAGGCACACTGGGATCCTTTGGTGAGGGTGGGAATGTAGAGATGATGCAAAAGCTGTTGGTCACCTAGGATGAGGACAGGGCAGAGCGTGAAAAGCCAGCCTGAGAAGCCTAACCAGAGAGAAAACCCAAAGCTGTAGATGGCCTTGCACAGGGTGTCATTTATCAAGGGACCATAGGAGGGGTCCTGACGGGCAGGGCTTAGCCTTTGAGTGACAAACCCTCCCCCACCTTTCCCTCCTCTTCCTTCTCCTCCCTCCTCTTCCTTCTCCTCCCTCCTCTTCCTGCTGTTGTGGCCTCAAACTATAGAGCCAGGGCTGACTACGAACTTCTGCCTCCACCTCCCAACTGCTGGGATGATGCGTGCGTGCGCACCATCACACCAGACTTTTGAACATTTTTTTTTCTTTTACTCGTGGGGAGGGCAGTGTCTCACTACATAACCCTTACTGGCCAGGAGTCCACTCTGAGACCAGGTTGGTCTCTAAGTAACTATCTGACACTTTTTTTTTTTAAATCTTCACAGCTAGAGTTCTGGGATTTTGCTGGCTGAGCTCGGCCATGTACTTTTAAGGTATCTTCACTGTGTATTGTACCTCACTGGGTGAGCAGATGCTCTCCCACCTACTCGGACGTGAAATAGACAGGTGTGTTCACGTCCCAGACTCAGAGCAACTTTCCCCCCCTCACGGTAACTATGTTGAAGTAGATGGTGACCCTGGGCTCCCAGAAAGCTATCGGTGCTATCTGAAAACACAGCAAGATCTACACAAGAGACATTACTGACTCCCAGACATCCTAGAGAGGCTAGAAACATGGCAGAGTGAAAACCTCCTGGCTGCATCATGGCGGGTTTTCAGCCAAAAGTGCAGCTGACAGGACAAAATAATCAGGCAGGGGCTGGGGATGTGGCTTGATTTGAAGAGCACTTGCCCAGCATGCAAGAATTCCTGGATTCCATCCCTGGTATAAGTCGGTATGCCCGTACCGCCCACAATCCAGGTGTGGAAGCAGGCGGGCTTCACGTCCAAGATCATCAGCTACATCATGAGTTTGAGACCAGCTTGGACCACATAAGGCCCTGTACAATAAATAACAGTAACAATAATAGTCATTTAGCCCCAGAAGGAGCCACTGTGTACCCACTTTCGGACCTCTAAAAGGACTTGGAGGAGGGACAGAGATCCTTGGGCTAACAAATTAGCACTAGGGGAACCTAGACTGTTAGCTCACGGGGTTGTTCCTTCAAGAGAAGGAATTCAATACGCCCAGAAGGCTGGGAGCAGACCTTCATGATAACCTATTGACCCCTGTGATACCTGTGTGGCCAGATACCACACTGGATCCGCCCACAGGCCCTTATCTCAAGCCTGATTTTTCTCAGCAAGCCTATAGAACCAATCTTTACAGAGTTTTGACTTTTATTTACTTAACTTGCTTCGTGTGCACACAGGATTGAGTTATCACCCAGGAAGCTTTCACCAAACTGCGCTGTGCTTGTATATGCCTAAAATAAACCACTGGAGTTTGGACCAACACTGGCTTGGCCGTTATGAACCAAACTGCCTTCTTGCCGCCCTTGTGGGCCACTCTGCCGGCTGTGGAGACCCTCACAGTGGCACCATGATGGAATGCTTGCCTGGCATTCATGGAGGATGCCCGGTACAGGAAATAAAACTGCAAAAGGACTTTTCAAAAAGCAGACAGCTATAATCCGTGCTGGTAAAGGCGATGTCACAGTCATGCAAAGGGCCCGAGTCACATCCTTCCGTGTGGACGTAAGAAAGCCTCCCACAGCCGGTCAGGAGATGGAGATAGGAGCTACGGACACCAGAAACAGCTGGCCTGTGCACCGCACAAGGAAGGATGAGCACCAGGGTGAAGGGCCAACTAGAGTGCCCTACCGGTGAGGACAATCTGGGCCCTCTTCCAGTAAAACAACATCACTGAAGCCATAAATCCATTCTTAATGGGAAATTCAAAAAAGCGTATGCGGTTGCTATTATTTCAGAAGCTAAATTGACAGTAACAGTTAGTAAGAAAACAGGCCATGAATTTGAAGGAGAGCAAGGAAGGGTACACAGGAAGGTTTAGAAGGAAGCGAAGGACAAATGATGTAATTAAATTATAATCTTAATTTTTTTTTTTTTTTTTTTTTTTTTTTTGGTTTTCTGATACAGGATGTGTATGTAGCCTTGGCTGTCCTAGAACTTACTGTGTAGACACCAGGACCAGGCTGGCCTTGAACTCACAGAAATCCACCTACCTCTGCCTCCCAAGTGCTAGAATTAAAGGTGTGAACCACCACTGCCCGACTTCAACAATTTTTAGAAACATATCAGGGCCAAAATTCAGTATAAAATGTTTGCCCGTTGTTCGCAAAGCCCTGGGTTCTATTCCCTAAAGGAAAATAAAATATAAATAAGACTTGGGTGTTGGTAAGTGTTCGTTTTGTTTGTCCTTTTCTTGTCTTTTGCTTGATTGTCTGTCTGTTTTTTAGACAGGGTGCCCATGACCTGAATATTTTTTTCCTTTTGAGATGAGGTTTCAGTATAGAACCAGAGTGGTCTCAAACCTCTGTTCCTAACGCTAGTAGGATTGTAAAGCATGTGCCCTAGCACCTAGCTAAAGGAAACCGCCACCTTAATGTTAATTTCTTACTGTGTTAACTGTTCA
This sequence comes from Phodopus roborovskii, assembly GCF_943737965.1. NCBI lineage: Eukaryota > Metazoa > Chordata > Mammalia > Rodentia > Cricetidae > Phodopus > Phodopus roborovskii. Next base: position 1,474,162 of record NW_026126571.1, read on the forward strand.
ATGGCTTAAAACACCACCTATTTAAGCCAGGCATGGTAGCACACACCTTTGTGGGACAGAGGCAGGCAGATCTCTGTGAGTTTGAGACCATCATGGTCGACATAGTGAGTTCCAGGACAGCTTAGGCTACATAGAGAAACTCTATCTAAAAAAGAGAAGACAAGAAAGAAAGAAGAGAGAGAGAGAGAGAGAGAGAGAGAGAGAGAGAGAGAGGAAGGAAGAAAGAGAGAAAGAAAGAAAGAAAGAAAGAAAGAAAGAAAGAAAGAAAGACACCACAAATTATTCACTTTATTCTCTTCTTCTGAAGCCCGGAAACAGAAATCTAGAGTCATTTCCACTGGGCCCAGGCTAATGTAAGCAGGGTAGACTCTGCTGGAAGGCCCTGGAGAGGGTCTTTTCTTTATGATTCTCCACAGTCCTCCAGCTTCCTGCTTCTATTTCCCATCTCTTACTTCCTCAGTCAAAGTTCCTCTTTCCTTTTTAAAGTGTTTAATCTCATTATTATCGGGGACCGGGAAGGAGTGTGCACACCACCACACACTGCTGGAGGTCAGAGGAGAACTCTCCAGAGCTGGGCTCCTTTCTTCCACCTTTATGTAGGCTTCGGGGATTGAACCCGGGTCCCAAGGCTTTCACAGCAAGTGTCCCTACCCACTGAGCCATCCCCTCCGTCCTCCCTCTTCCTACCTTTAAGGGCAATTGAGAATAATCCCTGTGGTGGTTACCCTCCATTGTCCACTTGATGCGGTCTAGATTCACCTGGGAGTGGGCCACTGAGCTTTTGGATGGAGAATTATTTTGACTAACTTAACTGACGTGGCACCTATCCACGGTGGAGGCCGCCATTCCTTGGCTGGGATCCTGGACTGTGTAAATAGAGAAGGCTACTTGAGCATCGGCATCCATTCCTAGACCTCTGTTTCCCCACTGTGGATACGATATGTGATTCACTGCTTGAATCTCTACACTCTTGACTTCCCCATCCACGATGAACTCTCCCCACAAAGTGCGAGCCAGGACAACCCCTTTCCTCCTTTACGCTGTTTTTGGTCTGAGTATTTTATCACAGAAACATGGAAAGAAACAAAAACAAATTTGTAGCAAGATCCAACTCAAAACAAACAAAAACTACCCCGTTGGCTCTTTAGTCTTGCAGAGACCCAGGTGAGCTCCAATCACCCTATGGAGTCTCACAACTGCCTCTAACTGCAACCCCTGACGACTGATGTCTCCTCTGGCCCCAGGGACACAAACCATGCACACACATATGTATAAGCAAACTTTCATGCACATAAAATAAAAATTAATCTTACAAAAAACATACAAACAAACAAACAAACCTGTCCCGCTGGGCAGTGGTGGCACACTTCTTTAATCCCAGCACTCAGGAGGCAGAGGCAGAGGCAGGCAGATCTCTGTGAGTTAGTTCAAGGCCAGCCTGATCTACAAGAGCCAGTTCCATGACAGCTAGGTCTACACATAGAAACCCTGTCTCGAAGAACAAAAAAAAAAAAAAAAAAAAAAAAAAAAAAAAAACAGACCTGTCCAGATCCAAAGGAATCTCCTACCACGAGAACTCACCGCTCATCAAGCCCTGAGACTTTCATTCCAAGTAGCAGGAACAGAGGGGAGAGGAAAGCAGGTTAAGTGGGATCACGAGGCAGGTGAGAGACAAAACCAGAAATTAGGGCAGTCTGCAGAATGCCTGGTCCAGTTCTTCCACATGTCATCACCACAAGAAATTACAGGAAGGGAAAGACTACTCGAGATTAAAAGAAATTTAAGAGCCGTAATTACTAAATGCAGTGCCAACAGGCTGGAGATAAAAGGACATCTTTGGGACAACCAGGAAAATTTGATTGTGACCTAGCAGCTGAGAGTATGAAGGAAGTGTTATTAGCTGTGATCAACATGGTAGGGGCAATATTTGTGAATGGCCGCCTACTGAAGAGACACTGAGGGTAGAGTTTGATTAAAAACACTTCAGGGATAATAAAAACAACACACAAAAGGAACAGTAAGTAGAGTGGGGTGTTTACTTAGAGTAGGGGAGGGGGAAATCATCATCCAGGCTGAACTTTCTAGTGGCCTGGTTGTTGGGGGTAAGAGGTTAACCCACAGTTCTGTAAGGAACCCCTCACCCACGCTCTGTAAGAAAGCCCAGTAAATTCACTGGATCACCAAGCTGGACTTTGGAATCACTAAATACTTTGTTCTGCAGTCTCTGTCCTCTCTGGGGGTGACTTTTTCTTTTTACTCCCCCAAGGAAAGTTCATTCATACAATAAAACCTTCTCTGCCTCCTGTCATGGTTTGGATCCCAGTGTTGGGGACAAGGCTTTGGAAAGTGGTCAGATCTTAAGGGCTCTGTCGTCATCAGTGGACTGATCTTTGAATAGCATCATAATTCCAGAGGTTGTTGGGGGGTGATGCAAACGTCAGAAGATTGGGCCCAGTTGACGGGTGTGGTCCTTAGGAGGACTGTAACATCCTGGGCCTCTCTGTCTCTTTTGATTCTGGCCATCACGAGGTGAGCAGCTTTTTCCACCACATACTCCTTACCTAACCTAGAAATGGCAGAGCCAAGAGGTCACAGACGGAAACCTTCAAAACCATCAACCCCAATGCATTTTCCTCCTTTAAGCTGATTGTCTCAAGTATTTTGTCATGGTGGTGATAAGTAAACTCAGCCACTGTTCTGTTTTAGAGCTATATTTGAACTTTTCCACAATTAGTTATTTTGAAATTCTTAGAGAAAGGCATTATACATTTATCTCCCAAGCTTTGCCATTAGAGAAAGGTTATAATCTTTAAAAATGTTTTTAAAGCCATATGTGATGGAGCATGCCTGCAGTTCCAGCACTGGGAGGAGAGGCAGGCAGATTTCCGGGAGCTCAGGGTCAACCCAAACTACACTGTGATCAGACATTGTGTAGGGTAGCCAGAGCTACACAGTGTGACCGACCCTAACTGAAGAGGAGGGCGAGGAAGGATGAGCACAAGGAAAGCAGAAATGAACGTGTGGGAAGGGGTGTGTATGCCATACATATGTGTGAAGATCCGAGGACAACTTGCAGAGTGGGTTCTTTCTTCTCATCAGTTGTATCTGGGGATGGAACTCGGGTCATCAGGCTTGATGCCAGGTGCCTTTACCTGCTGAACCTTACAACCCCCCCCTCTCCATTCTCCCATGAGTTTCTATTTAATATTTCAGGATCCAAGTTGGCTTCAGATAACTGAACTCAGGCCATTGAAGTCAGTGTCTCTCTTCTTTCAAAGGGAGTGGGGATGGGTCTTCCCCTCCATCTGGGACAAGACTCTTCTCTCCAGCGTGCAAGGCAGAAGGCTTCCCTGGGTTTCACTTCCCTCCATTCACAGGGAGGACAACTCCCTCCCACACACTCACGCTCTGTCTGGTTGGTTGTAAGGTCGTGCTATGTATTCATCTCCGGCCATCCTGGACTCACAGCTTGACCTCCCGGCAATCCTAAATCAGCCTTCAGAGAGTGGTGACTACAGGGCTTAGCTTTGTTTTGGTGCATAGTAGTTAATGTGGTCTGGAGCTAGGGCTGTCACTCAGTTGGTAGAGAGCTTGCCTAGCATGCACAAAGTCCTAGGTTTGATTCCCAGAAACTCCTAAACCAGGCATGGCAGAGCTTGCCTTTAATCCCAGCCCTTGGGAGATAAAAGAACAAGGGTCAGAAATGCAGGGCCATCCCCAGCTACACATGGGTTTTAAGGCTAGCCTGGGCTATGTGAAACTGTCTGGTGGAGGTCTATGGGGAGATGGGCAGAACAGAGATAAATGTTGACAACTTTTGAGACTAGATTTTGGAAATGAAAACATCCCTTGTATTCTCCTGTCTTGGGGTATTTGCAAATGTCCGCAACAAAAGGGATTTTTTTTTTCTTCCAGGCAGTAAGAAAGCAAAGCCATATATCATCTACAAGAAAAACAGCCATTAAACTGACAAATTTCTCACCAGCAAGGGTAAACAGACCATAATAGAATAATATCCTCACAGGATGGAAAGAACACAACTGTCACGTTAGCAGTAAATGTTCAGCATAGCCATCCTTGAAGAGGAAGGTGAATTGAGGATTCAGCCAGAATAAACAAAAGCTGTGCTTAGCGGGGAAAGCAGGTGCAAAATCCCGCTAAGGAGCCCTGTTCAGGAGGACAGAAACAATCCGAGAGGAGATAAGGAGCAAATAGACAGCTCCTGTACAGCTGAGTGGGCGCTCCCTCCATGAAATCACTGTATAGTCTGACCTTCATGTTTTGCTTTGTTGGGGTTGTTTGTTTGCAGGTGGCAGGGTTTCTCCCTGAAGTTTATTTACCAACTCCCTTTTTTTGTTTCGTTTTGTCTTTTGCAGCACTGATGAATTTAGCTTCTCAGGGTAATCCAGCCTCTTGATTTCATCTTCCACTCTTTACATTCTCTGGTTCATTTATCGTAAAAACAAACAAACAAACAAACAAACAACAACAAAAAACGGAGACAAGGCAGGCAAAGGTTTTCTTCTTTCAGTTTTTTGTTTTGGTTTGGTTTTTGGTTCTTTGAGACAGGGTTTCTCTGTGTAACAGCCCTGGCTGTCCTGGAACTCACTGTATAGACCAGGCTGTCCTCCAACTCACAGAGATCCTCCTGCCTCTGCCTCCCGAGTGCCGGGATAAAGGCGTGTGCCACCAGCAGCAGGTCAGGGAAAGGTTTTCTATGAGAGCTCCCTAGGGTGGGAGGGCACTCCTCCATCTCCACCCACCCCATCCCCTTTTTTTGGTTGTGAGCCTAGCTTTTAATGGCTGAGCCATCTCTCCAGCCCTCTATCCCACCACCCCCCCTTTTTTTAAGACAAGGCTACACTATATAGACCAAGCTGGCCGTGAATTTTTATTTTATATTAAAGACAGAGCCTTACTATGTAGCTCTAGCGATTGTCCTGGAACTCATTATGTAGACCAGGATGGCACTATGCACCACCACACCTTCAATTTGAGGTCCTCCTGCCTTTGCCTGCCAAGTTTGGGGATTATTACAACTGTATGTAGCTTTCACCCATGTTTGTTTGTTTGTTTATTTATTCCTGCTCTTGAGACAAAATTTCACGTGGCCCAGATTTGCCAAGGATGACTTTGAACTCCTGATCTTCCCGCTTCCTCTTCCAAGTGCTGATAGGATGAATGAACATCACCAAAGCCAGCTTCTCACTGCAAGGTTATCAGAACCTGTGGAGTTCACCTCCAGTCTCCCAATTCCCAGGCCGGTTGCCCTAGTTGGCTCTGCATTTAGCTGGATGTGCCCTCTGCTGCTCATATGGAGAACTACAATTTCTATGGACATTAACCCCTGCAATTTGAGGGTTTGGAGGCCCATCTCACCCCTTCCTCGTGTTTTCAAGGGAATAAAATTCTCTGCATTGACTTGCAAGGCTACACCCATCAGGGTCTGTGCACTCTAAGGAAACAGACCATGGTGTCTAGTCGTATGTCGGTTTGACACACTAATTAGAGTTATCTGAAAGAAGGGACCTTCAGTTGAGAAATGCCTCTGTAAGATCCACTATAAGGCTGTTTTTGTTTTGGCTTTTAGAAACAGGGTTTCTTTGTAGCTTTTGGAGGCTGACCTGGAACTTGTTCAGTAGATCAGGCTGGCCTCGAACTCACAGAGATCTGCCTGCCTCTGCTTCCCTAGTGCTGGGATTAAAAAAGTGTGCCACCACTGCATGGCTATAAAGCATTTTTAAAATTTGGTATTGGTGGGGAGGGTCCAGTCCATTGTGGGTGATGTCATCCCTATGCCGGTGGTCCTGGATTCTATAAGAAAACAGGCTGATGGGCAATGGTAGTGCATACCTTTAGTCCCTGCACTTGGGAGGCAGGAGCAGGCAGATGTCTGAGTTTGAGACCAGCCTGGTCTACAAGAGTTAGTTGTAGGACAGCCTCCAAAGCCACAGGGAAACCCTGTCTCGAAAAACCAAAAAAGTAAAATGAAATAAATATTTCCTCGAGGAAACGGGCTGAGCAAGCCAGCTGTCAGCACTCCTCCATGGCCTCTGCATCAGCTCCTGCCTCCAGTTGTTTGAGTTCCTGGCCTGGCTTCCTTAAATGATGAACTACAATTTGGAAGTAAGTGTAAGGCAAACAAACCCTTTCCTTCTCAATTTTCTTTTGGCCATAGTGTTTTGTTGCAGCAATAGAAACCCTAACTAAGATGCCAGCCATCCATCTTCCTCGGCCCCTTATCCGTTCCCCTGTCCAGAGTGCCCCAAGCAGTGCAGAGTCGCCCCTTCCCTTGCTTACCTCTCCCCTCTTGGCTCATGGGAGCCACCTTCCCCTGAGCTCAGCCTGGTGGCAGAATCAGAATGAGAGCAGGAGTCCCAGGCTTTAGACTCCAACAGGAGCCGGAGGTCAATTTTTTTCTATTGTCGCTATGGAGCAACACTAGAACACTAGCACCAATCAGGAGAGAAGAGGGAACAATCTGGGTCAGAAATGTGGGAGTTTAGCTGGGCGGTTCTGACTCAAAGCCCTTGAGGACTGACGTGAAGTCACAGCCAGGATCAGCCTGCGTTGAAGCCACCTGAAGGCATAGCACGTGACTGCCCCTTGACACACAGCTCTCTCCTCAGGGCTGCTAGAGCATCCTTGTTTGTCTTGTTTTACTTTGGGACAGGGTCTCAAGTAGTCCAGGCCGGCCTCAAACTCCCTATGTAGCTGAAGCCAGCCTTGAACTCTATTCTTCCTGCCTCCACCTCTTGAGGGCTAGGATCACAGTTCTGTACCACCATGCCCTACTGCTGAGAATTCTTGTGACAGGGAGTCTAGTGTGCCCTAGAATGAATGACGTAAGCCAGAGCAAAGCAAGGAGGAAGCAAAGCCTCTCATGCCCTAGTCTGAGGAATCGCCTGCCCGCTGCCTTATCTACATCATTATCCCCTAAATTCCCTTTGCTACAAAGTAACAAGACCAAAGAATCTTAAAACTACTGCAGCCTGAACTAAATAACAAATAAAAAATAAACAACCAGGGCTGAAAAGGCTCACCAGTTAAGAGTGCTGGCAGCTCTTTCAGAGAAAAGCTGGGCTAGGTTCCCAGCATAACCACCCCTAACTACAGGTCGGGCTGGATCCCCCTGCCTCTGCATTGAGTGCTGGGATTAAAGGTGTGTGCCACACTTGACTGGTTTGTATAATTTTAACATTGTAAACCTATAATTTTCCAAAATAAATGCATTTGCAAAATGACTGCAGACTATTGGGTTTTATTTTATGAGATCAAATTGTTACAGCTTCCACTTCCATTTGAGCCAAAGTTATCTGGGTCCCACTCAGCCGTTAGCATGTCTGGTGAGCAGGTGAGTGTGGTGGGGCATGGGCGTGGGGTCACATGGTGAGAGAGACAGAGGTGATTAGGAGGAGAGATTCAGGGAAGTGTTCTCTGCTAACATTGCTTCTGTGCAGTCTATATAATCAAGGCTGGCCTTGAACTCAAAGCAGCCCTCCTCTGCAGTTCTCTCTCTCTCTCTCTCTCTCTCTCTCTCTCTCTCTCTCTCTCTCTGCCCTTTCTTTGCTGTTTATTAGGAGGTGGGGACCGGGTCTCACCTAGGCTTGACTCATCCATCTAGCAGAGAACCTCCAGCCTCAAGGCTGGCCTTGACCTTCTGATCTTCTTGGCTTCACCTACCAAGTGCTAGGATTACAGGTGTCACAGGCAGCCCAGCAGAGACGACCACTCAGAGACATTTTATAGCCACTGAAAGTCTTTCTTCCAGCTGAGTGGGACGACACCCGGGTATTAGGAACCTATGTGTAACCTTGAACATTTACACCAAGGGGTTTTAAGGGCAAAAACCACATCCCACTGTTTCACTCAGCAGCTGCAGGGAGAGGTTTGCACAAGCAGGTGACTTAACCGAAGCTAAACTAGTTGGGGCATTCTGACCTCAGGTCCTAAGATATTGGAGCTGGGCGATTTGTCATGGAATTCTCCCTGAAGGAGGTCAAATTCAAGTTAAAGCTGAAATGGCCTCAGCAAGAATACAGGGTGCACTGTCTTTCCCTGTACAACCACGCTTGGGTTTGCTGTTGTTGTGGAGACAGAGTGCAGATGGCAGTGACTACACAGCTTGGGCTCAATGTCTCCATGCACTAGAATGGCAGGTGTGGCATCAGAAGTGGGAGACGGGACTTTTGATCAGCTCTCATATCATTGGACCGACACTGTGGGGAGTTCAATATGAGCTGAGGACAGTTGAGTTTGTTAAGGCCTGGAGGCCACACGGCCCATTATAAGGCTGCCTCAGCGAGTGACCTGCTCTCATGTGTAGGTTCTGGATGACTGGGACCAGCACACCGCTGGGCTGTGCTAGCAAACCCTACAAAACTACAAAAGGATGTTTTGTTTTCTTCCCTCGTGAGCCTGTGGGCTTTGTGTTCTACTGGTGATTTTTTTTTAATTTGGATTTACTTTTATTATTTTATGTGTGTGAGTGTTTTGCCTACATGTACCTCTGTATGCCACATCCATGCCTGGTGTCTGAGGAGGTGGTGAAACTCTGTATGGGTGCTGAGAATTAAACCCTGGCCCCTTGCAACAACAACAAGTTCCCCTAACCACTGAGTCAACTCTCCAGCCCCGGTGATTTTCTTTGACAAAGGCCTACTTCTCAGAGTTGGCTTCCCACCGCTGTGTTTCTATCCATTGAAACAATTTCAAAAGAAGTCCCAAGGCCCTTATAAAGCTGTACTGTTAACAGTCAGGCGACAGTTTTCAGGTGAGGCCATATGCCATCATGTCTAATAAGCTAGGTGTGCAGATGTGTGGCAGAGACCCCAATTAGCCAAGGACTTCCAGGAGCAGGCATGCAGAGAAGGCCTTCAGTCAGACCTGAGAAAGGAGAGGAGCTGGGGATGTCCAGGACAGGGAGCTAGGTTTGGTGGAGGTGTAGTAGACAGAATGGAGCTTAGGATGCAGCCTGGAGGGTATAAAGAGCCAAAGCAGAGGCTTACCATATTCGTGGTGGTCCCCAGAGTCACGGGAGGATAGGTCTGGCTCAGGGGCCAGGAATGAAGAGCCTGGCTTGTTGGGAGCCTGCAGGTGGAGGGCAGCAGCTGGGACTCAGGCATGGCTTATCATCCCATCAAAGGGCCACCTTCCACTTGCTCTGTCCCAGCGGTCCCAGCTTCGGCCAGCTGCCTGCCCCAGGGAGTGTGGGAATGGGGCTTTCATTTACTCAGTAGCTTCATTTACTCTGCAGTTAATGGGCCTGTACCACACTTCTCTGCACTCCCTGAGCAGAGTAAGGTAGTAACTTACAGCTCCAAGTGCTGTCTGTCTGCGGGGGTTAGCTCTCTATTAACTTGTTTGCTTGTGCTTTTTTTTTTTTTTTTTTTTTTTTTTTTGAAAGAGCTGGCGCAATTGCCTAAGTCCGCAATTGCCTAAGTCAGCAAGAGGATGAGGAAATTGCCTAACACCACCCAGCTGGGGCAGATCGGAGTTTTCAAACTGGGTACTCTCCGCTTCCTTTTCAGCCCACCGCAGCAGTGGGAGCGATCCAGACCCTCTCGGAATTACCGTGAGTCCTCCAGCCAGCCCCATTTATCTGGGTACAATAACGCCTCTCATTCCAGGAGCCTGTGGGACTTGCAGCGTGGGAGGTAGGCAGCTGTATGAGCCGAACCTGCCTCTGTGGCGAGCAAGTGTATTGAGGCTGCCACTCAGTGGCTGAGTCCTGAAGGACAGCTCCTCTCTGCTCCTGTTGTAAAATCTCTACATACCTTACTTAGTTTCTTTTCCGCTGTTGTGATAATTCCCTAGCTAAAGCAAATCAGGGGAGAGAGAGTTTATTCTGTCACATCTCAGGTTGAGTGAGGTCCGCACAGTGGGGCAGTTGGAGCGGCAGCCTAGCTGAGTCAGGGACAAACTAAAGCGCGCTAGTGCTCCACAGCCTTTCTCTATGTTGTGAAAGCAAGGATTCGCTGCCCAGGCAATGGTCCTCCCCACAATTAAGATGGATCTTCCCACATCAACTAAAGCAATCAAGACCATCCCCACAGGCACATCCAGAGGCCCAGTCTCTTGAGCAGTGGTTCTCAACGGCTGTGACCTTTTAACACAGTTTCTTCACACTATGGTGAGCCTCCCAATCATAAAATTATTTATTGTTGCTACTTCATGACTGTGATTTTGCTACTGTTATGAATCATAATTTAAATATCTGTGTTTTCTGATGGCCTTAGGGTTGCAGCCCCCAGGTTGAGAACTACTGCTCTAGATCCTGCCTAATGACAAGTAACACCAAATTATCAGTAGCTGAGGATGACCCTGGATTCTGATCCTTCTGTCTCTACTTCCCAAATGCTGAGACTACAGATATGCACCATGCCAGACAGTGTTTTCAGACGGAAGGTTAGAATGATAGGAACTGGGGACTGGAGAGAGAGAGACAGCTCAGGAGTTAAGATGGCAGTAGTATAGATCTTACAGAGGACCCAGGTTCAAGTCCCAACACCCACATGGCTGTTCACAGCCATACAGCTACAGGAGATTTGACAGCCATTCAGGCAAAGCACTCCAACACATAAAAAATGAAATAATAAAAACAAAATGTAAAGAAACTACCATGGTGGCACATGCCTGTAATCCGAGAACTCGGAGGCAGAGGCAGGACGATCAGGGCCAGCCTAAATCTTTTCTTCAGGCTAAAAGGGGAATTGTAGTGAGATAGTCCTTCTGTGGCACTGACCACGCCCATTGGGGGTGGAGCCATGGGCGGAAGTGACCTGTGGAAGGAAGTCGGAGGGAGAGCCAGGAAAAGCTCTCTTGCTGGCATGACTTGGACAGGAGAGGATCGGGTTGAATTTCCTGGTGTTCATCTGTCTAGGTTGTAAGTTATTTCTCCCTGAATAAACATCTATTCGGCCTATTTGTTTATCCTGATCCTTATTTAACCGTGATAGAAACCCTGTCTCAAAAACAAGGAAAAAAAAGAAAAGGAAAGGAAATGCCAGGGTCATAGTCTGTTAGTACTAGATGAAAACTTGATTTTGTGGCCAAAGGACACAAGATGTCTGGGATCTTACTTTGAGTTGAAGCAAATATGATTGAAAAATGCAGATTGAAGAACCTTAATTTCGCTGGGTGTGGTGTATACCTTTAATCCCAGAATGCAGGAGGCAGAGGCAGGAGGATGTCTGTGAGTTCAAGGACAGCCTGATCTACAAAGCGAGCTCCAGGACAGATTACAAAAAGAAACATTGTCTCAAAAGAAACAAACAAACAACAACAACAAAAAAAAAAACAAGAAGGAGAAGAAGCTCAACTCCTTCATTTATTTTATGTAGATGAGTGGTTTTGCTTGTATGTATCTTGTGTATCATGTGTATTCAGTACCCATTAGGGCCAAAAGAAGTTGTCAGAGGCCCTGGGACTGAAGTTACAAGGCTGTGAGCTGCATTGTGGATTCTGGGAACTGAACCCAGGTCCTCTGCAAGAGCAGCCAATGCTGTAACCACTGAGCCATGCCTCCTGCCCAAGATATTTTCTAAGTTAACGTCTGCCATTTTATCTTTCTCAGTAATTCTTCACTGCTCTTTAAGTTTATTTTTGTATGGTTTTTCATTGCATTAATTTATCGATGATGTACAGCAATACTCGACAGCCACAGTGTGTGTTTGTATGTGTGCGTGTGAGAGTGTGTGTGTGTGAGTGTGTGATTGTGTGTGTGAGAGAGTATGTATGTGTGAGTGTGCGTATGTATAGAGTATGTGTGTGTGAGAGAGTGTGTGTGAGTGTGTGTGTGAAAGAGAGTATGTATGTGTGAGAGAGTGTGTGAGTAAGTGTGTGTGTGAAAGACAGTGTATTGTGTGTGAGTGTGTGTGAGAGAGAGTATGTGTGAGTGTGTGTGTGAGAGAGTATGTATGTGTGAGTGTGTGCGTATGTATGAGTGTATGTGTGTGTGAGAGTGTGTTTGAGTGTGTGTGTGTGTGTAGGTCAGACAACACCTCACAGGAGTCAGTTCTCTCCTTCCACCATGAGGGTCCTAAGGACTGGACTCAGTTTACATGTAGAGCTTGGCAGCAGCTTACCTGCCAAGCATCTCTTCAGCCCAGCTTTATTTCCTCCTCTACAGCCTCTTAGGGATTTTTATTTATTTATTTTGCTTATCCACTGTCTTAGCTAAGGTTTGTACTGCTGTGAAGAGACACCATGACCACAGCAACTCTTATGAAAGAGAATATTACATTGCGGCTGGCTTATAGTTCAGTTCAGAGGTTTAGTCCATTATTGGCAGGGCGCACACCGCAGGCAGACATGGTGCGGGAGAAGGAGCTGAGAGCTCTTCACCCACAGGCAGCACAGAAGCAACTGCATGTAGCTTGAGCAGAGGAGACCTCAGAGCCCCTCCCACCATGACTCACTTCCTCCAACAAGGCCACGCCCGCTCCAGTAAAGCCACCATGCCTACACTGAGCAGCCTCACTACTTTTTGTTTTGATGTAAGGTCTTGTGTATCTCAGGCTACAGCCAAAGATAAGCTTGAACCCGTAAGTCTCCTGCCTCCACTCCCCTTCTCAAGGGCTGGGACCGCAGACGCGTGGCACCCATGCTCAGCAATCCTTTCTTTTTGAGGGCTGAGTGATATCCCACAGCGTGAATGAGCCACACGCAGAGGGCTTCTCCCTGTAGACTCCTTGTCTGATCGCCTGTCGGGGCGTGTGCCTCTGCTCCTACACACAAGTAGAGGGGAGTTTCTTCTTCCTTTCCCTGTAGTGGGGTATGGGAAGGATGGGGGTGGGGAGGGCAAAACTTAGAAAGCCAATGGAAAAAGCTCTAGAAGGTTCTGCCACCCTTTCGTGACTCTTAGCTCCCTTATCTAAACTCCCTGCCTGGCGCACTGGGCACCCTCCCAGACACTCCCAGCAGCTCCTCCTGGTCTAGGCCAGGCCCTGGCTGGCAGCATCAGCCTCCGCCTGGCAGGAGGGCCCCCCACCCCCCAGGAAGGGGAGCCTGAGCCCAGAATGCTTAGCAACACCCTGAGTTAATTATTTAATTGGGTGAAACACCCATTAGGGAGGATTCTCACTTTGCAGACAGCCTGTGAGTAAACATGTCGAGAAGAGTGAGGTGTCCGTGAAAGCTGCCACTCACCCTGGCTCCTCCCCCACCACCCATTCTCCAGCTGAGGAGGAGACCCTGGAGGATTCTGCCCAGATGTTTCTGCAGGCTGGCCAGGCAGCCTCTGAGGCAGACTGTGGCCTGGAGGTAGGATGCTGTGGCAGGGGACCTGTAGCTAGCCTTGTGGTAGGAGGTAAGGAACTCTCGAGAACGCCATTGCTGGCAGGTAGCTGGAGATAAAGAGGATGAAGCTGGAGCCATTAACTGTGTGTTCAGACTGCTGGAAGCAGGGTATGTGGCCCCTTGAAGGTGAGTATTTGGGGTGGGGAGATGGCTCAATGGTAAAGTAACAGCTATGCAAGCATCAGACCGTGGTTCAGTCCCCAGCGCCCACACATAAGAGATATAAATCCAGACTGGTGATGCAGACCCTTAATTCCAGCACCCAGGAGGCTGAGGCAGGAGAATCTATGAGTTTCCATATCAACCTAGTCTACACATTGGGTTCCAGGACAGCCAAGACTACCAAGTAAGACCCTGTTTCTAAATAAATAAATAAATCAGGAGTGGACAGATGGCTCAGTGGTTCAGAGTATTTGCTGCTCTTGAAGAGGACGTGGATTTGATTTCCAGCCTCTCACTTCATAGGCCAAGCTTGCCTCAAATTTATGGCAACCCCTCCTGATTCTGCCTCATGAATGCTGGGCCTGCAGGTATGCACCATCAAACCTAATACTTCCACCGAGTGTGTTTTGGGAGTCTAGTGTGGTCCAGGGTGGCCTCAGACTGGCTGTGTAGCTGATAATAACCTTTAACTCCAGATCTTGCTGCCTTGGCTTCCAGAGCATTGAGAATACAGGAATATCCCAGCATTCCTTGGTCCTCCATTTGATGCCTCTTTGGCTATAAAAGCCGTACTGGACTGCTTGGGTGTGTGTCTTTATGCTCTGTTTTGACTATCTTGAAATTCTCAGGGTCTCTCTATATAGCCTGACTGGCCTAGAACTCACTCTATAGACTGGCCTGGTCACAAACTCACAGACATCCGTCCACCTCTGCCCTGACTAGTGCTGATATTAAAGGTATGCATCACCATGGCCGGCCAACTTTTACATCCATTTTTAGTAATGCTCTGTGAGTTCTGGCTTTGTGTCCAAAGCCCACAAAGTATGAAATCTGCCCACATAGAGCTAAGGCCATTTTAAGGAAGTTGTTCATGGCCCCAGGGTGTTGGATTAGAGGAGCCTCCTCATGACTTTGAGGAAAGTATATTAGAGGATTGTATTCCTCACATTGTTTTGGATTTCAAGTACATGTGTACTCCCTAAGCCATATACACCGAGGCATCCTCTATTATAACAAGAATCAAGTCTCCAAGTCCTGCCCAATGCCTGCTGCTCTGAGTCCAGAGAAACAAAGCCTGAGCTTAACAATGTCAACAGGACCTCACAGCCCCTCTAGGTCCCCAAAGGGCCCAGAACACTGCAGGGACTCAAGAAGGCTTGGTGATCCTTCCTAGGGTCAATATAGACAAACTGACACCCCCTGAATGACACTGAGCTACAACCTGAGCAAAGTAAGGAGGGGAAGGGTGTGTGTGTGTGTGTGTGTGTGTGTGTGTGTGTGTGTGTCACAGAAAACAGAAACAAATAAAGAGTTCAAATGTGAAACGATTAAAAAAATAAATCGAAGAGCGTGAGATAAGGCTGCCGAGGCCCTGCTTCCTAGTTAACATTCATTGGATTGAATAATCAGCCTTCATTATCTCAAATTGTCTGCATATTTGCCCTCAAAATGCTAATTTACAGTTGGCTGGGAGCAGTCTCGGCCTATTTTGACTAAAATATGATTTCACTTTATTGCGTATTGTTCTTAGCTGTCGGGCATCTCTCTCGGTTTGCATGGGGAAGGAGGGAGGCAATAGACAGAAAGGAAACCATTTTCTATCAAAGCGACACCCGGCTCAGCTCTGATTACGGCTCCCTGTTTTGCGTGGAAATGGCATTTCTAAGCCTGCAAGTAAAATTAAAGTCGTTATCGTTTTCTTTTAGGGGACAGACAGTTTATCATTAATCTCGGAGAAGGGAATGGGAGAAATAATTTTTTTGTTGTTGTTTCACTGAGGGGTGAAAAATCTTCCCCATCACTCCCTCTGCATAGTGAGGCAGCCAGTCTCCTCCTCCGTCACTTTTTCTGTGACCTCCAAAGGCCTGGAATCCTCTGCCTCTTGCCCTTCTGTGTCCTCTGAGCTCGGGAGGGCAGGTAAATAACCCCATTACCGGAATGTAGCCCAGGATGGCCAAGAAGCCTACATTCCTGAGAATAGCCTCCAACTTCCGGTCTTTCTGCCTCTACCCCGAGTGCTAGAACGACATGAAGCTATGTGTCACCACAGCCAGCTCTAAATTTTATTTAGGGTTAGGAAAGACAGAAAAGGTCCCAGCACTCTGAAGGCAGAAGCTGCTGTGTAAGTATTCAGGCATTACGCTGGCCTGCCCCTATCACCTGGCAGAATGCACTCAGGCAGTACCCTGGCCAGCCCAGGGTTCCATGACCACTAGTCTGCACGCAGGTGCAAAGGACCCTTTAAAAGAAAAACCCTGCCTACTTACACCCTCTTTCCTGCTGTTCCCCTGGGGCAGACAGGACTTTTCCTGTCTCCCTCTTCCTTCTGTCTTCTCTCTGTCTCTGTGTCTCCTCTTTCCTCCCCTAGTCTTCCCCTTTCTAATAAAACCTCTCACTTAAGCCCTGCCTGCCTGGCATGTTTGTCCTCCGCCTATGTCACCGTGGCCTGCCATAGAATCCACCAAGCTTCCCCAAGCACTTTATCACAACAAGGTGAGTATCTGAGTTTGAGGCCAGCCTGGTCTCATAGTCAGCCAAAGCTACACAGTGAAACCCTGTCTCTAAAAACCAAAATCCAACCAACCAAACAACAAAAACCAAAGCCTTTAATCCCAGAACACAGGAGGTTAAGAGTTCGAGTCCAGCCTGGTAGACATAGTGAGATGCTGTCAGGAGGGAGGGGCCCTTCTTAGAGCTGAAACACTGCACGAGCCACGCCTTCTTCACTCAGGAGCCTCGGTTTTAGCCAACCAGATGCTAGCCACAGGCTGGTTTTCAGCCTGGAGAGGCTGCCTGCCTTCTCCACCCTCTCTCAACTTCTCTTGGGAATAGGGACATGGCCTGGGAAAGAGCAATTCTTATTACAACCATGCCTCTGCCAAGGCCAGTCAGTAGGCTCAGCCACAGGTCAGGGTTAGTGATAGGTCTCCTGTGCTGTCTGTGGGCCAATCTGACCCTCTCAATCAGAAAGTCCCTGGGTTCTGTGTCATCTTCCCACTAGGCCTCTAGTACCTTCGCCCCCCACCCCCAGTGTGAGCTGTCTGCCTCTGCTGGGCCTTCCACGCTCAGGATATCCGCTGCACAGGAGCACCTGGGTAAAGGGCTGGGATCCAGGTCCTGCTCTGTCCTCAGGGTCCTGTGCCTTGGTATGTGGCTGTCTTTGCCCACAGGGTGGTGTGTGGACAAGCCTGGGCCCGCGCAGCTGGCTCACCTCTCTCTCCTCTAACCACCTGGGCTCAGCCTTCCTGAAGAGTTCCTCTCCTGAGCCTGAGTGTGCTTTCTGGATTGAGATTCACATTTCATTGTTTACCATCTCCTCTCCTGCCTGGGGTCTCTAGGGTCTGTGACATGCATGGCCTTGTTATCTTGTCGTTGTTGTTTGAGACAGTCGCTTTTAGCCCAGGTTGGGCCTCACTATGAGGTTGAAGATGGCCTTGACCCTTCTGGTCCTCTTGCCTCTACCTCCTGAGCATTGAATTTCTCTGCATCTACCGGCATGCCCAGCTAGGATTTGTATTGTTGTTTGTTTGTTGAGACATGGTCTTACTATAAAGCCCAGCTGGCCTTGAATTCACCATCTTCCTACCTCTGCCTCCTGAGTGCTGAGGTCATAAACATAGGCCACAACATCTATTATCATGTAGTTTTAACAGGGTTTGAAACAGTTAGGTATGGCCTCTGCCCATACTTTGCAGCTATCACCTGTTACTTTGTAAATCTCAAGCCCTGGTTATAGCAATTACTGCTTCCCCTCAGTTCCTGGACTCCTGATTTCCTGGGCCTCACAAAAACAGAACTGAGAAGCCTCCACCAGCCAGTCTACAAGAGACCCAGGAACTGCACCTCCCTTAACTCACCCCACATGGCTCACAGATCTCTGTGAGTTCAAGGCCATCCTGTGATCTACATAGTGAATTCCAGGACAGCCAAAGCTATGTAAAGAGACCCTGTCTCAACCCCCTCCTTGCAAAGTGGAGTTTAGGATGCCAGGCCAGCAACTGGGAAGGAGGCCCACCCCACTAAGTGCTACAGGGATTCAGCGCTGCACTTGGTAACTGCCTTCAAGGCCTTGTGTATCTTTCCACAGAGAGAAGCAGGACTTGGTGTCAGAGAAGAAACCTAGCTGCAGAGAACAAGCAAGACACATGTATCCATGCAGCTGGCTACATCTGGTGGAAGAGAGGTGGATCAGGGGAGTTACTAATTTCCAAGCCGTTTATTCGGCCCTGGATGTTAGAGCTGAGTACTGCTCTGGATAGATAGTGACTGCAAGAGATCAGGTCCCTGCCTTGGGACATAGTCCCCATAGTCATACCAATCAAGTAGACGAGGGGGTGCTGAGACAGGCCCACAGGTGGGGGACAGTGGTGAAGGTTACATGAGGCAGAGGAAGGATTTCTCGGGGCCCAAGACCACGGCGAGGCAAGGAGATGCTCCCTCTGCCTTGCACCGTGGTGAGAGAGTGCACCACCTTAAAACAGACACTTCAGTGGGCCTCGCTGGCCTCTTAGCAAGACATGGGGGAGGGGTCAGCTTGCTGTGACCTCCTCCGTCTCTGTGTTTCTGCTCCAGCATAGTCCTGCTCCCAGCTGGAGCCCCCCTTCAGGAGTGCAGGGAAATAATAGGGGCATGTGAAGAGGAGGAACCCTGCATCTGGGGGACTGATGAAACCAGCTAAAGCTGAGAACGTCTACAAAGCCATGTTTGCTGTAAGGGCTGCCAACGTGAAGTTGATAATTGTCTTAGTCAGGGTTTCTATTGCTATGAAAAGACACCACGGCCACGGCAGCTCTTACAAAGGAGAACATTTCATTGGGGCTGGCTTACAGTTCAGAGGTTTAGTCCATCATCGCCATGGCAGGAAGCAGACATGATGCTACAGAAGGAGAGAGAGT
The DNA here is from genome assembly GCF_943737965.1 of Phodopus roborovskii. Lineage (NCBI taxonomy): Eukaryota > Metazoa > Chordata > Mammalia > Rodentia > Cricetidae > Phodopus > Phodopus roborovskii. Next base: position 1,492,518 of record NW_026126571.1, read on the forward strand.
CCTTGCATCTTAACTCACAGGAAGCAGTCTGAGACACCGGGCTTGGCTTGAGCCTGTAAGACCTCAAAGCCCGCCTCCACAGTGACACACTTCCTCCAACAAGACCACATCTACGCCCACAAGGCTTCACCTCCTAATAGTGGGTGCCACTCCCTTTGGGGGGCCTTTTTCTTCCAAACCACCACATACTCTTTTCATATGTAGACCCTTTATGCTAAAATAGTGACCCAGGCTTAAGGTTTATGGCCTTGGGAAAATCTCATTGCCTTGCCCAGCCATCTCCTAAGATTCTCAAACAAAACTGTTAACAGCAAAGACACCTCTCTGCATTCCTGTGGGCTACCCTTTCCCCTTACCTGTTGCAATTATTTGCCCTTCAGGAACCACCCAGTGATACTGGTCAAAAAAACGATGGTGGGAAGTCTGAGAAGCCCACATCCAGGCTCTGGGATCTGCCTTCCTTTCTTCTGAGTGCCCATTTCCCCTTAATCCTCATGCTTATGCCTACATTAAAATCTCTTCGATATAATCTCCCAAGCTTCTTCATACAAACTGGCTAGTCCTGAAATTTTTAGCTGCACCGAAGCGACTAACCTTGTTTCAGCCTAAACCTCCTAAAACTCCAAGGGATCTAGCGCCTCAGGCTGTTGAGGACAATTGCTGGGTAGTCTGGGCCTCCTCTGCCCATACGGATGGCAGAAGGAGGTCACAGCGCCAAGTTTGCTCTGTCTATGAAAACCACAATGTCAACTTGGGACAGAGCTGTGCTCACTCAGGTTTCCTGGCCTGGGCTGAGGGTGAGACATACATTATTCTTGGCGTAGATTGGGACGTGAAAGGTGAGGGGCACTAGACAAGGTTCTACCGGTGGGAGGAAGCCCATCCAGTTCTCTCCTCCTGGTATGACCTTTCTCACTAACAGCTTGTGGAGCAGCTGTGTCTGCCTGTCTTGGAGCCCTTGAACCCCTGGCCTGATGATTGCAGGTATGCTGAGGCCCTGCTCGCGGTTTCAGCATCTCCCAGGCATCTTCCCTGATCCAGAGTGAGCTCACGGGCTGTGGAACTCGCCGGCACTGAAGAGTCCCTGTACCCTGTACCCCTGGACTGACAGCCCGGGAGGAGCCCTCCCTCACCCACAGCAAGTCAAGTAGGAAGGTGTTCCCACCTCCCTGCTGCCAACCCTGCTGCCCTTCCCGGGGACACAGGGCCTCAGCTGAAAAAAGACGGGTGGGGGGAGAGCATTAGCCATGGCCCTGGGGAACTAGCGGAGAGGCCCGCGCGCTAATCCCCCAGCCGCAGCCGGCTGGGCCTGGCGGGGATTAGGACAGGAAGGGCGCTGACCAGCCCGCGGCTCCTCGTCCTCTGCCCGCAGCTCAAATGCCGCATTTGGGATGCGGTGCGCGCCTGCCTGTTTGCTCGCGAAGCAGGCCCGGGGCAGGAAGCTGACTCGCAAGTGTATCGGAGATTAGGGCGCCGCCTCAATCCCCCGGCCGCGATTCCGCCCGCGGGCGTGGGTCCCGGGGAGGGGGGACACCCAGGGGAGACGACCAGGGGCGTCCGCTGGAGACCAAGGACACCTCCCTCCTTCCAGTTCCACGAAACCTGCAACTTGTCTGTCCTCTGAAGTTCGAGCACGCGCAGGAGGGGCGGGCAGCTCCCTGGCAAAGCGGGGTTGGTTCAAATATCAAGATAAAGGAAGGAGAGGAAAAGAGGGAGAGAGAGAAGGGGTCAGAAATGGACGAGGAAGGGATTGGCCACTGCCGCAAGAGGTGCTTGTAACCCAGCAGTTGGGAAGTGGATGGAGGCTGGAGGGTCAGATTCAAGATCAGCCTTGGCTACGCTGTGAATCCAAGGCAAGCCTGTTTCAAACAGCTAGGGGAGGAGGATGGGGAGGAGGGAGAGGAGAGGAAAGAGGAGGGCAGGAGGGGGAGAGGGGGAGCTGGAGGACAAGAAAAGACACCCCCCTCCTCTCCCTAGTTCACTGTCTCCTCTCACCCTCAGTCCCCAGGCTGCCAGGACAGGTCCCTAGCACAGGCATCCCTGGTGTCCAGAAGACCTGGCTGGTCCCCCCAGTCCACCTCTGAGTATCTGGTGCCCCGAAGCCTTCAGCTTCCTTTGGTCCGGGCCAGAGGTGTGTTTTTGAGTCTTGTATTTTTATTTATATTTATTGTTGTTGTTATTATTAGGCTTTTGAGACAGGGTTTCTCTGTGGCTTTGGAGGCTGGCCTGGAACTAGCTCTTGTAGATCAGGCTGGTTTCGAACTCACAGAGATCCGCCTGCCTCTGCCTCCTGAGTGCTGGGATCAAAGGCGTGCGCCACCACTGCCCTGCTGTTTCCGAGTCCTAAGTCAAATCTCTCAGAGGTGGGAAGGGCAGTGCACACTTCTGGGTGCTGTGTGACTCACACCAAAGCCATGTCCCAGCCCTGCTCTCTGCCCTCCCTCCCCCCCTTCCTTCATCCTGCTGGCCCTTCCTCCCACCGGTGACTCCCAGCCTCTTCCTGCAGGAAGCCCTCCAGGTTGTCAACATCTCAGATTAAAGGAAGAAACATCTGTCCCCACCCAAGCTGCCCAGCAATGAGGTGTCAGCCTTGTCCCCTTTCCTTCAGGCCGGGGACGCTCTGACAGGATAACCCTGCCAATCAGTCGTGAAGTCTTTTCTCCAGCTATCCAGACACTTGTGAACTAACCTACCCGGCTCCTGGGACTGACTGCTTCCCAGCTCTCTCCCACCCCCTCCAGCCCCAGTCTTCTCCCTCCCAGCATCATCCCGTCTGATGGACCACTGAGATAAGCCTAGTCGCGTCCCCAGCGGCCTTTGCAGAAATTGGGCGCCGCCACCGAACAGTGTGCGCGCGCCCTCTGCCGCCCACTGTCAGGGATGACACTTGGACCCTGAAGGTTCTCGGATTAGCATCTGCAGGGAACTAAGCAGGTGCTTTCTCTTGCTGGGACAGAGCCTAGGGTGCAGATATTCCCAAACAAGATAGTACATCGGTTTAAAGGGTTCGGTACCATCCGCTGATACAGTAGAGAAGGAAAAAGAAAAAAGAAAATTCTCCCACTCCAGGGTTTTGAAATAAAGGCCAGCATGCTGGCAGATTAACAGAGGAAAAAAATATATTAGTATATTAGGTACACCAGAACATAATGAGAAAGAAAAAACACAGAAAAGCCCATAAAAGCCTGCATGATGGCTGTCACGGGCCTATCATTCTGCCACTAGATTGGTGGAAACAGAAAGATCAGGAGGTCACGGTCATGCTTGGCTACATAGCCAGTTTGAGGCTAGCCTGAGCTGCATGAGATCTTGTCTCAAACACAAAATAGCCTGGCATTTTCGCACATACTTCTAATCCCAGCACTCAGAGACAGGGATGTCTCTGGGTTTGAGGCCATCCTGGTCTAAATGGTGAGTTCCAGGACAGCCAGGGCTACACAGTGAGATCCTGTCTGAAACAAAATAAAAGATGACAAGATGACAGACTCCAGGGACTCTCCTGAGACTGTCCGGCTTGTCAGCAAGTGCCTTCACTTGGTGAGCCATCTTACTGGACCACCAGCTTAGTTCTTTTTTGTTAAAAAGTTATTTGTATTTATGCTGTAGGTCTTTGTGTATCTGTGAGTGGGGGAGGGGGTTGAGGAAGCCATAAGGGGGTATTAGATATTATAGAGCTGGAGTTTACCGACACTTGGACTACCCAGTGTGGAACCAAACTCTCATCCTCTGGAAATGCATCAAGTGTCCTTAACCACGGAGGCATCTCTCCAGCCCCATCTTAGCTGGTGACTTGCAGTCCAGGAAGCATTTGCATCTTCTGAAATGGGATTTAGTAAACAGGGATTTTTTTTTTCCTCCCTAGAAGCCTGACACTGATCTTAACCCAAGATAGTCCCAGCTCTCAGTGCCCTGTGTGACAGCTAGCTTTCCTTTTATGCGATGAAATAGCTTGTGCTAAGGAGGTGGACTCGTGGCTTTAGAGGTTACTGTCCATGGTCACAGCTCTATTGTTGTGGGGCCTGTGGTGAGGAAAGGGTCGTGGTGGAAGAGTGTGGTGGAGCAAAGCTACTTCTCCTCCAGGGCAGCCAGGAGAGAGGAAGAGGGGAGAGAGGGAGAGATGCTGGGAGAGGGAGGGACCGCATTAGTAGGGTTCCCATTCCTCCCTCCCCCCCCCCCTGTTCACTGATGATGCCATGCTCAGGGCAGGTCTTTCTCTCTTAGCTGATGTCCTGGAACACCCTCAAAGACATACCCAGAAATGTGCCTAACAAATCTCCTAGTATACCTGTAATCCCAGCACTCAAGACGCTGAGGCAGGAGGCTGGCAAGTTCAAGGCTACCCTGTCTCAAAATCAGACAAAAATAACTAAATGAACTGTCACAAAATACTATTGCCTCCCATCAAGGACCTTCTCTGTTGTAAAAGATCCAGACACCTGTGGGCTCTGTTTCGGTCTTGTGTGGTTACAGGACAAACCACCCCTACACACTATGGCTTTAATGGCAATTACTTTATTTGCTTCAAATTTTGAGAACCAGGGCTAACAAGACAGATCAGCAGGTAAAGGCATTTACTGCCTAACTTGATGACCTGAGATGTCATGGAGTAATATGATTGATGCAGAAAACCACAAATTGTCTCTCTGATTTCCACACATGCCATAACACAACACAGCACAACACACACACACACACACAGAGCGAGAGAGAGAGAGACAGAGACAGAGAGAGAGAGGGATGAAATAAATCTAACTTTTGTTTGTTTGGGTTTTGAGACAGAAAGTCTCTCTATGCAACTCCAACTGTCCTGAACTCACTATGTAGACCAGGATGGCCTTGAACTCACAGAGACATGCCTTCCTCTACCTCCTGAGGTAGAGTTAATCCTTAGGAGTTAAAGATAAACACACCACCATGTCTGTCCTTTTTGCTGTTTTAACAGATATGGTCTTATATAACCATATATAACCTGTAAGTCTAATAAACGCATTGGCCCACCAAACTGGACCTGGATGGAACTGTCCTTTGGTTTGTCATTGGTTGCAGATCTAGGATGAGTAGACATTTCTCCAGGAAAAATATCCCAGTTGGGGCTGGAGAGATGGTTCAGTGATAAAGAGCACTAACTACTCTTCCAGGAGACCTGGATTCAATGCCCAGGACTTCCATGGTTCCGAAACTCCAATTCCAGGGAATCAGATGCCCCCTTCTGGCCTCTATAGGCGCCAGGCACACACATACACACACACACACACACACACACACACACACACACACACACGTGCACAGACATGAATACAGGCAAAACACTCATTTTTTTATGTACACTGGGGTTTTGCCTGTATGTATGTCAGTGTGAGGATGCCAGATCCCCTGGAACTGGAGTTACAGACAGTTATGAACTGCCATGTGGGTGTTAGGGAATTGAACCCAGGTCCTTTGGAAGAGCAGCCAGTGCTCTTAACCGCTAAGCTATCTCTCCAGCCTGCAAAGAAATTGCCTTTTTTTTTTAGATTTATTTATTTATTATGTACATTGTCTGCCTGCATGTCAGGAGAGGGCACCAGATCCCCCCATCTTCCTCTCTTCCCTTGAGCTTCTTCACATAGCTGGTAGACCCAAAGAAAATGCAACAGTGAATGCTCCAGATCACAGTGCCTAGCCTCGGAATCACTGATTCCACACTCTGTTGACGTAAACAAGTCACACCTGAGTACATTTGCCCAGAACCCACATGCAAAAGCCTGGTGTCGTGTTGTGGCATTCCTGGCCACGGAGGACGAAATACATCTCAGTGAGAGAGTCTGCCTCAAAACACAAGGTGGAAAGCAGACATGTAATCCCAGACTTTGGAAGGCAGAGGTAGATGGATTTCTGTGAGTTCAAGGACAGCACGGTCTATACAAGTTCTAAGCCAGCCAGGGCTACATAGTGAGACCTTGTCTCAAATAAATAAATAAATAACGGAGAGTGATTAAAAAAGACACCTCTGGCTTCCATAGGTACACACACACACACACACACACACACACACACACACACACAATTAAATAAGGATCTTAAGGGTCCAAGCTAGACTTGTTGCATAGGTAGGGAGAGACATGTTCCAGTTAAGGTTTGGGAAGCAGCTAGCCTCCCCAACCTCCTACCGTAGCCACAGGTTAAACAACCAAATCAGAGCCTCCCAGATGGGACACCAGAATTAAGATAATTTGTCCTCTCAATGTGGTCCTTGCCAAGCCCAAGCCCTTCTACCCAGGAATCTCACAGGATGAGGCTCCTGTAGTTCTTCCCAGGAAAAGAGGGGGCAGGCTGGACCCCAAATATCTCACAGCTTCCAACCAAGCTTAGCCCTCTCTTCTCCCTCCAAGAGCTTGGAGACATTGGCTTTTTAAGGCTATTTTCTGGATGCTGGGGACTCTGAGTTCAGCCCATACCCCTTCCTAGGCCACCCCAAGGGGCAGCCCTTTGTGCAAGTGTGAACAGCAAACAAATCAGTCTGGACACAAACTTCCTCACAGGAATCTCAGGTCTGTGCTGAGCAAACACCCAGCCAGGCCCCCATCCCACTAGGAGGCCCTCAGCAGGCGAGGCCAGGCTCTGCACCTGGCCTGGGAAATGAGCTTTCCCAGGACCTCCAGCCGCCCTCCCCCTCTTCCCCCCACCCACCCACCCCCAGCCATCCCAGCCTATCTCCTTAGGCTCAGCCTTGGGGTCAGTGGCAAAGGCTTGCTTAATGACCAACCAGGACATCCACTTGTAGAAGAGCTTGACAGGTTACACGGAATGAAAGACCCTTCCAGCTGGCCAATATGCCAGTGACGTCTGTCCTTGTCCCCTGGTGCAGGACCCCTGGCTGTGTTTCTTTCCTGTGAGAATAGATACATCTAGGTGCTTCTTCCCTCTTACAAGGCATCCTAACTCAATTCTCTCTGTCATCTCAATCGTGGGCCCCATCCTCAGAGCAGGTACCAATGCCAAGGGCAGTGGTAAGATGAGATCTCATTATGTAGCCCAGTTTGACCTTGAACTAGAAGCAAGAATCCTGCCTCAGCCTCTGAAGTGCTGAGGTTACAAGGGGTCTCACCGTTTAGCCCTGCCTGGCCCGAAACCCACAGAGACCCAGATGTCCCTGCCTCTGCCTCCAAGTGCTGGCTGGAATTCAAGACCAACTCCTCCACCATGCCCACCCAGCAGGACCTCTTAAAAAAAGAAAAAAGCTATTAGAACAGGACACGGTGGCACATTCCTGTAATCCTATCACTTGGGAGACAAAGGCAGACAGAACTCTGTGAGTTAGCCTGGTCTACATGCAGTTCCAGGCCAGCCTAGGCAACATTGTGAGATCTGGGAAGAAAGGAGTTAGGAGGTCTGGTAGCACACACCTGGTATCCCAGCTCTCCTGGGGTGAAGGCAAGATGATTGCTCAGAGTTAGGGGTCAGCCTGGGCTACACGGGCACTGTCGAAAACAGAAAAATAAGATAGCCCTGAAGGAGATTTATTCCCCACCTCCCAAAGTCTAGAGAAAAAATTACCTTTCCCTCTAAGGGCCGTGAGTACAGAGAGACCAACTCAATTCAAGTCCAAATTCTTGTTTGTTTGTTTGTTTATTGTTCTAAGGTTTTCTCATGAGAGAGGAAAATATGAAGGACACAGGGAGGCTGGGGGCGTGGCATGGCCTGTACCTCTTGCGAGGGCAGCAGAGCTCTCTCCTAATCACGGAACCATCTCTGCAGCCCCTGGGTTTTGTTTGTTGGGTTTTGTTTGTTTTAGACACTCTCAGTGGCCAGGCCAGCTCCTTTTCCTAAATGCTGGGACTGAAGAGAGGTGCTACCAAGTCTAGCTTTACAAAGTCTAACTTTGTCTTTGTTGTTGTTAATATTGGTTTTTGCTTGGTTGGTTGGTTGGTTGGTTGGAGACAGAGTCCCGTTAAGTAGTACTGACTGGCCTGAAACTTGCTGTGTAGACCAGGCTGGCCCCAAACTCGCAGAGATCTGCCTCCCGAGTGCAGGGGTTAAAGGCGTGCACCATCATGCCTTTATTTTAACTTTTAATTACATTTTATCTATATTAAGTGAGTGCATGTGTTTGTGTATGGGCATGTGTGGGGCAGAGGACAAATTGTGAGAGTTACTTCTCTCCTTCCACTATGTTGGTTCTCGGAGATTTAACTCAGGTTTAGGGGTAAATACTTTTACCCACCGAGCCATCTCATCAACCTTCATGGTGTCTTCTTGCTTTGGCATTTCTTAGTACTGGGATTACCGTGATAAGTCACCATGCTCTCATTTTTCCCCTTTAGCGCTGGGGATAAAACCCAGGGTCTCAAACATATGAAGCAAGTAGTGTGTTATACTGGAGCCACGTTCCTAGCACTCACTGAAATTAGAGTTGGACAAATCCAGATGGGATTTAGACATTACTGGCTATGAAAGACGTTACAGGACTTGAGATGTACCTCAGTTAGACTATTGCCTGTCACACACAGAGTCCTGGGTTCAATCCCAGCACTGCATGAACTGGGCATGGTGAGGCACACCTTCAATCCCAGCACTTGGGAAGTGCAGATAGGAGAGAAATTTGAGGCCTTCCTCATACAGTGAGTTCAAAGCCAGCCTAGACTATATGATACCCTGTCACAAATCCAGTCATTTAGTTGTCCAGGACTATTTTCTGCACGTGTGAAATGGGGAGAAAGTACCAATGGCAGAGGGTGGGAGCCATGGAGATGCCCGCTCACCTTGTGGTCATGCAATAACAGGCTCGGCGCATCCCTGACTGGAGGGGAGAGGGAAAAGGATTTCTGCACTAAGCTCCATGTGGCCAGGGGATAGAGTAAGAGAGGCTCTGACCCAGCCTTGTGTCGTCTGAAGCCGCCAGGAAGAGTAACTTTGATGTTCAGAGCCGGAACCAAGATTTGCCTTTGGAGCAGTTTCCTCCCTTGGTGGGTCCTCAGTGTCCTTCTCAACAAATCCCAACACCAGGGTGTTCCAAGTAGCCAGGACACGGACTCTCTCAAGCCTGGCATTATGGTATGTACCTCCAAGGCCAGCACTTGGGAGGCTGAGGCAGGAGACTGTGAGTTCAAAGTCATCCTCGGCTACACAGCAAGGGCAGAGGCAGTTTACAGTACACCCTTGCCCTCCTCTCTGACCAACCCTCCTTTACCTTATTCATTCTTAAAGTCTCCAAGGAAACTGTTCTTCCTTCCACAGAATGCCCCCTCTGATGGGTCTAACCAAGACCCTGGTAGGGCAGGCCTTGCTTGTTTCGGACTTAACTCCAGAGGGAAGTCTCTGGGAAGCCCTAATATTATCCCCAGTGGTGCAGACCTGTTGGCTCAGCTACTGGGAAGACCGAGGCAGGGACACTGAAAGGTCAAGGATCTGTCTGGGCTATAGAATGAGTTCAATGATTAAGTACTTCAGGAAGACCCCCGTCTCCAAGTAAAAAGTGTGCTGGGGTATATTCAATGGCAGAGAGCTAGCCTAGCATGCACCAAAACCCCGTGTTCTATGCCCCGGTGCTAGTAAATCATCTCTAACTTCTCTGCCTTTCATCCTCCCATAGACTCTGCCCCTGGCTTGGCAGCTGCGATAGTAAGCTGTAGATGGGTCTCTCATCTCCCAGCCCACCATGAGACCGGCAGTTCCCAAGGCAAAAACTGCAACACGTACATACCCATAGCTCTTTGTACCCCTCATAAAACCCAACTCACAGAAGAGCTCAAACAAATACATGTTCGTTAACTTCAGCCTAATTAAAGAGCATAGAACTTCACAGGGTCTTAAAAACAGCACGCATAAGAAGAAATTAGGAGACCCTTGGAAACTGCCTAAGTGCGTGTGAGTCAACACACACAGCAAGCACCTGGTTTGCCCAGCATTCCAGGGAGCGAGGAACAAACAATCCTGTTTGCTCTTTGCTCTTGGTCAGGTGCAGTGTGGGAGGAAGATGGAGCAGGTGTGGGCTGGAGCTGAGGACCCTGGGCAGGAGAAAGGGGGGGGGGACTCCTGCAGGGACCATCAGCCCCCCCCTCTCTCTCTGCAGGCTATGCTCCACTTGAAGCCCGTGGTGTGGGCTGTGGGCCTTAGCTCCATAGAGCTTTGGGGTTATCACCAAGCACGTGGCCTCAGGATGGAAATGGCTCCCCTTGGGGATGGGGGGTGGGACTATGTGAGGAAGAAAACAGGAAGCAGGAATCTTGGGGAGTAACTATCTCCCCAATTGTCAGCTCCAGCCATTCTAAGATCTCAGTGAGGGCACCCTCAGTCCGGTGGAAGAAACCTCTCAACTTCAGGGAGACGGTCCAGTCATGAATCACGTTTGGTTGTTGGTATCAGCTCACTTCCTGCCACACACCTCCCTTATCAGTGCTCAGTGCATTCAGAGAGAAGATGGAGAGCCCCTTAGAGCAGAGATTATAGACATGCACCATCACACCAAACTTTAAATATTTATATTGTTTACTTGACCAGCTGAGTCCCTGGCATTATACTGGATCCTTGGATATAGCAGGTAGCAAGGGCTGAATTATTAAAGACTAGTTTGGAGATCAATGTGGCATAAAATATAAATTCATAAAAATGTATGTCCACTAATCCTATTTGCAGAATTTTTGTACAGAAAAAGGATCACCAGTTGTGCATTAAGTATTGAAAATAATATCTACTACCTGCTTTGTTTGCAGAAGCAGAAGCTAGGAAGCTACAAAATGTTCTTCAGAAAAAGAAGGGTAGAGTAATAGTGGTTTGCCCAAACCATGGGGCCTGTTACAAAGATGCATCTGTTACAAAGAGCAAGTAGTATATTGTCATCAGATAGGTTTCTTCTAGCAACTGATGGGAACAGATGCAGAGACCCACAGCCAAACGTTAGGTGGAACTTGGTAGATCCTTCGGAAGGAGAGGAAGGATTGTAGCAGCCAGAGTGGTCGAGGACACCACAAGAAAACCACAGAATTAAATACCCTGGGCTCCTAGGGGCTCACAGAGACTGAACCGACAACCAGGGAGCCTGCATGGGTCTGAACTAGACCTTCTGCACATATGCTATGGTTGTGTAGCTTGGTGTTCTTGTGGGATTCCTAACAGTGGGGACGGGACTTTCTCCGACATTTTTTTCCTGCTTTTGGGACCCTTTTCCTCCTGCTGGGTTGCCTTTTACACAGCATTAATATGAGGGCATTCATTGCCTAGTCTTGTTGCAACTTGCTGTGCCCTGGTTGGTTGATAACCCTGCAAGGCCTGCCCTTTTCTGCAGGGAAACAGAGGAGTGGATGGGAGCGCCACCATTTTACGTTCATTTGTATTTGTGTGTGCACATACATGTGGCATTTTACACCCTTTTGTGTTTATGTGTGCATGTACATGTGCAGCAGTGTTCTGGTCATAGCACACATGCGGAGGTTGGAGGACAATTTTTAGAAGCCTTGTGTTTATAAATTTAGGTTGACACTTTTACCCACTGAGCCATCTTGCCAGCCTGTGTTTTTTATCTTGGAGGGGAGACTCATGTTGCCCAGTTTGCCCTTGAACTTGCTACACAGTTGAGGGTGGCCTTGATCTTCTTGATTCCCTGCTCTTCCTACTTTCATGTTCCCAGGCTAGGATTATAGGCCTGTGTCCCCATGTCCAGTTTTATGGGGTATTGGGATTGACCACCATCTCCGTCTCCAGTCGCTTTCCCATTAGGTGATCAGACTTATGAAAAACTCCCTAAGTTGCAGTTACTACAACTTATCTTCTGAAAATTTAGATCTGTCTGGAGACGTAAGTCAATGAACCACTTGCCTAGTGTACAGGAGGCCTTAGATTAACATCCTGCACCCAAAGCAGGAAGTAGGTCTACGGGTGGCCCTCAGATTGTACACTGCTGGTCGGCACGCACCAGGTCCTGGGTTCAACTTCCAGCACTGATTAAAACGCAGTGGTGGTTTATACCTGTCATATCAGCACTTTGGAGGTGGAAGTTCAAGGTCATTCCCAGCTACATGGCAAGTTCGAGGCAGCTTCAGATACTTCAGACTCTGACTCAAAAACAAACAAACAAAAAAAACAAAAAAAAAAGGAAGGAAAGTCCCATTTCCAGAGACAGAGAAAGGCCCTGAAAGTTAAAGTATCAAGGCTATCCTGTGGGACAAATTATATTCCCAACCTCACAGTTCTCCTCCATTGTGTAGCTATTTCTTCTGGCTTGAAACATTCTTTCCTGGAAGGAGGAGGGAGGACTTAATGAAATCAGGAAGGTCCTGAAACTTACAAGACTGGCAGGCCCTCTCCACAAGGTTACAGAACCAGGATGATTACTAGGGAAAGGCGACTCTCTCCTGGGGCAGAGGTGGAGTCAGGAGCATGCAGTTTTCTTGGGTTGTCACCCATATTGTGTTGGGCTTTGTGGTGACAGAGCTCTATCTGAGCCACCCATGTCCCTGTGGGTAACCCAAAAGACCTTAGTGCTCACTCCAGTAGACTTGGGTAGAATCATTCCTTCAGTCTGTCATTGATGCTCGGTCTGGGGTAGGTAGACCGAGGTGTCTCCCCAAGGAAAGGTCACAGAGCATCAAACATCTGTTGTGGGATTTCAATCCATTTAAGCCAATGGCTTTTGGGGCAGCAAGCCCTAGGGTGTGGCCTTATCTGCCTACGTGACAACTTAAATCCTGAAGGAGGGTTGTGGGCTCTTGCTGTGGCTCTTACTTGGTGTGAGGGAGACCCAAATGGCAGAGCGGCAGCTCAGGATCAGAGAGAGGCGTCTTCAGCCCTTCTCTGTATTTTGTGAGTTTGTCCTTTTCAACGCAACCCTTAGTAAATCAGGTTTGTTTTTTTTTTTTTAATACCTTCGTGAGTTGACACGTTAAATATCTGTTAAAAATTAGGTCAATAGTAGGCCAGCAAGGGTTGGGAGTGGTGCTGTACACCTTTAATCCCAGCATTTGGGAGGCGGAGACAGGCAGATCTCTCTGAGTTTCAGAACAGCCAGGGCAACATAGAGAGGCCTTGCCTCAAAACAACAGCAACAACAAAAAGTTAAGCCAGCAAGATGGCTCAACCTATAAAGGCATCAACTACAGGCACCATGCGAAATTGGATCTTCGGGCTCCACATGATGGAAAGGGAGACGTGACCCAGGAAAAGTTGTCCTCTGACCTCCACATGCATGCCATTCATGTTTCCCTCCATAGTAAATAAATACATGTAATTAGGGTGATGGCTCAGTGGGTAAGAGTGGATGCTGAATTCCTAGCATCCCCTTAAGAAAGTCAGGCACAGCTGTATGTACCTGTAACCTCAGCACTGAGAGACAGAGACAGGTGGGCTCAAAGAGGTTCCTGCAGAAACTGTCTCAAAGTAATGTGACGGTTTGATTGAATGAGAATGTCCCCTACAAACCCAGATGTTTGAATACTTGGACCTCAGTTGGTGGCTGTCTGTAGAGGCTTGCGTGTGGCCTTGGAAGAAGTATGTCACTGGGGGGGGGGGCTTTGGAAATTTTTTTAGGTTCACTGGATTTATTTTATATGTATGTTTTGTCTGCATGTGTGTATGTGCATATTTGGTGCCCTGTGTTGTCAGAGGAGGGCATTGTATCCAGCGGAAACGAAGTTAGTTACAGACGGTTGTGAGCTCTTATGTGGGTACTGAGAACCAAACCCAGGCTCTCCTTTAGGAAGAGCAAAGGACTCTCAACTGCTGAGCCGTCTCTCCGGCCCTCGGGTGTGGGCTTTGAGTTTCGAATGCTGTACATTATTCCCAGTTCTCTCTCCTCCGTGTTTGTGGGAGATGGGAGCAGTTTTCCGTTCTGGCTGTCATATCTGCCATGCTGTCATGTTATTTCCACCATTATGGACCCTAACCATCTGGAACTGTAAACCTGAGTAGACCCTTCCTTCTATAGGCTGCCTTGGTCATCACAGCCATAGAGAAGCAACTAATCCAGAAAAAGGCAGAAAGCAATAGGGGAAAACACCTGCCGTCTTCCTCTAGCTTCTGCATGCCTACCCATGGGCCCACGTATCTGCATACTCATGTGCACAGACCAGACACACATACGCCACATATGCAAGAAACAGCATGCACTCACACACACAAAATAGATCGATGACGGGAGGAAGGGATGATATGTTCGGGGAGACCGAACTCCTGGACTCTGCCAACTTGAACCGGCTGTCACAGAAGTAGCTTCCCACTTTTATCGAAAGAAGCCAGGGCCCCTTTGTAAAATGACCTGTAACAGCCAGATCTATCTCCACCACCACCGGATGCTTGTAGAATCAAGGTCCTGGAGAAAGCAGCTCAAGGTAACAGCCCCTGAGAAAGTGTGACACCAGCCCAGATAATTTCACTAAATTGCCATTTTACATCTGCAGAAACATGGGAAGGTGCAAAGAGGTGGAACCCGTGTGTATGCGTGTGTGTGCGTGTGTGTGTGTGTGTGTGTGTGTGTGTGTGTGTGTGTGTGGTGGGGAGGAGGGAGAGGGAAAGCAATTGCAGAAGCCAGAAAGTACACCAGATCAGATCCCTGGAGCTGGGGTTACAGGTGATTGTGAACCCTCAGTGTGGGTGCTGAGAATTGAACTCTAGTCCTATGCAAGAGCAATACATGCTAAACTGCTGAGTCATCTCCCCAAACTTTCCCTTTTGCTCTTTTGAGAAAGGGTCTTATGTAGGCCGGCCAGCCTCCAACTCCTATGAAGAAGCCAGGGATGATCTTGAACTGCTGATCTGCCTGCGTCTCTGTCCCACTGTGCTGAGATGCGGGCATGCATCCCTGTGCCCAGTTTTATGCGGTGCTGAGTACTGAACCCGGGACTTCACACACGCTAGTCAGGCACTCTACTAACTGAGCCCGGACCTTCTCTTTCTTGCTGGGCTGCTCAGAACGCAGGATAGGTGTCCTGGTTAGAATTTATAGTCTACCTGACACAAACTAGGTCACCTGGGAAGGTGGAGCCTCAGTTGAGGAATTGCCTCCATCAGAGGCAATTCCATCCTTTGGGCATGTCCGTAGGGCATGTCTTGCCTGTTAAATTGACACAGGAGGCTCTAACCCACTGTGGGAGGTACCATCGCCCAGGGCAAGGTGTAGGCTGTGACTCCTTCCTCAAGGACTCTGCTTCAGCTCCTGCCCTGACTTCCCTCAGTGACATTCTGTGACTGTGGCATCGGGTGAATGCTCAGGAGGGAGCAAGATTCCTTCCACCTCTGCTTGGCAAAGCAGAGGAGCACGTTTGTGTCCCGGGCAACCGTGGACCACGGGGTGACATGGGAGCAGCTGCAACATGTTGGTGCAGTTTTGGAGCTAGGCATTGATTTGGGAAGCTAGAATGCCAGTGGAGTCCGGGAACTGGGACTCTCGAAGCTCCGTCATTACAGCCCAGTGCTCACCGCAATTCAGACCAGTTCTAAAGCATGGCGTGATTTACCCCACTCAAGCCCCAACCCAAAGCCGAGGTAACCACTATTGTTATTTCTCCGCTTTGCACATGGTAAATACAAATGGTTAACTTGCAATTTATCCAGTGACACAGCCAGAAAGTATTGATAAGTCTGCAAAGCTGGGACATGAATGCCTGCCCTACACACCCATAATGCAAATTGAGGAAAGGTCCTTTCTTCCTCAAACTCACAGAGATCTGCCTGCCTCTGCCTCCCAAATGCTGGGGTTAAAGGTGTGCGCCACCATACCTGCCCCAAACAGTGGCTCTTGAGCTGCTTGCCTCAGTCTCGGGAAACAGGCACTAAATACCGTGGCACACAGGGGTAAGCAAAGTTTATGAAGGGAAATTAAGGAAAACGAGAAAGTAAGGGGGGAGTGGGGAATATGAGAGACACTCCTAAGGTTAGGAGGGGTCTAAGAGAGGAGAAAACGACAGAGCCATTCTGTAGGGGCTTTAATAGGACCTCCAGCAAAAACAGACCAAATGCTGAGGTTATTTCGACAGAGACTAGTTAATTCTCTGGGCTTATCACAGGCTGAGCTAACGAGGGTCCACATGCCCTTGGTATGTTCCCGGGCTCACCAGGTAGACACTGCTTGTTCAGTTTGGGGGGGGGGTCCATGTGTTGAAGCCCCTCTGTCCATGTATGACTTGTATCTGCTGCCCTTGGTTGGCTCCTCCGCTGGCCACTAGACCTGGGGGGCCTTGCAAGTACTGTCAGTCCCTGACCTGGGCTAGTGTCCTGCTGGCCTGATGTCTGCTGAACTACGTGTGCTGTCTTTGTTACCAGGGACCATTTCCCTTTACTGCTCACAGAGAACGAATCCCAGCCCATTCTCTTCCCTTCCTCCATTCCCCTTTCTCTTTTTTAAAAAATATGTGCCTGGCGATGGTGGCCCACACCTTTAATCCCAGCACTTGGGAGGCAGAGGCAGGTGGATCCTGAGTTCAAGACCAGCCTGATCTACTGATTGAGTGCCAGGACAGGCTCCAAAGTTACACAGAAAAACCCTGTCTCAAAAATATATATATTTGTGTTATGTGTATGTGTGTGTGCACCTGTGTATATATGATTGCCATGGCACATGTACGGTGGGGCACAGAGGACAAACTTTGTTGTCTGTCTTCCTCTTCCACCTTGTCTGAAACAAGGTCTCTCTGTCTCCCTCTCTCCCTCTCTCCCAGCTTAGTTGGCCCTGGAGCTTCCGGGGATTTTAGCCTCTTGGACTCCTATCTCCCCACTGAAGCTCCGAGGATGGCAGATACTTGCTGATATATGGGATTGTATGTGATTTCTGGAAACTTGAACACAGGACCCGAAAGACCCGCAGAGCGTGGACCTTCACGCTCCGACTCAGGAAAGGCGACACCCCAAATCATTCACGAGAAGCGGTCTTGATGCAAACTGCATGAGGTCTTGTTTATTCCAAGTGCACTGGGGTCCACAGTCATACGCCACGCAGGGGTAGAGGACTGAGGACCCCGAGTACAGAATTGAGACAGATTTTATAGGGTTCACAACAAAGCCCGTGCATCTCATAGCATCAAGAGCCCATGCGGTGCGGGCCAATCAATTTAAGCCATTTTATAGTTTTTAGACCAATCATTTTAAACCATCCAAGCCCATGTTTTATAGACCAATCAGTTTTCTATAGCCCCGGAGGTCTGCCTATTTACAGACAGAGGACAGGGTCTGGAATTTGAGGTATTTAGGGCTTTTAGATAGTATTTTAAACTTCTAGCTTCCTGGGGTCATTAGAGAGTTAGGCTGTGTTTTTCCATCCTTACAGCCTTCCACATTTGCTTGGCAAGCACTTTACCTACTGTGTCATTTCCCGGGCCCCTGTCTAATTCTTTTAAAGAGACAGACTCTTGCTTTATAGACCCAGCTAGCATGGAACTCACTAAACAGACCAGTCTGGTCTGAAATTCAGAGATCCACCTGCTTCTGCTTCCCGAGCACTGGGATTAAATGTGATCCACCAAGTGGATATTGGGGCTCCAACCCAGGTCTACTGCAAGAGCAGCAAGAACTTTGAACCTCTGGAGCATCTCTCCAGGCCTCTGTTCCTGTTTTTGAGGCAATGCCTCATGTAGCACAGGCTGGTCCTGTTGTCCCTACCTCCCAAGTGCTGTGACCACTGGAGAATCTAGGAAGTTTATTTTCCACCGTGTTTATGGGTAAAACGCTTACACATTTACATTTTAATTTATTTGTTTATTTTTGAGACAGGGTTTCTCTGTGTAACAGTGCTGGCTGTCCTGGAGCTCACTCCATAGACCAGGCTGGCCTCGAACTCACAGAGATCCACCTGCCTCTGCCTCTGTTTCTGGGGTGCTGGGATTAAAGGCGTGGGCCACCACCACCTGGGCTGTGTTTACACATTTTAAAATTCCAGTGGGTGTGTGAATCTAACCAGGGCGTCTGCTTTGTGGAGGGCTCTCCCAGGGGCTCAGTAACAGAGTGCTTGCCTTATATACTCAGTTGCAGTGCCCAAAGTTATTTGGTAAAAGGGTACAGATTAGGAAATCAGCACAGCAGGCACTGCCCCATCCTTCTGAGATCACTGTTCCCCACACCAACAGGGGAGTCTGGCATCATAGAAAACAAAACCAGGGCCAGAGAACCTACATCCAGGATCACCAGAGAGCCACGGGAGGCCAGGCGTGGTGGAACATGCCAGTAATCCTCACACTTGAAAGGTTGAGGCAGCATTGCCATGATTCTGCCATCAGCCATGATTTGGAGACCAGCCTGGGCTACAGATTGAGGCTGGTGGGGGGGGGGGTGGTATGGCAGGACACACCTTTAATCCCAGCACTCACAAGGCAGAAGCGGTGGATCATTGTGAGTTCAAGCCTAATCCACATAGTCTGTTCCAGGACAGCCAGAGGTGCACATAGTAAGACCTTCTAGAATAAAAGAGGGAGAGGGCGAAGGAGGGCACCATAGTGAGCTGAAGTGAGCTCTTAAGGTCCTTCCCCCAAAGCACCAGGATGGAGGAAGTCCCCTTCCGCCTCCTACCATCCCCTCCCCCCCACCCCCACCGCCCACCCGCCCTGGTGGGATGCATCCTGCAGCTGTGGGATGCAACCTGCAGCTTCTGACTTTAGAGGCCTGGCCTCTGGGAGAGAAGTCTGGCCTTCGCCCCGCCTCCCCCACCCGCTAAGTTTAAGAGCCCTGGGGGGGAACAGCAGGTCCAGGGGACCCTGATTCACAAGTCTCCGGCGGCCCCTCTCTCCTATTGAGCTCCTTGCTCAGTCCGGGAGTTCCTCCCGCTCTTCTCCAGGCCAGGTCGGTCCAGGGTCGCACCATGTCCGGCCCTGAGCCCCAGCAGCTTGCTCCCTGGGGCGCTCAGGTCCAACCCCGGAGCTTGGGCTCCTGTCCCGTGGCTGAGTCCCCAGTGCTCCCGCGCCGCCTAGCGCAGGGACGCCCGGAGTCCTCCTTTTCTATCGAGGCCATCCTGGCGAGACCCGGGGCCCCTGACAGAACGGCCACCCCTCTGCCGCTCTGTACCTGCACGAGTCTGAACCTCACCTCGGCGTCGCAGCACTCGGTCCCGCCCTGGGTGTGCTCCGCAGCGACTTGGCTGCCCGCCTACCTGAGCCTGGGCGTCTACCCGCTGTGCACCGTGCCCTGCGCGCCCGCACCGAATGGGGCTCACCTCTTCTGTCATCAGGGCCTCAGCCTCACAGGTACCGGCTTTGAGTTTGGAAGCGGTAGTAGGTGGCATCAAAGGGAAATCCTGGAGTTAGCTAGGGGCAATGGTATACGGTACGTGCCTGTTATCACAGCTGCTGTGAGTTCATAGCTGCAACAACCGTGTCAAGTCCAGAAGACACACATCCCTTATGAGTCCTCTGGCTCGTGTGTGTGTGTGTGTGTGTGTGTGTGTGCGCGTGCGTGCGTGTTCATATGTACGCAGGTGATTGGACATGGCTGTCAAAGGTCAATATTAGGTGTCCTTATTATTTTTTAAAATATGGTGGTTTTTTTTAACTGTTTTTCTTTTTGACTCCTCTCCCCTGCCCACCAAAGATGTTTTATTTGTGTGTATGTGTGAATGTATGCCATGTGTGTACACCTGACGTGGCCGAAAGTAAACATCGGATTCCCTGCGGCTAGTTACAAACAAATACAAGTGGCCGGGAACCACCTGAGTCCTCTGTTAGAGTAGCAATTGCCAAGCCATTTCTCAGTTCCTTTCCATCTTAATTTTGAGATAAGACCTCTCACTTAATCTGAGGCTCTCCAGTCGGCTAGAGGGGCCAAAAAGCTCCTCAAGCACCCTCATGTCTCCGCA
Organism: Phodopus roborovskii; assembly: GCF_943737965.1. NCBI lineage: Eukaryota > Metazoa > Chordata > Mammalia > Rodentia > Cricetidae > Phodopus > Phodopus roborovskii. Next base: position 1,512,262 of record NW_026126571.1, read on the forward strand.
AAAAAGTTCAACCCTGATTATTATTATTATTATTATTATTATTATTATAATATATTATTTCTTTGTGCTGGGGATGAGAATACAGGTCCTCAGTCTTGTGCCATTTACTGACTGAGTCATCTGCCCAGCTTTTTGGGGTTATTTCTATACAGCCTCTTCCCACTGTACCTGTCCAAGGAGAGGGGAGAGATTTGGAGCCTGTGAGTCTTCTCTCTCCTCCATGGTGTGTGTGTGTGTGTGTGTGTGTGTGTGTGTGTGTGTGTGTGTGTGTGTGGTGGGGGTTGGGGCAGGTGGCTGCAAGCTGACGTCCCCTGCTGTGGGTTGTTTTGTAGGCTCGGAGTTGCCTCACTGTCCAGGCCTCTGGAGCCCTGTGGACTGGGCAGCTACCATGACCCATCAGGACACCGAGAGACACCGAAAGAGGCCCCCCAGGATGTTTAATTTGCAGCAGCTGGAAGAGTTGGAGAGAGCGTTTGCAGAGCAGCACAGCCTGGTGGGGCAGAGGAGAGCCCAGCTGGCTGCCAGGCTGCACTTGACAGAGAACCAGGTGTGAACAGGGGCCCAGGCTCTGTGGCAACTGTCACCACCTCTGGTAGGCTCGTAGTAAGGGACGGGAGGAAGGATGCTGGAGAGAGACAGGTCCTAATTGTTTAGGCATTCTCTATGTCATATAACATTCCTATTTGGAGTCACATTGTAAGCATAAAGTTTCTCTAGTATTTGCTCCTTTTTATCTTTTTTGTGGGTTTTGCATATGTGTGTGCATGTTTTTGCATGCGCACAGGCACACATGTGTGCCAGTGTGTGTATATGTGGAGGACGCCCGAGGTTGATGTCAGGTGTCATTTCCAGTTGCTGTACCCCTTTGTCCACTAAGACAGAACCTCAGTCAAACCCAGGGCTGGTATTTTATGGCTAGACTCATTGTGCCAACTTGCTCTGGGGGTCCTGTCTCTGCTTGCTGAGGCTGGAGTTTCAGGTGGGCCACTTGGCATTTATGTGGGTTTCTGGTGACCTGAGCTCTGATCTTCAGACTTTCTTAGCAAGCTTGAGACTTGAAGCCATCTGGGACATTTCCTTGGGGCCCTCTAGTACCTTCTGATTGCTTCCATGCTAAATAAGGGGCTGTCAGCAAAGCCAAGTATTCAAGGGGCCCTATATTTGAGTAGTGACTTGACCCCATATTCCCCTGCTACTAAGTCATTGCTCCATCCCCTTTGCAGACAACTTCTGAGGAGTTTGCTATGCTCACTCTCGTCCTGTCCTCACCATCTCCATTCTCTCCCTCTCTCTCCTCTCTTTCTCTCTCTCTGTGTATCTGTCTGTTTTGAAACAGGTTCTCATGTACCTCAGGCTGGTCTCTGTAGCTGGAGTTTCTTTCCAGCCCAGTCCTGCAGCCAATTAGCCCCAAATAAACACACAGATGCAATACTAATTATAAAGCTGTTGGCCAATGGCTAGGGCTTCTTACTGGCTAGCTCTCTTGATTATTAACCCATAACTACTAATCTATGTATTTCTACATGGCCTCATCTTACCGGAGAACACCTGGTGCATCCCATCTTCCTGGTCTCTACATGGCGTCTCTTCACGGCCTCTTGGCCAGCATTTCCCTCATCTCCTAACCCTGCCTAGCTTCCTGGCCAATCAGTGTTTAATTCATCAACCAATAAGAGAAACAGATATACAGAAGGACATCCATTAGGTCTCGAACTTGCTACATAGCCAAAGAAAATCTTGGACTTCTAATCCTCCTGCCTCACCTCCCAAATGCTAAGATGACACATGTTTACCATGGTGCTGAGTGTCAAACCCAGAGTTTTATGTGTGTACCAGCCTCCGTTTGTGCCTCCAATTATCCTCTAATACTTATTTACATTGGGTCTTCGTCCACTGGATGGTGAGCTGCAGAGAACAGAGACCATACCTCTCTTACCTGTCACTCTCACCTAGGATAGCACAGCCATAGTACTCACTGGGGGCTAGAACATAGAGTGCTTGCTTCAAATGCACAAAGTCCTGGATTCAGTTTCCCGTACCCCATAAAATGGGCATAGTGTCACACACCTGTAATGCCAGCACTTGGGAAGGGGAAGCAGGGGACCAGGAGTTCAGGGTCACCCTGAGCTACATAGTGAGTCTGAGGCTAGCCTGGAAGACAGGAGACCCTATCTCAAAACAACAAAGGTAGGCATTGGGATGAGTGTGTGTGTGTGTGTGTGTGTGTGTGTGTGTGTGTACACCTTTGGAAGTGAGTGAAGGGTAAAGGGACCTGCTAACCGAATTCTGATGCCCCCAATTGCAGGTGAAGATCTGGTTCCAAAACCGCAGGGTGAAGTATCGGAAGCAGCAAAAACGGAAATCGCCTTCCTCCTCTGCCATGCAAGAGCCCTCCAGCAGCTCAGATGGCAACATCCAGAGTGAAGGTCAGGAGTTGGCAGTTAAGGACTGAGCCAGCAGCATGCTATGTGGGCTAGTCTCTTCCTGGGACGCCTGCTGGACCCCCCCCCCCAGTCCCACATCTCAGTGAAGAGCTTCCTTAAGGTCAGAGGACACCAAATGTACTTGAACAATCAAGTAAGAGATCCCTGGGAGCAGACTGATAGGATCATGTATGTCCTTGGCTGGAGCAGGAATGTTGATAACTTCCACATCTCTCCTGGGGAAAACACTTGTAGAGTGTAAGCCTGGTCGGGGTGTAGAACTGGTGAGGTTTGTAGGTCCTCTCACCTAGGGAATGGAAGCGCTCTCCCAAGGTCTGAGGATGGATTCATCAACTCTTTTCTGGCCTGTCTGTGGACAGGGCCCTCCTTAATGCTCATCAGGGTGTGGAAGACTTTCCCTGGGGTCTGGAGGGAACCATATTGCTGAGGCCGCTGGAGACGGAGTTTCCCACATTTCAACCCCACGCCTTCATCTCCACCCCACTCCCTATCCCAGGAAGACTTTGAACTCCTGACTCTCTTTTGCTTCCCACATGCTGGGGTAACAGCTTTTTTGTTTTGTTTTGTTCGTTTGTTTTTTCCCAGATTCTCATTATGTGGCATAGACTGACCTCACACTCATGGAAGTCCTCCTGCCTCAGCCTCTCCAGTGCTAAGGTAACAGGTGAAAGGCACTATGCTTGCCCGGTGTTTTCTTGTCTTGTCTGTTACCACTTTCAGGTTTGCGGTAATAGTTTCCTCCAGAGCAATACACTCCTTTACCCACCGTCATTCTCTCTCAAGAGCCCACCCTTTCCCCTAGAAATTTGTGTTTGCCTCATTTTGTCAAAGCTTCTCTTCACCCAGCATTGACAATACAGTTCCTCCCCGAATGCCCCTCCCACCCTGCTCAGTCTCTTGCCAGGAAGCCTGCAGAGAGCTTATTCTTGACAAGTCAGCCTCTGACATTTAAGAGCTGATTTCTGTAGTGCAGACTGTTCGCCTAGAGCTCCTGGGCTGAGTGAGGTGATGTCGTGAAAAAAAGGCCTGATCTTCCTCTATGAGGGTTTTCTCAGGGCCCAGTTTTCTGGGGAAAGAGGAAGGAAGCTTTGAAAGTAGCTGGCACGCAAAACAGTGGACTTTAGCCAGAAGTGGTGGTGTACTCCTTTAATTCCAGCATTCGGGAGGCAGAGGCAGGTGGGTCTTAAGGCCAGCCTGGTCTATAGAGTGAGTTCCAGGACAGCCAAGGCAGCACAGAAAAACCCTGTCATAAATGATAATAATAATAATAATAATAATAATAATAATAATAAATCCAGTGGACTTGTAGACATTAAATGGCAGGCTAGAGGGAATCGAGAAGCCATCCCCTGGAGCTGGGCAGGGTAGGGCAGCCCTGTACTCTTAGCACTAGGGAGGCTAAGGCAGAAGGATGGTGGACCTGAGGCAGCCAGAGCTACCATAGTGAGTTTGAGTCCAGCCTAAACAGTGAGACACTGCTCAGTCACAAACCAGGGCTGGTAGAGGCTCCACAGGTAAGGGCTCTTGCTGCCAAGCCCGAAGATCTGAGTTTGATCCCTGGAAACCTACAGGATGGAAGAAGAGAACTGTCTCCCTGCAATGCTCACAGCCACACACATACAGACGCACTCTTTACAAAAACATGGGGCTGGGTAGGCGGCTGCACTTGTTCTAACATGGTGGCTCACAACCATCCACAAGGCCAGGTCAGGGGATCCAATGCGCTTTCCTGACTTCTGCAGGCACCCAGCACATGCAGGCAAACATCTGCACATGTAAAAAAAATTAAAATAACAAAAGAGAAATGAAAAAACTGAGACCTTTATCTGTGTCTGAATGTTGGACTCAAAAGTCCTATTCATTAGAGGAACCTAGTCCCAGCTGTCTCCTTCAGGGACATCTGACTCAGTGTGTGTGTCTATAACCACACATATGTTGGAGGCTTAATGTCTTAACTGCTCTCTGATATGAGCAGTTTTTCCCGCCGGCCTGTTCTCACTGCCGCATCAGCCCCAAATAACACACAGAGACGCCGTGTTAGATATAAAGCTGTTGGCCTGTTACTAACATTTCTTATTCACTAGCTCTGTCTTAAATATTAACACATTTCTATCAAAGAGTGTCCACGTGGTCTCATCTTACCGGAGAGAGGGCCTGAAGCTCTGTTCTCTCAAGTCTCTACATCTTGACTCCTCCCTATTCCTCCCTCCAATCCTCCTTGTCTCCTAGTCCCGCCTATATTGCTTTCCTATTGGACAACAGTGTTTTATTCATTACCCAATAAGAGAAACATATTTACAGAATGACAGTTCCCATCAGCTCTCCCTGTGTCTGAGACAGATTCTCCTCTTGAGCCTAGAGATAGCCCGTTTAACTGGTAGGCCACAGAACCCCAGGTACCACCCTATTTCTACCTCCCCAGCCCTGGGATTACAAATGTTTGCCACCATGCCCAGCCTATTTCATGGCACTGGGGATCAAAGCCAGGCCCTCATGTTTATGTTACAAACGGTCCCTACTGGCTCACTTAAGAAACAGGAGGCAGAGGCAGGCGGATCTCTGCGAGTTTCAGGCCAGCATGGTCTACATAGAGACCTTGTCTCAAAATAAAAATAGAAACATGAAATAATTACTAGACTGTTACCTAATCCTCAAGGGTCACCATGGAACAAGAATAGAGCAGATATAGGTCCTGTTTCAAGGACTGCATGGTCAACAGAGGAACAAAACAGAGCAAGGAATGGTGGTCAGGTCTAGCTGCAGGAACAGGCACAGCCCTCCTCAGCCTCAGAACAATGCCTGTGTACCCTCATTTCTACCTCTAGTTAAGGGGTCCTCTGACTACTTTGCAAGGTCAAAGCCCCTGTCAATTCAGAGGCACTGGTCCAACCTGGCTAAAATACGACAGTCTGCCCAGCTGCAGGAGGGTTTATAGAAAAAGGAAATACCTTTTTCTTTTTAGTTTTTGTTTAAATGTATGGGTATGATTGCCTGCCTGTCTGTATGTGCACTATGTGTGTGCCTGGTGCCTGAGGAGGTTAGGTTGGAAGACCGGCATCAGAGCCCTCCTGAACTGGAATTACATACAGATAGTTGTGAACCAGTGTTGGGAACCAAACTTGGGTCCTCTGCTAGAGCATCAAGTGTTAACTGCCACGTCATCTCTCCAGCCCCTAAATTTTCTTTATCAGACAGGGTCTCGTGTACTTCAGGCTAGCCTTGTGTTCAGGTCCTTTGCCTCCACCTGAGTGCGGAGGTGTTAGGCGTGGCCCATCGCGCTTGGTTTAAACAGTATTGAGGCTCAAATGTTGAGGCTCAAGCTCTCCCTCCACCTGCATGCAAGGTACTGTAACAACAGCAGAGCAGAGATGTTGCCAAGGGAGGAGGGGAGCTTTTTAAATTGAGTGAGCTTCTTCCTTTCGGAATGAGTGTCAAAGGGAGAGTGGCTCAGCCTTCCTTCTTCTGAGGCTTCGTGCAGAGTCGCGGACGATGAGGGGCTTCTGAACCAGGCGGACGGCTGCGAGCTCGTGGCCGGCCTGGGATACACAGTGAGGCCCTGTCTCAAAACCAAGACAGCGTGAAAAGGTGCAATAACGACCCGTTTCTGGCTGGCTGGTCCGCCGTGGCCGGTGGACTGCGACCCTGGCCACCGAGTCAGAAACACCGGTAACCAGAGGTGCAAGCACGCAGCCAGGCCGGGCTCCTCCGGGCCACGCAACCGAGGCGTCCAAAAGCCCCGCCTTGCTGCAGAGCGGAGCGGAGCGGAGCGGTCCCGGGAGCGGTGGGGATGGCGGGAGGGGGGCGGGCGCTCAGCCGCCCCGTGGGCGGGGCCTCCCGGGCGGGGTCAAGGGTCAGAAGGCGGAGGCGTGCCCAAGATGGCGGCCTCCATGTGCGACGTGTTCTCCTTCTGCGTGGGCGTGGCGGGCGGTGCCCGCGGCTCCGTGGAAGTCCGTTTCGTGAGCAGCGCCAAGGTGGGGCGGGCGGGCGCGCGGGCGGCGCGGGGCGCGGGCGGGCGGGAGGCGGCCGCCCGGGTGCGGTCCCGGCCTCGGGGCAGGCGCAGGCGGTCTCCCGGCTGCCCCGGGGTGGCGGGGGTGGGGAGGGAGCAGGCACGGAGCGGCCTGCCGCCCCGGAGGGAGGGAGGGAGGGAGGCACTCGCTGAGTGCCGCTGCGAAGGGTTTTTAACTGGGGAGGGACTTGATTTCGTGATTTGTTTCAGCGTGCTTTGCTTTTGCTTTGTTTTGGAGCCAGGGTCTCACTGTGTAGCTCTGGCTGTTCTGGAACTCACTGTGTAGACTGGGCTGACCTTTGCCTCTCCAGTGCTGGGATTGAAGGCACGTGCCACTGTGCCCGGCTCTATCGTCGTGTTTTATTCGTTCCTTGTAGAGTAGAAAATGCACATGAATAAAGATAAAGATCACTCTGTTGTACTTGTACGCGCATGTGTATATTAAAGTTACATATTTTTAGGAGCTACCTCTGTGGTTTGAAATGAGGTCTTGATGTAGTCCAGGCTGGTCTTGAACTCATTCCCTGCTATTACCTCCCAAGAGCTGGGTTACAACCTGGTAGTGGCTGAAGCACACCGGCTACCCTGTCCCAGTACATGTTTTCAGTACATCTTTCATACCATTTAGCCCGTTTCTACTTGTTTAAAGACCTGATTGATAATGTTTCATGGGAGAACCGTACTTCACTCAACCAAATCCTTTTTTATAGCTCCTTTATGTCATATATTATTTATCACCCCTGAGAGCAAAGGTCTCTTCACTGCTGGGTTTCAGTGCAGAGAGATTTGTTCTCTCCAGCACTGCTTTTTCCTGCCTTTGCCAGTTGGCATATGCAAGATGGTATTGCTTAGTCTTAATTTTCACTCCTAAGGGTGACAGTTACGTTGAATTAATAGTAACAATAATGATGATAATAATGTGCATAACCTTGGTCCTTGGCCAAGGATGTTAGCCTTGTAGTCATGTGCTGCCACCATCTCTGTCCAGGTTTCCGTCCTAAACTTGTCTTGCTGTCTTTTCTGTCCCATAGGCTTTGGGAGCGCTCTTCTCCTTGGGTGGGAAGTCAGCTTCCCTACATCCTACGAATCTCCTGCCCCTCTCCTGCCTTCTCTTTCCTTCACTTCTCATTGGTTGTTTATTTCCTCCAATCTCCTTTCCCAGTTCTGTCCTAGCCTTCTCTTAGGACCCTAGCTGGTGACTGGGCTAGTGGCCCTGTCCTGTATTCCAGCACTCAGAAGTCTGAGGCAGGAGGACTGTTGTGAGTTCCAGGCCAGCCTGGGGTCCAGAGTAAAATCACATCTCAGACAACAACAGCGAAAACTCTTGTTCCACTGCCTACCCCCTGCCTTCTGCTGGGGAGACTCACCGTCCAGCGCAGACTTGTCTGCTGTGACAGCTGTAGCCATCTGGTGACCGAACTGTAACTTTTTTCTCCCAGTGTGCCATCTTCCCCAGGGTTACCATATAACACCAAAACCTGGCTTAGGGTAGAGTGGGCGTTACCTATTCTTTGAAAGTTTTAGAGAACTATCTCCTAGAGCATGATGGGAAGGGACAAGTGTGAGCATAGCTTTTAGCTGCTTCGCACCGCTTCTGTGGATGTTAATTGATTTCTAGATCTCTACGAATCGTTTTGCCAGAGACAAATCAGTGGGGACAGAAGCCTGACCTGAGGTTCAGTAGGTGCCAGTTGAAATCTTATACTGCTGTACACTAGCTAGATCCTGGTATGGCTTATTAATGTGGGGTTGCTTCCTTTTTGGATTATTTTGATTATTGTATTTTTCTAAAACAGTCACTTATGGAAGATAAGTGTTTTATTATTACTTGTGTGTATGGTATGCGTGTATGTGGACATGGATGCGTGTGTGCCACATCATGTGGAGGTCGGATGACAACTGAGTAGCTGGTTCTCTGTTTCCACTGTGGGATCTTCTGTGTCTGCCTTCTTTGGAGCTAGGGTTATAGGCGTTTTAGAGACACCTGGATTACTTCTGTGGGGACTGGGATCCAAACTCTGGTCCTCATGATTGTGGAACATCATTCAAGGAAAACGAGGTCTTATTTGCCCAGGCTAGCCCTGAACTACTGATCCTCCTGTTGTTCATGTGCTAGAATTATAGGCATGGGTCGCTATGGCAGGTTTGGAGCTGTATCTTATGTTCTCTGCCCTGTTAGGGAAAGGGACTGTTTGCCACACAGCTGATCCGGAAGGGAGAGACCATCTTCATTGAAAGACCCCTGGTGGCTTCACAGTTTCTCTGGAATGCACTTTATCGGTACCGAGGTAAGCTTATCTTGCCTGCTTCAGGTGGCAGTCGGGCCATCCATTTTGTGCATGGAAGAGAGCCTCACACATCTTCCGGCTAACCCTCTGGGTATTGGGAGGAAATGCTGTCTTTTCCTGGAGAACAGGACCTGAGAACCACACCTCTGCCTACCTTTGTGTTTGGGCCTGTGTACCTGCTATGGGAGGTGGACTCCAGAATGCTTCTTGGGGAGGATGCACTCTCAGATAGAACTTAAGCGTCTGCTCCCATAATATACACTTAGGTTCATCATACTGAAGGGCTCTGCACAAAATTAGATGTCCCTACCGGAAGGTGGCGCATAACCCATGCTCACTGAAGACTGAGTTAGGGGCCAGAGCAAGTGGGGTCCTTAGCTTTGCCAGCCATCGGCCTCTTCATACTTTTTAAGCTAGAGACAAACTAGAGGGAGCAGCAGTCTGAGGCAGGGGTCCCATGGACTGAGTCTGATAGAAAAGCGTGGGATCAGGAGGAGCTAGCCCTTGATGGAAGGGCCTTACTGTGCCTGGCTTCCCTGCAGCCTGTGACCACTGTCTTCGGGCACTGGAGAAGGCAGAGGAGAACGCACAGCGGCTGACTGGGAAACCAGGCCAGGTTCTCCCACACCCAGAGTTGTGCGGTGTGCGCAAGGACCTCCACCAGAGCTGCCCGCATTGCCAGGTGAGCACGCGGGGAAGGACAGGAAAAGGAGCAGGTCAGGGAGGCTTTAGCCTGGTCTTCACTGGCCAGACAAAGTCTCCACAGACCTGTGCATTCGTCAAGGCTCACAGTCCAGTGTGTAACGGTGAAAGGCCCGCCATTGTCCGCTTTTTTGCTGCCAGTGTCCGTCATCCAGAAAATAGGTCTGGAGGGGGTCAGAGAAGCTGAACGCCCTCTTCCCTTCGTGTAGAACAACCAGCTCAGGTTATCCACTGGGAGTTCTCGTTACAGTAAGAATGCAGTTAAATGAGGTGAGCACCCCAGGTCCTGGGGGCTGACCTGCACCCCGCCTAACAGGTGACGTACTGCAGTGCAGAGTGTCGGCTGGCAGCTGCGGAGCAATACCACCGAATCCTGTGCCCAGGCCCGTCCCAGGATGACCCCCGCCACCCCCTCAATAAGCTGCAGGAGGCATGGAGGTAGGGCCTCATCTTCCCCGTCCTTCATTGTAACCTCAGCTCAGCAGCTGTGGGAGCTTTCATGAGTTACATCCCCAAGATGCCTTCTCCATTGTTAAGTTTTCGGTTTTCAGCACCCGCCTTTCATCTGAGCAGCCAGCCCTACCATCTACAACCCTTTTCAGAGTCCTGGAGTCTACCAACCCTAAGGGATACAAAGTTGCCCAAGTACGGGCTTCCCCGGCTTTGCTGCCAGGGAGGGAACTTGTAGGCTACGTTTTCTCTTCCCCAGGAGTGTTCACTATCCTCCGGAGACTGCAAGTATAATGCTGATGGCTCGGATGGTGGCCACCGTGAAACAGGTGAGTCAGAGAAGCTCACTCCCCACCAACCCTGGCTCTCAGTCACCTGACCTTGCTTGGATGCCCTTGCTCCTGGGTTTTCCCGAAGGACAGCTGCTTGCCGTGTAGAGCCTCCAGTGCATGCTAACCAGGAAGCAGGCATAGGCTATGGACACTGAGATTGACTGATAGGCCAGCGTCTGTCACAGCTGAGAGATGCTGTGATGACCCCTTCTGTCTGTACTGTTCCTCCTCAGTGGCCCTCTGTTTTCTCAGCGTTCCGAGTCGGCAAGCCCCAGTCCAGTTAGGAAGTGGCTGTGTGGGTGGGGGCTGGGGTTGGAGGGGGAGAGGCTGGGGTTGGAGGGGGAGAGGCTGGGGTTGGAGGGGGAGCGGGGCACAAGCGCTTGGATGGTGCTCGTTCCCTTGAGAGACATAAGCCCTTTGTCCCACATGGGCACATGGCCCTTGTGTGTCTTTGTCCTACAGGCCAAGGACAAGGACCACTGGGTCAGGCTTTTTTCCCAGTTCTGCAGCAAAACGGCCAATGAGGAGGAAGAAATTGTCCACAAACTCCTAGGGGACAAATTCAAGGTTGGTTTTTCTCCTGTGGTCTCTTCCCCCCTACCCTTCACGTAGCCTGGGGTGTCCATGGTTACCTTTAGGGGACTAATTCCACATTTGTTCTCGTCAGCTACAGTGGGGGTTAAAGCCTGGTCTTAAAAATCCCTTTAATAATGTGTTCCTGGCCCCATTTACCTTTGTAACCTAACACAGACCAGAGATTGAAAGTAGGGGAGAGGGGTTGCATGTCCTACCCTAGAGTGCTCGTCGGGTGCGCCATGTGGGAAGGCAAGCCTCCTGAGGGGCAGCAGTAGTAGGCACATCAGGGTTTCTGGAGAATGGAGGGCTGGGGGTCCTCAGGTCAGGGAGTGGCGTGAAATTCCTGTGGTGAGAATAAGACACAGGACTCAGCCTTCCTTCGGAGCTGACGAAGTGGGGAGGCTACTAGTGGCTAGAGACTGTCCAAGAGGGTGGGTTTACAGCCGTGGGAGGATGTGTCTCAAAGGGTTACACTAGAGCTAGAAAAAAGGAGGGCCAGGTGGTGGCACACGCCTTTAATCCTAGCACTCAGGAGGCAGAGTCAGGGGATCTTTGTGAGTTGGAGGCCAGCCTGGTCTACAGAGTGAATTCCAGGACAGCCAGGGCTGTTATACAGAGAAACCCTGTCTCAAACAAACGACCAACAACAAAGAATAAAGAAGGAGAAAGCCAAACTGATCAGAGGCTAAGCAAATCTAAGGGAAGCTCCAAGGGAGGGTGAAGATGGATGTTTTAAAGTCGGTGCTGTCTCAGCCTTGCTGGAACAAGTACTGGAAACAGGAAGAAACTTGGGGTTCACACCCTCACTTAGAGCTCTGAGACAGCTGGAAATAAGTGCTGCCTCAGTCCCCAGGAAAAAGGCTTAGGCTGCATAGCTGGCTTTTTTCTCACCTACCTGGTAGTTACTAAGGAGAAGTCTCCAGGGCTGCAAGCATCCCTCTGTTTCTCTTAAACCAGGGCCAGCTGGAACTTCTGCGTAGACTCTTCACAGAGGCCCTGTATGAGGAGACTCTCAGCCAGGTGAGTGCCGGAGGAAGGGACCTGAAGCCTTTCTTCCAGTGCTCCAGGCCTGGAGTTAAGTGAGGCCAGCTCTCAGAAGCTTCCCACTGCAGAGCTGGGTTAGGAAGAACAGCCCGACGCTCACTTCTCTCTTCCAACAGTGGTTCACACCAGATGGATTCCGGTCTCTCTTTGCTCTTGTTGGGACCAATGGTCAAGGGATTGGAACCAGGTTAGGAAAAAATGGTCTAGACCTGTTAGGTAATCCCTCGGGGTTCAGCTGGGAGGTTAGCGTAGGAAAGTAGCCACAGATACTTTCCAGGTGGGTGGGATTGGGTGTTGCACCGCCCTGGCCGGGAGGAATACGGCAGGGGAATCTGCTGCTCTTTTGGGAATCTGGGGCCCTTACTCTAGAAAGGGAACAGGGCAGGGAGCTGTGGCCTGGTCTGTTTCTGACTGGGCTGCTGGGACTTCCAGCTCCCTCAGCCAGTGGGTACATGCCTGTGACTCTCTGGAGCTGAAGCCGCAGGACCGGGAACAGCTGGACACCTTCATTGACCAGTTGTACAAGGACATTGAGGCAGGTTAGTGAGATGGGGCTGTGGCTTTCCCCATCTTTGGAGCTTCCCTAGTCAGGTAGCAGACCCAGCTCTTGCCAGGGAGCACTAAGCTTATGGAAGGGGACAAGAACCCCAATGTGCCCGCTGGAAGCTTCGGATCTCGCCCAGGACATGCCGGAGGCTCCATGCTGGGAGGAGGGAGGGGGAGCGCCAGATAAAAGGTAGTGGTGCCGGCAGAACAGCAAGGCTGGCCCCAGAGAAGCTTAGGTAAACTGCTAGAGCCTGGAGTAGTGCGGGACGGCCGAGCTGCTGTCTGCTCTTGTGAGTTCACTTTCCTTTTCCCACTGGCATCTTTACTGTCTTACAGCGACTGGCGAGTTCCTTAACTGTGAAGGATCCGGTCTCTTTGTGCTTCAAAGCTGCTGTGAGTCTCGGCACTGGGGAGGAATGGGCCCACGTGTTTCTGCCCTTACCAGGTGGTTTTTCCCGGTTTGCCCTTTGGGGGCTGACCAGGCCAAGTCGACAAGTGGGTTAGGCCTGTGTTTCTTTGGGCATTCTCTTGGCAATTATTGCCCTATCAGTTCCATCCATCCATGCATTCACTCCCTCCCTCCCTTTTCTTCCTTCATCCATTCATTGTTTTTGTTTGTTTCCGGTGTTACTGGGAGCCAAACCCAAGACTTCATCCCCAGCCTTGTGCTTGTGTTAGTAGATAGTTATGGTGGGCCGTGTGCATGCAAGTGTGATGCACTGAGCCCCGCTTCTTGCAAAGGGAGGCATAGGCATTGCACCACCAGTGCCCTATGGGATGCGGTTCAGAAGCACTGGGAGAGCCTGAGGCCCATAGGATCTTGGGAGGGGGCCAGAGTGTCTCCTTAGCACTTCCGTTTCCACATCCCAGTTTCTCACCTATTGCTCGCCTCACTACTAAATAACCTCTGCTCCCAGGTTTGGTGGTCAGGGGTTCCAAATCAGCAGACAGAAATAACTGGTTTATTGCTGATGTCCTTTTGTGAGACAATGGGGTGTATCTGAAAACGTGGTCAGTTTTATGGGCTGGGGGTGGAGCTGGCAGTGAAACAAGATACATTGTATCAGCACTGTGGTCTTCAGGATAGAGCACTAGGTACGAGGACAGGAAATGAGGTCTCACACCTGCTCTTCCCTGCAGTGTAAAACCACAAAGAAAGTGACCCGGGGCTGTAGTGTTGGTGGTTTTTTTTTTTTTTTTTTTTTTTTGTTTTGTTTTATAAAGTTTTGAGACAGGGTCTCCTGCAGCCCAGGTTGACCTTGAACTTGCCATGTAGCCAGGGATGATTTTTGAACTCTTGATCCCCCTGGCTCCACCTCCTAAGTGCTGAGACTACAGACATGTCATGCCCAGCTTTTTTTTGTTTTGTTTTGTTTTTTGAGACAGGGTCTCTTGAGTCCTGACTAGAGTGGAACTTATTCTGTAGTCCAGTCTGGCCTCAAACTTACAGCAAATCCACCTATCTGGCTCATGGAGGTTGAGATTACAGGTGTGAGCCACTATGCTTGGCTTGAGAATATTAATCCGGTTTCATTTATTTTTGTATATTTGCTTGTTGTACTACCTCACTGCTTTGTTTTGTTTTTAACTTTTATTTATATACACAGGCTATGGTACGCATATGGAGGCCTGAGTCAGTTCTGTCTGTACTAAGTGGATTCTAGGATCACACTCAGGTTGTTAGGCTTGAAGCAAGCACCTTTCCTGCTGAGTCGTCTGCCTGCCCCTATAATTGCATTTTTGTTTCATTGGTTTATTGGCCTCCCCCCAACATAAACAGGGTTTCTCTGTGTGTCTCTGGGTGTCTTGGAGCAGGCTCTGTAGACCAGGCTGGCCTCAAACTCAGAGATCTGCCTGCCTTTGCTCCCCAAGTGCTAGGATTAAAGGTATGTGCCATTACTGCCCAGCTAGAATTACCATTAAAAACAAACAAACAAACAAACAAAACCCTGCTTTTCATTGCTGGGCATGTACTTGTGAGTCAGAGGCAAGAACATCACAAATTCAAGGGCAGTCTGACCCTGATTCAAAACTAAGGGCTGAGGGTGTAGACCTGTTGTGGGATGCTTGCCTCGTATGTGCAAGATCTTGGGTTCTACATACACATACTTCACTTGTTATCTGTCTTTTGTGACCCAGGCAACCACAGTTGTGTCCCCAATGCAGAGACTTCCTTCCCAGAAAACAACTTCCTCTTGCATGTTACCGCCTTGGAAGATATTAAGCCAGGCGAGGTAAGAGGACTGGGCAGCAGGGGTGGGCCTAGGGCCTTGCAGTGTCTCTCCAGGGAGCAGCAGTAACTAGCCGGAGCCCCTTTGTTCGGCTGGTGGGAGTCACCACAGCCACCAGGGCGTGGGTCTTTGCCCATGAGGATGCTCTAATCCCTCCCACTTCTTCAGACATCTTCAGAAAGCCTCAGATTGAAGTAGAGCTGTGTGCCCAGGTGATTTCTTTGTGACTTGAGCCACAGGAGTTAGTGTAGATTGAGGGTCCTGGTTGGTGGCCACAGCCTATTGAAATTTTCTCCATATCATACCAAGATTAACCTCTGGTCCCATTAACAGAATTTGGCTACTGGCTGGTTTCCCTCAGGGTCTGAGGCCAACCTCCATCTTTGTCTGTCTCAGATCCAGGTGGGAGTCTTGCCTGCTGGAGCCATGGAAATGGCTCCGTGTTGAAGGCATTGAAGACTTAGCTTCTGGGCAAGGAACAGTGGTTGACAATAGATAAGGCGGCTGTTGGGGGAGCTCTTTTCCTGTCTGATGGAGGGCATCGGCAATCATAACTTCCTCTACCCACAGGAAATCTGTATCAGCTACTTAGACTGCTGTCAGCGGGAGCGTAGCCGCCACAGCCGCCACAAGATCCTCAGGTGCCATCCGGGGACATGGTTGGGCTCTGGGCTCCTCCATCCAGCAGCTGCCTGACTTGTCCCCCTTACTTTGAAGGGAGAACTACTTGTTCATCTGTTCCTGTCCCAAATGCCTGGCAGAGGCTGATGACCCCAGTGTGACCTCAGAAGAGGAGGAGGAGGAGGAAGGAGAGCCCGAAGATGCAGAGCTAGGGGATGAGATGACTGACGTGTGATGTTACCCTGCCTGGAAGGGGCCCTGCCCAGACCCTGCTGGAAAAGGGGATCTGTCCTCCACAGATGTTGGAGGGAACATCCCCTCCCCCTCGCACCCATTGCCTGCCTTCTCCCTTCTGGCATCCTGTCAGAGCTGAGGAGAGGCTGGACCCGAGCACCACCCCCACCAGACCTCAGGCCCTGAGCACTGCTGCTGAGCTGCTTGGGTCCTGTGCTATCAGCAAGCCTTGTAGACCTGACCTTCCCCTGCCATGCTGCACTGCAGCCGTGAGACTGGAACAGCTCCAGGCCTCGTAGTGTCTTCCTCTGGGCCCCGTGGCCCATGCTCACCCATCCACCTAAGGCTTGGCCCCTCGTGACCGGCTGTTACTTTGAGGGGGACAACAAAATGGCCAATCTGAAAGCAGACTGGTTTCCTTGACAGAAAGAGGTGATGCCATGCCTTACCTCTTCCTCTCGGCTCATCTGCCACAGCTGCAGCTGAAGTAATGGCCTGCCACTTGCCAGCAAGAGGCAAGAACAACGGTCTAGGCCTTCAGAACACTTCAAAAGACTGTGCCAGGCATGTTGGGTTGTTCCCATCGGACACTGGGGAGGTAGAGATTAACTGCTCTCCAGGGTCCAGATCACTGTGCCTTGCCTCTTAGGCTCAGGCAAGGTGGCTAGCCCTATACGGTCTTGAAGAGGCCCATCTTCATCAGGACTGTAGCGGTATCACAGATGAAAGATTGCACTCTTAATTGAGGATGCTCCACTCTTCCCTGGGACCAGCTGAAATGGTCCAGCAAAGGATCTGATCTCAGACATCCACCTTCAGGATATCCATAGAGGAACCCTGAAGGAACTGGACATATGCTTGGACATGAGCCATGACTTTGTTCCCTCCTGGCCACAGGGATGGGCATCTTGGAGATGACAGCCACTGCTCCCCATCTTTCCCTGAGAGGCCTGCACATGGCCCTGCTGGGGCCTCCCAGGGAGGACCAGTGCCTATGCTACAGGCTCTTTCCAAGGTGGAGCCAGGTGGAACGTGCCTGACTGGCCGCCTCATCTGTAGGGCATACTCTTCACAACAGCCAACACCTCTCTCTCCCTCTGGTCTCAATAAAATGTGGGTGGTGATGATAGGCCTCTGCAGCAGTGCTGTGTGGACTACTCTGAGCCTGCGGTAGTCAAGGCGGGTGCAGAGGGCACAGGTCAGCCCAGTGGGCGGCAGGGAATGCTCCAGGTTTCTCAGTGCTTATACTGTCAGCCATGCTGGTGTGTAAACATCACTAGAGCAGAGTGAGGGTCTCTGAGGTTGGGTCTCAGTTGCAGACTCTGGGTACAGGAGTCCTCTTCCCAGAGGGCTGGTCCTCGACAGCAGTCTGTACTAATCCTACTGGGCTTGTGCCGCCAATGGCCTTCTGTGAGACTCCCGTAAAAGCAGCAGTGTGATGTAGGACCAAACAACTGAGTCTCACCACACCCAAGCACTGTTAGTTTAGGACACGTACAAACCTCATGAGCTTTATTTAGCTTTATTGCTAAGATGTAGGGGACCTTAGGCCCAGAACACCAGTTCTTTAAAGCACTCCAGCAACAGCTACAGGGTCACTGTGAGGAGGTCCTGGCTGTGGGAGGCTGAGACTGCGGGAAACTGCAGACCACCAGGCTGCCTCCTCCGCACCATTTGCTCCGACTGGAGCCAGAGCCTTGGGTCTGGTTCTTGCCTCTTACTGGAGCATGAGAGGTCCTTCCCGGCCCTAGGGAAGGGAAAGCCAGTGGAGTGGCTTCTCTGTCCCCTCCCTGGCTCCACTTGTCCTCAGAGTCTCTCTCCAAACTCCAAACGGCAGGCTCATAGGTGTCCTCTTCCTGGTGAGTCGCCTGTAGCTGTTCTACCAGAGAGTCCAGGGAGGCTGCAGGAGCTCAAAGGTGGGGACACTGGTGACATTGACCGGGATAGAGATGACAGCCCATGGCAGCCCATGCTGTTCCAGAGAGCGCCGGATCATGTAGCTGGGAGGGCATGAAGGGCAGTCACTCTCTCAGCACCCCAACATTGCCCTCTGCCCCAGTTACTCTGGGAGTTTCCACAACCTGGGGACTTTCAAGACAGTGTCTGTGAGAGGGGACTGGCAATTGCCTTTGACCCCACCAAGTCATGCACCCAGTTTAGTGTGGACAGCCAGAAGCAAAGAGCCCTCACCCATCTCGGCCAAGCAGGAAGAGGGCAGGGATGTCAGCTGTGCGTTGAGTACTGTCCTGGATCATCTCCACGTAGAAACTGTCATTGTCAACTGCATTGTCCGAGATGATCACAGCCCGCCCGCCATGCTCCTGTACCACCCTGGTCTTGGAGAGGAAGGAGCAGCCCCTGGAAGAGGTGGTGTCATATGGGACCAAAAGAAAGGCAGGTGCTAGCTGCCCTTCCTCACATCCTCTCTGTGGGAGAATGAAGGGACCACAGAGAACTTGTATTGAGGGTCGACAGTACAGAGCAGAGAGTAGACAAGACATTTCGTAAAGACCTGTAAGGGATGAATTACTTAAAAATCGGCATTTTAAGGTACCGTGGGCTGTGATCAGAATCTGCCCTCCCCATGTGTCATGCCTGCCCACTCCTTACCCCCTTTCCACCAGAGCGATCTGGTCCTGGATGAAGAAGCCGTTGCTGAGTTCCCCGCAGGCCTCTGGAGGTTCGGCAGGAACGAGGTGAATCTGTTCATACCGTGTGTGCTGGGAAACATGTAGACATTTGGACAAGTGAGAGTGTAGGAAACCACGGCTTTGGAACAAGCTAACAATCCCATCTTTCTGGGGCCTCATGGCCAGTGAAGGAAGAAAATGGAGTGCTTTCCCTGTGGCTGGTTATAATCCAGGGACAGGAGTAGTAGCCAGGGCTGACAGAGAAAGCTGGTGCCTTGGCTTTTCAGGTAGTTTCCACCAATGAAGGCAGTCCCTCCCTGGTTTACAGTATGCAGCAGCTCCTGGAGGGCATGGCAGAATTCTGCTCCCTGCCCTGTCCCAGCATAAAAGTGGGATGAGGGTCACCATGGCTCAGTGATGGCTACAGGGGGGGGGGGTGTCAGAGATGTGAGCATCTTTGAACTTACAAATATACCGCCGAAGTCCTTGGCAGGTGTGGCTGTAAAGATGTAGCGAATGTCCCCAGGACTCAGCACTTGGAAGTACAAGTAGTCATGGATACGTAAGCCTAACAGAAAGAGTACAGAAGAAAAGCCTCTTAGGAACAAGCTGGTTCAGGTGTGGATCATGGGATACCCTATGTCTTCAACTGGGTGGACGGTGGTCTGGGCCCACCAACTTATTGGATCCTCGGGAACATGAAAAGTTGGTTAGTTACTTTTGAATCCGTGTTTCCCTATGTAGCCTGGCTGGCCTCAAACAGATCCAATTGCTTCTGCCCCCCCCCCCCCACGCTGGCCCCTCCCAACTAGTGTTGCAGTAAAAGGTGTGTACTACTCTGGCAAATCACACAGCCCAGGCTGGCTTTGAACTAGTTCCGTTTCCTTGCTGGGCCTTGAACCCTTTCTCCTGACTGCCTCTCATACAGGCATGCATCACCAGGCCCAGCTGGAGACCTGGTTTCTGCACTGGGCAGGACAGACTGGACACGGCAGGCGAGCCACAAAGGCCCAGCTCTTGGGTTAACATCCTCCCGTGCTCTGAAGACCTGAGTTTCAGAGTGGATAGGGAAGCCTCAAGTTTCTGACCAGAACTGACAAGTTAACTCTGGGCTCACGGCCATCTCCCAGTACAGTCATTGTCATCTCTTGTCCTGACTGAGCTTAACTGGTCTCCCTTCCATGACTCCTTTTTCAGAAGGGGTGCATGCACGTGTGTGTGTGTGTGTGTGTGTGTGTGTGTGTGTGTGTGTGTGTCCGTCCTGGTGCCTACGGAGTCTAGACAGAGGTATCAGCTCCCTGGAACTGAAGGGACACACAGTTGTGAGTGGGCCCTCTGGAAGATCCAGTACTGTGAACTGCTGAGCTATCTCTTCGTCTCCTCCTCTCCGCTGTCCTGCTTGAGGTCCTGCTGCCACCCACTCCCTGTCAGAGCCTTGGTGTCCCCTTCACTGACTACAGTGTACCCTGCTGCTCACTGCAGACCCGACTCCCACCCTGCTCCAACTTTGTCTCCGCTTCCCCAAGTTCAAGCTGTACTGGCTTTTCGGTGTTTTCAGCTTTTTGGGGTCTTCCTAAAAGTTTACCTGTCATTTCTCAGAAAGATGTTGCCTTGTCCCTCCCTATATCGGTTCAAAATGCACTTTCTTCTGGCTAATACTTCTTTAATTATGGTGTACTTATGATACTCTATGTTTCTTCCACTACAGTGTTGATTGTAAGTGTGAGACTTCACTCAGTGACGAGTCCCCAGTGCCCGCGCGCGACACTGAGGCTGCTCAGCAAAGGTTATTAAATGAAGGAACAACTGCCCAGCTATGCTGTCCTGAACAACAGAACAACCAGGGGTTTGCTAGGATACAGAAACTTCTCAGCATCGAAGTTTGATGTTTTCCTGGGATTTGAGTCCCCAGATTCCTTAAGCCCAGAGAGATGAATGTTGATGGATGGAAGTCTGTTAGTCAATTCAACCAGGTTATCACTATGTGTGTTGTTGCTACTGGCTGTGGTTATAGCTGTTCCTGTCTGTGGTTCAAATCACACCATCCAGACACAGCTCTGGGGTCTTGCAGTTTTTGTCCTGAGTGTAGGTACACTCCATCAGATGGATACACCCCCAAGGAAGCCTTCTAGATTAACACAAGGCAACCTTTTTAAAGAAGCAAGCTCGTCTGGCATTTGGTGTGCTCCTCTCTTCGGGTATATACATGTGTTCACTTAGCGCGTAGGTGTGTACATTTATGTGCGAGTTGTGTAAGTGGGTGCCCGTGCGTGTGAGCCCACGTGTGTGTTCCTGCCTATATGAACGCTAGCATTTCTCCATTCTGGATCTCTAGCTGTCACCTGGGTCGCCCTCAGTAGGAGGAGGGCTGGAGGATCTTGCTTCGACGTGGGGAGCCTCGGGCTGCCCCTACTCATGGCCCCGGGGACCCACACCCACCTACGACAGCCGTCTGGCCCCAGGACCTGGCCGGCCCAAACTCGCGGGGTCCCCAAGGTGACCCGTGGCCCCCGGCCCGAGCAGTGCGCACGCTGGCTCTCCAGCCCGCCCGCCCGCCCGACGCCGCTCACCGTGGACCGCGACGCACGCGGGCAGCCAGAGCACGAGACAGCACCAGCCCGTGGCGCCACGGCTCATCTCCAGGCCCGCTCCCGCCGCGCTCGCTGCTCGCCGCTCGCCAGCCGGACTTCACCCTGACAGCTGCCCCGGCCTCCGCCAGGCCCGCTCTCGGCGCGGGTTGGAGCGCGGAACCGAGGCCGGCGGCTGATTGGCTGGCGCGCCTGCTCGTGGGGCCGCACTTCCCGCCCCTGCGCCCCAGGCTACTTCCTATTGGCCAGGACGAGTGGGGCCGGGAGCCGATTCGCCGAAACTCCTGATCGCGGCCGCGGCTGGCGCCCGCCCCGCGCTCCCGTGTGTGTAGCGGCCGGGTCGGGTGCGCTCCCCGTCGGAGGCCGGCGGCCCGCTTCTCTGCGCCTTCCCGGGCCGCAGGGCGCAGCCTCGGCCGCCCTGACGGGTTTCCCGCGCCCGCGGGCTGCACACCTGGGACCCGGGACGCCTCAGCGCCACGGGGCTGCGTGGGTGCAGGGCCCGGCGTCCCGGGGCGGCTTTGCACCCCGCGTGGATCGCGCCGTCGGGGCGCGGGACCCGGCCGCCACGCCCTCCCAGCAAAAAGCGCGTGGAACTCGGTGACCCCCATAGCAAGTGCGAGTTCCTAGAGCGTCCCTGCACGGGGGGGGGGCGGGGGCGCGGCCTCCGGCTACTCTAGCCGGCCACTTTTATTTGTAGCTAACCATAGAGTGGCGGCGGAAGTGGTCCGTCCCTTTCCTCTCCCCCGGCCTACGTCCAGCCGGAAACTTCCGGGTGCTTCTCCGGCGCGGAGCATTGTGGGCCTGGGTGGGCGGTTCCGAGGCCGAGCACGGACGAGCGTAGCGGGCTCCCGAGGCGGCTTCCAAGATGATGGTGAGTGTGAGTGGCCCCCGGCGCATCCGCCGCCATCCGCGGCCGCAGCGCCCGCGCCGGCCTCCCTGCCTGTGGGCGGCCACGGCCCGGAGCCGGGGCGGTTGACGACCGCCGACTGGGGCTAGCGGCTCCACCGGGCCCGGAGACGACGGGGCCTCGCGGTGATTCGGGCCGGGGCCCTCCCTCCCTCCTTCGGCCGCTCTCCCCGTAGTGGAGATGTGGGTTCCCGGGACCGGGGGCACGCTCCGCCGCCCCGGCCGGGAGCGTGTAGACAGCGCCCAGGCGGCCTGAGGACCCTTGGGCCGGGCCGAGTGGCGCCCTGCAGGCATGGCACTGGCCGCTTGCGTCCCCAAGCCCGGCTGCCGCACACCGGGAACTGTTAGAACCCGTTCGTTCGTTCGTTCGTTCGCGCTGGGCTGGATAGCGGGACGGTTGCGGTGCACGGCAGCGGAGATGGCAGTCTCTGAACGGTGTGCCTGTAGCTGTCCCACATCACCGAGCACCGTCAGTTTCAGAATCCTGTGCACTCACTCGGCATCAGTTCACACGCTAATTTTTGCTTTTCAGCGTCAATCCTTTGTCTGGATTGCTTGCTCTTGCTGTATCCAATTCGCTTGTTTGCCTGCTAGGTATCTCCCTTTTTTAAAATGTGAGTCCACCATGCTGTCAACATACTGGTCTCGGGTAGTCTACAAGGCTTTAGTATATCTATTGTCTTTCTGGCATTAAGTTGTGTATCTTCTCTCTCTCACATACACACACAGACATACACAGAGAGCTGGTCTTGTACAGAACATTAAATCTAACGGTAGTGGCTTTGTTTTTATTGTTTCAGGTACTGGGGGTTGAACCTAAGACCTCATTTGCTTTTTCTACCCCTTAGCTATAGCTAGACTTTTTTTATTTCAAATTTTAATTAATTTTTTTTAAAGGTATGAATGCTCTGTCCCTGTATCCCTGCATGCCAGAAAAGGGCATCAGACCCCATTATAGACAGTTGTGAGCCACTATGTAGTTGCTGGGACCTCTGGAAGAACCGCTGAGCCATCTCTTCAGCCCCCTGAGACTTTTTTTTTTTTAACAGCAGACTCTCTTTTGTAGCTCAAGGCTTATCTGGAATTCCAGGTGTAGCCCACTGTGGAAATTAGTTTTGTCAGCTTGACACCAGGGAAGAGAGTCTCAATGAGAGATTGTCTAGATTAGGTTGGTCTCTGGGGAGTTGATTGTTTGGGTTGCTTTAATTGGTATGGGAAGACCCAGCCCACTATGGGTGACACCAATCCCTGAGCAAAGGGAGAAAGCGAGCTGAGCTCTAGCAGATGAACAGCATGCATGTGTTCATCTCTCTCTGTTCTTGAGCAGCTGCTTCGGCTTACTTGGCACCCCACCTCCACTAAGTCGCTGGCTATAACCTGGATTTGTAAACTAAAATAAAACCTTTTTGGAGCATCCCCCCCTTCCCCTTTGGAGGCATTTCTTTGTGTATCCCAGGCTGTCCTGTCCTGGATCTCTTCCTATTTTACATGACCAGTCTTAGTGGATTGATGTATATTTTTAAAGTATTTATTTCAAATCTTTTGTTTTGTTTTTTAGGTGTGTGTGTGAGTATGTATGTATGTATTCATTCTTTCATTCATTCATGTGGCTATCTCTGTGGCCAGAAGAAGGCATTGAATTCGCTCTTGGGGCTGGAGTTACAGATGGTTGTGGTATTGGGAATCAAACTCCCTGTCCTCAGAGAGAGCAGGAAGCCCTCCTAACAGCTGAGCCATTGCTCCAGCCTCAAATCTATTTACATTTTACTCCTGATACCTTTTCTTAGACCAATATGACTTCATTTATTACTATTTTTACCTTCTCTTCCATTTGAAAGTCTGTTTGTCTACAACTAGTCATTTACTTTGAACCTGGCAGTGGTGGTGCACTCCTTTAATCCTGCACCCAGGAGGCAGAGGCAGCCCTGGCCTATATATAGGGTGAGATCCAGGACAGCCAGGGCTATAGAGAGAAAGCCTGGCGGGTGGGTGAGGACATAAAGAAAAAATTGGTCTTTATTGGCTTATAGCTGTCTTGTAGATTCTGTGACTTGTGCATACAATTTTGAGGCCAGCACCTGGTACTGTTGTTTTCATTCACTAAAAGATAATGCTTCTCTAACCAAGTTAGGAAGCAGTGTGTGGTCCTGAGTGCATCTTCATTTCTGTCTCATTGGACTGCTAATGTCTTTCTTGAATAGTTTTCTTTTTAAACTTTTTTGTTTTTATTTTGGGGGGGGTTGTTTGTTTGTTTGTTTGTTTTTTCGAGACAGGGTTTCTCTGTATTACTTAGGAGCCTGTCTTGGAACTAGCTCTGTAGACCAGGCTGGCCTCCAACTCACAGAGATCTGCCTGCCTCTGCCTCCCAGGTGCTGGGACCAAAGGCGTGCAGGTGTGTGAATCACTTGCATGTCTGGTACCTATAGAGTCTAAAGGGATTACAGGTGGTTATGAGCTGTCTTTTAGATGCAAAATCAAACTCCAGTCTTCTGAAGAGCACACAGTACTTTTAATTGCTGAGCCATCTCCTTAACCCCAGGCAATTTCTTTTTGCTGACCACTATGCCTGTTGTGGATCCCCTGTCTGCCATGTTGGGCAGAAACCATGCTTTATTTAAACATGTCTGAGACTGATAAATATGTATACCATTTACCAGTCTAGACTCAATTATAGACCCTTTGGTTTTGCACATGTGAACTGTAGTGTTTTCAGGGTTTAGGGTTCCTTCTAAATGAAGTTCAGGGCCTGTTTGAGTGGGTCTGGGATGCAGCGAGGCAGGTTTCTGATCTACTGTCCCTGGTGGTTATGTTGCCATGTGTCTTGCCATTGACCTGTAGCTTATGTACCTGTGTTGCTCGCAGGGGATTTCGAGTATGGTTCAAAAAATGTTCACGAAATAACCTAACAAAAAATTGAATAGTATTCTGTTTCCTTGAAAATTATACTTTTAAAAATATGGTCTAGTAAGCCTAGCCTTTAAGAAAGGGAAAAGAAGAAGCTGGGAGCAGAGGCTCACCAAGGTCATCGTCTCCATCTGACCCTGCTGGAGTTGAGAGGCAGGGAGGAGATAGCCCATCCTCTACTACATAGAGTGAGACTCCCTGGCATAACAGGCACAGAAGGGTTCAACAACGGGGCGAAGGGGGTCTGCACTTAGCAAGGAACATTGAGACCTGTGGTGCCTGCCCGTTGAGGAGATGGGCTGCCGTGAAGAGGGAATTCTCAGCACAGAGAAGGAAAGCTAAGAGTACCCCACCCTCTCACTAAAAGCCGCCTGTGTGTCCAGCCCACACGGGACATCGATCAGGGAATCCACATGATTGCAGAAACTTGCAACTCTCTGAAGCCCCTGACTGATACTCTGTGACAGTGGGATCTCTGACTGCAGTGTGAACAGGGATCAGGAGACGTGGCGTGAATTGACTGGCCGTAGGTGTGTTGGGGACTTGGAGCTGGAGCAGGGTCTGTTCTGTGTAATTGTAAGCAACAGTAGCTGCCACTGCCTCATGACGGTGGTTGTAGTGGACTTGGAGGACTCGGTCTGAGCAGGTTTTATTTAGCACAGTGAATTCCTGCAGCTCGTGGTACAAAGTGTGCGCTCCTCCCTGTGTTGCTTGCTCAAGTTTGTCATGCTGCCCAAACAGCTATGGATATTTTTTTGACCGGTGTTCCTCTTTTCTTTTGCCTTAGTTTCCCATCCTGGGCATTACCCCGAGCCAGTTGGTAGACACGAAATCTTTTGCCTGGAAACTTATCTAGGCCCCCTGGGGTGTTTGCTGACCCTCTTGTTAGCTGCCTGTGTTAAAGACATCTGGCCTGACTGTCCTTGTTGGTGCAGGTGGGACTTTATTGCCGACTTGTAGCTTTGCTAAAGTTTTGAGCTTGCTAGCTTAGAGTTCTTTGCAGTTAGCGTTCACGATTGTTCTGGCTAGGTTTTTATAATGTATTTATTTTTGTTATTTTATGTGCATCAGTGTTTTGCCTGCATGTATTTCTGTGTGAGGCTGTCAGATCTTGAAGTTGTGAGTTGCCACATGGGTGCTGGGATTTGAACCTGGGTTCTCTGGAAGAAGTCAATGCTTTTAAACTGCTGCCATTTCTCTAGCCCCCAGTCCTGCCTATTCTTATGTCAGCTTGAGACAAGCTAGAGTCATTTGAGGGGGGGATCCCCAAGTGAGAAAGTACCTCCTTAAGAGTGGGCTGCAGGCAGTCCTGCAGGTTTTCTTCATGATCGACATAGAAAGGGTCAGCCCTTTATGGGCTGTGGTCTTGGGTTCGGTAAGAAAGCTGGATGAACAAGCCAATATGCTCATTTTTTTCATGGCATCTGCATCAGCTCCTGCTTCTGGGTTCCTGACCAAAACAAAACATGGCATGTGTCAATAGAAAGACTCAAATTAGGAAATGTTCTCCTCTTGTAGTCAGTTCTCTGAGTACGTTTGTAGTGCTGGTGGTCATGAGCTGCCTCTGTGGTTGTATTGAAATGTTTCTCCTTCAATTTTAGCCAGCTTTGCTCTGAGGGCTCTTTGAAATGTAGCCCATGCTTTGTTGGGTTTTTGGTTTACTGCTGCAAACAACCTTTGTAAGGATTTACTTATAATTGCATATGTTGTGTGTTTGTGTGTGGGTATATACATATGAGTGTGGGTGCCCGTGGAGGCCATGCAGCTTTAATGATAGGTGGGTGTGAGCCATGTGATATGGGTGCTGGAATCCAAGCTCGGGTCCTCTGTAAGAGCAGTGTGGTGCACTCCTGATTGCTGGGCCAGGGCCATTTATGCAGCTCCCACTCTCAACGTTTGATGCAGTTTCTTTGCTTTGTGAATTATTTGTTTCTCTTTCTTTTTGAGACAGGGTCTCATGTAGCCCAAGCAGGCCTAGAACATGAAATGATCATACTGCCTCAACCCAGTAGTGTATGCACCTCTGTGTCCTGTAACAGATTTTTTTTTTTTTTTTTTTTTTTTTTTCCTTTTCTGAGATGGTTTCTCTGTGTAGCCCTAGAACTCCCTTTATAGACCATTCTGGCCTCAAACTCACAGAGATCCTCCTGCATCTGCCTCTCCAGTGCTGGGATTAAAGGTATATGCCACCATCATCTGCCAGATATTTTTAAAAATGTATTGAGTGTTGTGTTAAACTATTCATTAATTCCAGACTTTATACACTTGCGTGTGTCTTGCCTCCTGTTGTTCCGGTAATGACTTAAGTTGAATCACAGTGTGTGCTTCCAGAGCATTTTAAGTAGGAATACAGCCTGAACTTGCTGTGGCTGATCTCAAGTGTGTATGATTAACTTCCTGCCCAACTCTTCAGCTTTATTCTGGGCATCATCTTTACTGGCCATACGATGTTCTAGCCAAAGGAGTTTCTCAGTTATTGTGGATTTAAGCTCATGGATTACTAGACTCCGGAATGTGACTCCTTTGCTCCTTATTTTTAGATGGGAACAGTCTTGTACTTTTCCTTCTCAGTATCTGAAGTGAGCAAGGGGACAGTGGCATTCAACATTTTTATTGCATTGTGTAAATTCCAGTTGAAGTTACTAACAAAGCGTGAATATGCTGAGATGGTGGTCCCCCCAATTACTCCTACATGCAGGGTTAGTCCGGTACTGAGAAGATGACCTGGTTCACCACTTACTCCTGAAGGCTCAGGTTTAGATATAGGGTGCTCTGGTTTGCCAGCTAGTCCAGTGTCCGAGCTATTTCTTGAACACTGGAGAAAAGATACCTATCCTGGTTAGGTTTCTGTTGCTGTTATTAACACCATAACTATATTAGTTACTGTTCTATTGCTGCAAAAAGACATCATGACCAAGGCAACTTATAGAAGAAAACATTTAATTGGAGGCTTGCTTACAGCTTCGGAGGATTAGTCCATCATCATCATGGTGAGGATCATGGCGGCAGGCATAGCCCTGGAGAAGTAGCTGTATCCTGATCCACAGGCAGTAAGCAGGAAGAGAGACGCTAGGCCTGGTTTGGACTTTTGACACATCTACTAGTCTTCCCCGGGCAGTTCCACTAACAGACAAAGCATTAAAACATGAGCCCACGGGGGGGGGGGGGGGGGGGCTTTCTCATGCAAACCACCACAATGATGGAAGCAACTTGAGGGTGGGGTTTCCTTCGCCTTCCAGTTTGCAGTCCACCATAAAGGGAAGACAGCACAGGAGCTGAAGCAGAGGATGTGGAGGGACATTGCAGACTATCTTGTTCCTCATGCCTTGCTCAGCCCGCTTCCTTAACAAGACCTGGGACCACCTGCTCATGGGCTGGCACCAGCCCCAGTGGCCTGGGCTCTCAATCAAGAAAATGCCCCAGAGACATTTAGGCCAGTCTGATGGTGGCTTCCCTCAGTTGCTATTGCTCTTCTCAACTGACCCTGGCTTGTGTTAGCAAAGAACTAAGCAGTGCAGCCTCGCAGTCTCGCAGCAGGCCTCTGAACAGGCAGCACTCTTATCTTCTCACTTACAGCTTCTACAGTAGTTACGTAAAGACTGCCCATGCAGGGATGGTGGCCCTTCTGGGCCAATGCTAAAGAGAGGCAAAAATTACTCTTGAGTCACATGGAGGCATTTGGGAGTGGGTATTAGAGGTGACAGCGTTTTGGTGTGAAGTCAGTGTGGAATTGGGAGTACCTTCCCTGCCCACTGTCCTGTGAGGAGCAAATAGCAGACGATGATGAAAAGCAGTCATTTGCTCTCTCTTCTCCAGCCCACACCAGTTATCCTGTTGAAAGAGGGGACTGATAGCTCCCAAGGCATCCCTCAGCTTGTGAGTAACATCAGTGCCTGCCAAGTGATTGCTGAGGCTGTAAGAACCACACTGGGTCCCCGTGGCATGGACAAGCTTATTGTGGATGGTCGAGGTAAGTCTTCATGGCTTCTTGGGATTTGCAGAGGAGAAGAAGTGTGCCTGGGGGATATTTGGGGTTAGGGTTGCCATCAGAAATCCCATTGATTGTAGGATCTTCTAAGGAATTAATTGCAGGATCCTGTGGGTATCTGTAGGAGAACCTGGGCTCAGGAGTCTATTGCTTTCTAGGAAAGTATGACTTAGAGACATAAATAGAACAAACTGGGGGCTAAGGGAGAAAGATGCCTCGGTGGTTAGGAGAGCCTGCTGTTCTTTAAGGTAACCTGAGTTTAGTTCTTAACACCTATGTCAGGCAGCTCATAGCTGCCTCTGAATTTCCAATCCCCTGAGGGAGCTGTGTGCATGCATGCATACATATACCCATACGTACATAATTAAAACTGGAAATAAAAAAACACTGCTATACTCTGGGTCCTCTCCCATTGTAACATGCTGCTAACACAGAAAGAAAAAAATGCCCATTAAGCTGAGAGATGGCTCAGAGGTTAACAGCACCGGCTGTTCTTCTAGAGGTCCTGAGTTCAATTCCCAGCAGCCACATGGTGGCTCACTACCATCTGTAATGAGATCTGGTGCCCTCTTCTGGCCTAAGTCTTTTTTTAAAGCTGTATTGTACTGTCATGAGATGTTATAATATCCATTGTGTCCAAACTATCTTAAGTGGTTACTCTTACTTTGAGACAGTGTAGCCCAGGCTATTCTCAAACTGAATGTTGTGCTATGTCCCAATTCCAAGAAAAGGTGTATGTAGAGTCCAGGTTCAGTAAATAGAATTAAGAAACAGGGTTTAATTGTTACTGTTTTCTCTCTTAAGGCAAAGCTACAATTTCTAATGATGGGGCCACAATTCTGAAACTCCTTGATGTTGTCCATCCTGCAGCAAAGACTTTAGTAGACATTGCCAAATCCCAAGATGCCGAGGTAAGAAAGTCGGTCATAGAAAATTAAATTTAAGTGGAGGCTGGAACACAGTGCCTCCTTCGGTGCTTCATACTTTCCACTGGAGATTTTATTTTGTTTATTTAGTTAAGTATTTCATACTTATAAAAATAGTTACAGTATAAAACTTTTTAAATTTTTTATTTTTGTTTTTTGAGATAGGGTCCCTCTGTAGTTCTGGCTCTCTTAGAGCTGGCTATTAGACAAAGTGTTTCTATCCTGCCGTTCTTCTCTGTCTTTCCCCAGTATTACCATCCTGTTCTCTCATGTTCTCCTCCTCACGTCCGTTCCCAACTCCCGTATCCCCTTCTACTCCTCACCAAGCTCCCAATTTATTCATTCCCTGAATAGCAGAAAACATGTGTTCTTGCCATCTTCTTCCAGGTTGGTGATGGCACCACCTCAGTGACCCTGCTGGCTGCTGAGTTTCTGAAGCAGGTGAAGCCCTACGTGGAGGAAGGCTTGCACCCTCAGATTATCATCCGAGCGTTCCGCACAGCCACCCAATTGGTATGGGCTACGTGGACTCACTTGACCTTACACCTAGGCTCCTTCACATTTCTGTTGGGAAATGCCTTTCCTGGGTATGAAGGGACCACACAGAGTACAGCTATGTGGACATTTCCAGACCTCTACCCTTCAGTAGCTGTTTGATGAGACTGACTAAGCCTCAGGTTGGCATCAGCCTGATAGACTATTTTGTAGACATAGGCTCTTTATAAATGAGAGCTGTTTTTAATTATTTAGAGTGTACAAAATAGGGACATATGTATTAAATACGATCTATATTTATTTACTTTTTCATGTAGCCTAAGCTGGCCTTGGATTTGTTTGTTCCTCCCACCGCCACCCGAGTGCAGGATTGCAAGTGTGTGCCAGTATACCTGGCTCAGAACAGTTTTCATGCTTTTTCTTTTTTTTTTTTTTTTTAAGGTTTGTGAGATAGGGTACAATTTGGTTTCTTAGCAGGTACCTCATAGTAGCTTGCGGTTTGTACTGTTGAGTTCTCATAGTGTGACTTGTGACGTGTCACTTAATCTCCGTGGGCCTTTCTCTCCTTTTCTGTTCTCCCAGTGCTGACACTGAAATCAGGTCACATGTAAGGAATGCTTTGGCAGGGGATTTGCTGGTTTAAAATACTGGTTTATATATTACTTATGACTTGCAATATACCAAGTGCTAAATGTTGTCCACTTGTAAACCAGAGTTTGACCTAACCTGGCAAGCCTGTCAGTTTCAAGTCCATTGACAGTCCCAGAGACAAGTCCTAGAAATACCCGATAATTCTTCAGAACACTATTCCTGCCCAATCTTTCTGAGAGTTTTCGAGGTGGCAGAGCTTTACGTTTTCCCAGGCAGCTACAGGCCCAGGAGAAACGCTTATGATCTTGCTTGCCGCTTTGGATCCACTCCACTGCCCTGTGTTTAATGTGAGATTCACTCAACTTGTGTTTTTGGCAGGCTGTTAACAAAATCAAAGAAATTGCTGTGACTGTGAAGAAACAAGATAAAGTGTAAGTTTCCCATGGGCTTTGTCAGAGTCGTGATAGCGTGTGGCCAAGCTGGTATGTCAGCATGTTGTAGTGTCTGTACGGGCAGGAGGCTCTTTGTTTCTTTCGGACCCTGGGCTGTGCAGCATGGAAGAGCCGGCACTGAGGCGGGTGGGGTGTGGGTGATTACATCGGCTGTCAGTTGCCAATAACCCACCCTAACGATAGAAAAGGAGAAAGATGAAGAGGGGTGGGTGTTGCATTTTGAGCTAAAGGGAAAGTAATGGGGTGGTGTGTATGTACCGCTGCTAAGGTAGGTTTTTATTTAAATGATGGGTTTGATACTTGCTGTTGTCAAATGTGCATTTCTGCCGTACTGTCTAATGGCTAACATGTAGAGTATTGTTTGGAATGTACCATTCCTGTGCTGTAAGCTCAACACCAGTTGTGCCCTGTGCTGCAGAGAGCAGAGGAAGATGCTGGAAAAGTGTGCAATGACAGCCCTGAGCTCCAAGCTGATCTCTCAGCAGAAGGCCTTCTTCGCCAAGACGGTGGTTGATGCTGTGATGATGCTTGATGAGTTGCTGCAGCTTAAAATGATTGGCATCAAGAAAGTTCAGGGTGGAGCCCTAGAGGTGAGCCTGTTGTGTCCTCCCTAGACAGCAACAACTTCATGTGGGAGCAGAGTTCACAGCGTGGGCAAGGGGCACGCAGGTAAGGCGGCCGGGCCGATGTGACCACTTAGTCCATGCTGCCTGCCGTCTTCGGGTTGTTTATCATCAGAGTGGGAGAGTGGACCTGGGCCATTCAGAACCCTTTTTCTCTGTATCGGTTTCAGGGTTTTTGGAAAGATTGGTTTGGATAAATTACTTGAGAATTCTCCAAAGATAAATCCTAGCGGTATTCAGCAGTCCACTCTTAAGGGCTACTGCCAAACTTCCCCTTGTATTAATTTCTCTTTATAGTTTAAACCATAACGGGAGCTTAAGATTAATTGTCCCATTACCCCTCTACCCCTTAGGTAGCCATTGTTGCCACTCACATAGAGTAACCTAGAACTCTGTATACACACTGTGTGTGCATGCATGCCATAATAATACCAGTGGTTGCTTCTGATGCATATTGGTGTTCTGTAGTGTGGTTTTGTTTTGTACATTTAGCACTTTTGTAGCAATTGGTCCATGTTAGCATTGATAACCCCTAACTTGTACTATCCAGTACATCCTTCTGTTGAACAATAGCCCTTTCCATGTCTGAACACTGAAAATAACAGCTAATGTAACAAAGAAATTGAATTTTAAATTGAATCTGTTTTTATTTAAATAGCAACATGTGATTGGTGTCTGCTGTATTGGACTGAATAGCTCTGATTTATTTTTAACACAGGGACAACTATCTGGAAACATTTTTTGACATTAGTTTATCTGTGCTGTTTTTGTGCTTTCCATATCTGGCCTACTGTACTTTTGTTTTTATTATTATTATTATTATTTTTTTTTTATCGTTGTGCTTCTTGTAGTCTGTAAGCCACTTGTCTAGGAAAACTCTCGCATCTTCTGGGTGGAGGGGATGAACGGGACCATGGATATGCTACTTAGTGTTGTAATGCTGCAGTGTGCCCCAGGCCTAATAACTTTATCTGGGACACTTCTGTTCCTGGAGTGTCCAGCATTTCATCAAATTCACGGAAAAACTCTGGTTTTTGTTTTTGTGTGTTGTTGATGTTGTTGTTGTTATTTGTTTATTTGTTTAAGATTACATGTGTGTGTGTGTGACCAGTCTGTCCTCAAACTCAGTCATCAGCTGCCTCTGACTCCCCGGAGCTGGGGTTAAAAGTTAAAAGTGTGCACGTACAGGTCCAGCCCTAAAACTCTTGTTTGGTTTGAGATAGGATCTCACTACTAGTTCAGCCTGGCCTCAGACTTGTAATTTTCCAGTCTCTGCTTCCTGGATGACTGGGATGATAGGCTTATAGCACTGTGCTTGGCCTTTGTGAAATTCCTAAAGTGGCTGATAAGATGGCTCCTTATCCATCTTAAGGTTGGGAACCTTAGTATCCCAACCCTGTACAAAAGATAACCAGGCTCCCTGCCAGCCATTCAGCTGAAGTGTGGTGCTTTGGTTCAGAGGAAAGGCTCTGTCTCAAAACATTAGGTAGAGAAAACTGGAAAACTGAGAGATGGCTCAGTGTGTAAATCACTTGCTTCACAAGCCTGGGGACTGGAGTCTGCTGGGTCACCACAGCCCATGTTAAGAGCCTGGTGGGTGTGGCAGTAAGGGTGAGTGTCAGCCATCTTCTATCTTGATTGCTTAGGATCCATCCTTTGTGTTGCAGGGTGACGTGACGTTCCTGTAACTATGTGAAGCCTGCACGCCTAGACCAAGGCTATAGCAGGGCCACAGTAACAGTAGTCACTGTTATCTTTCCTCCCATTTGTTTATTCTTATTCTCTGATCCCAACCCAGCTATAAAGCACAGCCCAGATACCCTTTACCATGCTTGTCTCTCTACAGATTGAATGATATCTCACCTTAAAGGGGCAACTAAAATACATTCTGTGTCATTTAAAGAAAGGTGGCTTTGTCCCAGAGTTTGCGGTGATGATGACAAGACTACCACAGTAGTGGGAAGTGGGGTTCACTCTTCTGGGCTCATGGATGGACTGGATTTCTGGCTGTAACCAAATCATTGCATGTCTCGTCTTTAACCAGGAGTCTCAGCTGGTGGCCGGTGTCGCATTCAAGAAGACTTTCTCTTATGCTGGGTTTGAAATGCAGCCCAAGAAGTATAAGGACCCCAAGATTGCCCTCTTAAATGTTGAGCTTGAGCTGAAAGCAGAGAAAGATAATGCTGAAATCAGAGTCCACACGGTGGAGGTAGGGACCCCATCAGGGGTGAGGAGACAGGGAACTTTCTGGGTCCCTGTGGGCACCCTGTCTTAGCTCTTCCATGCCCGTGCACGGCTGCATACTCGGCCCACTCATTTTCTCTTTGTTCTACTTGAAGTCCACCTGGGTAGTTTAAAAGTGAAAACATTGAGCATCTGTGCTCTACCTCTTAGGGATGGGCGCTCCAGCTTGCCTGAAGTTTTCGTTTTGTTACTCTCTTCATAATAAGGTTCACATGCACTGAGTAGGGCTCTACTGCTGAGTTTCATTCCCAGTCCCTTGCCCCTTTTTAACTTTCCTTAAGATGAAATTCCTCTGTGTAGCCCAGTTATCCTAGAACTTGCTCTGTGGACCAGGCTAACCTCAAATACAGAGGCTCTGCCTCTGCCTCTCGAGTGTTGGGATTAAAGGTGTATAGCCCCCCCCCCCTTTTTGAGACAGGGTCTTAATATGTAGCTCTGTCTGTCCTGGAATTTGATATGTAGACCAGGCTGGCCTCACAGATACTTGTCTACCTCTGCCTTGCTAGTGCTGGGATTAAAGGTATATACTATTTGCCTTGTTAAATTTCTTAGGCTGGACTTGAATTTGTAATCTTCTTACCTTGGTCCTGAGCGGCTGGGGTGACAAGCTTGCCTGTATTTGTGATTCTCCTTGATTAGACAGGTCTCTTTCCCTCTTGAACTGTGTTACTACCATTGTGGTTCCCAAGGCTGCCTTTAGGAAGCAATGTTTCCCAGCATAGAATGCCCTTCGTGGTAGGAGAGGACGTTTTGGGAAATCACTAGGCAAAGCTCACTCTTTGGAAATTACTCTGTTTATTTGTGTTTGAAAATGTTACGGGATTGCTTTTAATGGTCCTTGTATGTTTGGACTGCTGGCCCCTCTGAATTCCCAGATGTTTTCTGTGGGGGGAGGAGTTGGGTTAGCCTTAGCCTACCCTGTTCACCAACTTCCATACCCAAACACCTTCGTCTTTTTTGTGATCTCTAGGATTATCAGGCAATTGTTGATGCTGAGTGGAACATTCTTTATGACAAGTTAGAGAAGATCCATCAGTCTGGAGCCAAAGTCATCTTGTCCAAACTCCCCATTGGGGATGTGGCTACCCAGTACTTTGCTGATAGGGACATGTTCTGTGCTGGCCGTGTGCCTGAGGAGGATCTGAAGAGGACAATGATGGTAAGCAACCCTTCACGGCCCTGAGCTGATATAATTGTCAGATTGTCCCTGTATTAACTGTTTGTCAAGAAATGCTCCATTCCAGTGTCTGTATACCCAATAATGGACTTTTCTGACCTAGACAGGTCAGGAAGTAGATGCTACACAGCAGCACATTGGTCAGTGGGTCAGGCTCAGTGGGCATTGCTTACAGCCAAGGCTTTCTCTCTCGGTTTCTCAAGTGGGGCCAGTCCAAAGAACTGTTCCTGAACAGAGTTGCTAGACCTAGAGTACTAGACATCAGGTCTCTATCTTCTTTGAACTAGACCCTTTTGCCTTTTGTGTGTTTGGTACTGTTTTGATTGCATCTTTTTGCAGGGTAGTGGGGATCGTCTAGAGGTTAGGGTAAAGAAGCTTCTGTGGCAGCCTCAGCATGGAAACCATCCTATTGAGTGGGTGGCAGGAGGACAGTTAGCCTCACTGATTTTTTTTTTTTCCCTTGCTCCTCAGGCCTGTGGAGGCTCAATTCAGACGAGTGTGAATGCTCTGGTTCCAGATGTGCTAGGCCGCTGCCAGGTGTTTGAAGAGACCCAGATCGGAGGCGAGAGGTGAGTCTATGGCTCAGCTCCCAGGAACTGCATACGTCTGCCCAACCCCTTTTTTGTCAAGTTACGGTTGTGGTATGTGCCTTGTACTCTTCCTTTTTTCAAGGCGCTGTTGGGTGGAGGGGTAGATAGGGCTCAGGTATAGTGTTACAGAAGGGAAGTAGTTCTAGTCAGATCTTAGATCTAATTCCACAAGCTTTCGTGCTCCAATGGTATCACCCCAGCCCTGCCTCAAAAGTACTCCCAAGGTTAGGGTTGACAGCCTCAATGAAGAAGCTGCTTCTCTTGGGAGGGCTTGGCAGGGAGGCCAGGCAGCAAGAGGTCGGGCAGCAATTCATGTGTGCACCGTTGTTCCTGACATAGGTACAATTTCTTCACTGGCTGCCCCAAGGCCAAGACATGCACCATCATCCTCCGTGGTGGCGCGGAACAGTTTATGGAGGAGACGGAACGGTCCCTGCATGATGCTATCATGATTGTGAGGCGGGCCATTAAGGTACCAGGAGTCCCCTAACTCTAGAGCTGATAACTTGTTCTTCCTAGGTGACATGTTGGGCTTTGATTTTCCCCTGCATACCACAGACAGACTAAGTTCTCATTTATCCCACAAATCACGGAGAAGTAACTTCAGCCTCACATACAGGCAGGCCATGCTGTTGTCTTATTTATTTTTTTTTTTTTTTTTTTTTTTTTTTTTTTTTTGGTTTCTTTGTATCCCTGGCTGTCCTGGAACTCACAGAGACCCACCTGCCTCTGCCTCCTGAGTGCTGGGACCCTGCATAGGCCAAAACTAGTTAACAAACTGGGGCTGATCTATTCAGCGGTCCTCCTGAAGTCCCCACGCCCAAGCCATCTGTGGTTGACCTTGACAGTGACCTTTTAGCTGAGGTGGGCTGGGTGCTAGCTGTGTCTGGCTGAACACCTGGAGCTTGGGGTGGGGACAGAACAAGAGGTATTCATTCACTTTCTGGGAAGGAGGGTTTGCTGTGTGGCCCAACTTGAAGCCTGGGATTGAGCCCCGCTACATTGTGAGCCATTTGGTTTCTGCAGAATGACTCTGTGGTGGCTGGTGGTGGAGCCATTGAGATGGAGCTCTCCAAATACCTGCGGGATTACTCAAGGACCATTCCAGGGAAGCAGCAGCTGTTGATTGGGGCGTATGCCAAGGCGCTGGAAATTATTCCACGACAGCTGTGTGACAACGCTGGCTTTGACGCCACAAACATCCTTAACAAGCTTCGGGCTCGGCATGCACAGGTGATTCCCTGTTCTGGGGTTCAGGGATTGGATGGGTGAGGGTAGGCTCTTAGGTATGTGCTGTCTGGCAATGTGGTCACTGCTGGGTATAGTGGACAACTCCCTGGCATAGTGGCCAGGTCTGGGAACAGCAGCTCTCTGGAAGGGCCTGGGTGCTTATGATCAGCATGCCCAGAGTTGGAAGCAGGTGTTGGCAGGTGGGGAAAGGTGCCGTTTTCTTCAGGTTCTCTTGGGAAAGTGCCATCAATCCTAAATTCCTGGCAATTGAGACCTTTGGAAGGTGTGCAGGAAGAGGAGAAGTCGTTCTAAAGTGCCTTCCTCCCTCTCTTTCAGGGGGGCATGTGGTATGGGGTGGACATCAACAATGAGGGCATCACCGACAACTTCCAGGCCTTCGTGTGGGAGCCAGCCATGGTGCGCATCAATGCCCTGACGGCAGCTTCTGAGGCTGCCTGCCTTATCGTGTCTGTGGATGAGACTATCAAGAACCCCCGCTCTACCGTGGATGCTCCCCCAGCAGCTGGCCGGGGTCGAGGCCAAGGCCGCCTTCACTGAGTGGCGGTCGCACCCCCTGATGAGGGAATTGGTGGTGAGAATACGGTTCATTAGTCTGCTGTGTTCTCCCTGGAGGTTATTTAAATAAAACTTAAGATTATTTGGTCAGTTTTTCCCATAAACTTCTTCCTTTCAGAATGAGATTGTCTGTAAGTCTCAGTGCAGGTGCAGTTCAGAGCAGGAGCGAAATGTGTGGTGATTCCTTTCCTCCTGGTATCGTCTGTAGTCCTAGAGCAGATTCGGCACACAGAATTACTTCCATCACTGTAGACGACTTACGTTCTGTCTGCTCTTTCCACGTCTCATGTTCTCTGAGCTTACACGTGTCCTTCCTCTTAAAATATTCTGAAATGAGAGATCTGGGGAAAGCGTTAGGACGTCATAGGATGTCATAGGATCTCTGCACCTTTACACGGCCTTGGAGCTGTTCTTCTATGCTCGGTCATCCCGAGAGTTTTTTTTTTTTTGAACTGGTATTGTGGGTTGAACCCAGGGTGAGTAAGCTGCAATGACTGGCTCATGCCTCCATCCCAGGTCCTGCTTTCTTGTGACTGGGGGCAGTTAATGGTGTTGGCACAGAAGACAGGCAGCATCTTCCCGTGTCTTTTCTGCTAACTGTCCCAAGCTAGAGCTGTAGATAGTGGCTATTAGAGCTGAAGGGGTTGTGATGAGTAACTGAACTTCTTGCTTCCTGAATCTGTGAAGGAATAGAGAATTTGAACCCTGCACTTAACAGTTAGATGGTCTTGAAGCAGGATAGGGTTTGTGGGCAGGTGTGCACTCTGGACTTTGCACTCTGGAGTGTGTGATCAGGTTGGGGCAGTAGGCTCTCAAGGATTATTTGTACAGTTTGCAGTTTATGATAGACACGTTTGAGGTGTGTGTGTTTAAATTTAAACAGGTGCTATTATGCATAAAAACCCATTATGTAAAATTGGGGAAATTAAGGCCAAGCTATACTAACAATTTGGTCTCTCATAGGTGGAAATGATTGGTAGCTAAAGCCTCCTGAAGTGGGTCTGTGGGGTGCAGTCCCTCTGCTTCTTACCCTGCAATGGAGGCTTGGTATATCTGGGCAGCAGAGCAGGCTTGAGCAGTCTCGGGCCTTTCTCCAGCATTGTCTGCAGCTCTAAGGGGGACGCCTGCGTCAGTGTCCATAGCTACAGAAGAGCCTGATGGTGTCTCTTGGTGGTGTGCTTGCCTAGTATGCATAAGGTGCCTGGATGCAATTCCCAGGACCACACAAATTTGGCAAGATGCACACTTGTACTCCTTGACACCTGAAAGCTGCAACTCAAGGCTGTCTTCAGTATTGAGTTTGAGGCCAGCCTGGGCTACTGTGACTCTTGGAAACAAAGGGTAGGGGTTTTCGTGTCTAACAAATAATGGCAGTATGTTACATCCATTTTTTTTTCCAGTTTCATCACCTTTTATTGGATACAGAACCATAAATTCTCTGATGCCCATGAATCCTTTTAAATACATATGCTCAATGCATTCGGCAAAGGGCATCCGGGTGACATGGAGCAAAGTGCTGGGGTGTGCCTGGGTGGGGCAGAAAAGTGGGGCCAGGGAGGCCCCTGGGGGCTGGAGGTACAGGCACCACTGTAGAAACACAAGTAAACCCTTCTGCCTGATGTGCAGGGAAGGCAGGGCCTGGGGGCCAGCTGAGATCCCTGCCAGGGGGCAGTGGACGCTGCGAGTCCCACAAGCCTCCCCGGGACTGCTGGCCTCATGGTGGGGTGCCTGCTTGATTGTCGGGCAGTCTCAGACTAAGGTCCCAAAGAGTCGAGGAAAGCCTAATGTTCTGCTCTTCAGCCAACCTGCAGCCTTGTACCTGGGCAAGACTACAGGTGAGCTCACTTGTCCAGGAGTAAGTATACACACTGCACAGTAATATATACAGAGACGCTGGCCTGAGCCAAGGCTGGGTGAGAAAGTGTGGCCACGGGTAGAAGGGCTGACAGGGTAGGCTCTACCCATCAGCGAGCGGTTAACTCCTGGGCACTGGGCCATATCCCACTCAGTCACACGTCTTCCAAGTTCACTGGAACTATGTCTTTGGCACCAATTGTCACTCTGGGAAGTTTTCTTTCAACTTAGCGCCTTACAGAGACTTGGGTTGACAGCTCACTGCCTGTGTTTTGAAGCATTCTACATTAAGGGCTGGGGACAGGAAAGCTCAAAGGCGCCAAACCTTGTGGCAGCAGGCCTTGGGAACAAGGCCTCTTTGTTTGGTTTCTGAGGCAATTCCTGAGAGGACTTGGCCTCCGTTGTCATAGGGTTTAAAAAAGAAACAACAAAGAGAGGTCACCTGATTGCTGGGGTTCTGGGCAGGAGCGTATACGCTTTTGCCATACTATGGGGAAAAGCAGCCTGCGCAAGCATGAAGTCCTCAAGCCAAACATGCTGCTTCACGGGTGCTCGGGCCAGGCTGTGTGGCGGGTGGGAGCGGGAGCGGGAGAGACGCCAGCTGGCTGCCACCCATGAGCCCTCCATAGACCCTGTGCTGCTGGAGCACCACAGCCCTCACACCTTTTTCTGTGCCTTGTAAGACACAAAGGGCTTCCCTTTGAGGGCCGGAGGATGGGCTATGGGGCTTCTCAGGGAGCCCGACGCCCCATCCCCAACTCTGGCTCTTGACTGCTAAAGACTGAAGTAAGCCCAGCACCCAGAAGCTGGGTTGGTCCCCTGGGGAGAAAGCAAAGGGACCACAAGTGGGGGTCACGCCTGACACCGCCAGGACACGCCGACCTGTCTCTCAGGTTGGGGATTTTCACTTTACCCACCTTTAGTCAGGGAGCACAGGTGAGACCTTGGGGTTTCTTGGAAACATCTTTTCAGTGGGCAGACTTGTGCCCACAGAAAGGGGCACATTTCCCTCTCCATGGACAGGAAGCAGTGTAGATACAATAGAGCCTTGCTTCCTGCTCTGATGGCAGTGCACCCTGACCTAGTTCCCTCGACTCCAGGCATTCTAGTGCCTCCCCTGCCCGGGAGATCTCCAAATCCTAGGGCTGAGGAATGGAAGCCCCTGGGGGCAGGCTTGACCAACCACCACATCAGCTTGTGCTTTATCCGGGAGACGGGAACTCCCCCCATGCATGTCCACCTCCCTTCTGAGCCACTGAAATCAGGAAAGTTGTGCTGTTGCCTGTGACTCCTGGGGACAGGGCTGGGAGGCAGCTGTGAGAGGCAGGGGCATAGGCACCACAGCCAAGGTCTCATGCAGGACGGACAGCCTTGGCATTTCAGGACAGGACAAGTCACGGTGATGGTGACAAGCTGGGACAGAGCCACGGGATCTGGAAGCATTGCGCAGGAGGGTGTACAGCAATGGAAGGGACTCGTTAGGCGACAGCCCACATCTAGGTTCATGCGCAGGCCAGCCTGTGGCACCGTTGTAGAAGACTGACAAGGGGTCCCACCTCGGACAGGAGCAGAAACAAAACAAAACCCAAGATCTGAATGAGACCAGATGTTTGAAAGATGTGCCCAAGTGAGGCATGCTAAGGCTCATGGCCTCGGCCATGAGTGAGAGGAGGAGCTTGCTTAGGGACACTCAGTCTGTGGCACTCTGGTGCTCACAGACTTTTGGATGTGGTACAGGGCCCGTGACAGCGTGCCCCAAGCATTCCACGTTTTCCACTGTAGCCTCAGCCCAGGGCTGTAAGGACTCAGGAAGCTGGGCTGCGTGCGGGATTCTTCACTCTCCCATGCTACCACGACCTAGCTCCTTGCCTCAAACAAGCTGTGAAGTAAAGCCAGCCCCCTCTCCCCAGAGCCTCAGCACCACAGAGAGCCCAGGGCCCCCCACCCCACCCCACCCCAGTCCTCAGCAAGGAGTGGTAAGTATAGCTAAGTTTTAAGCTTAGCTGTGGTGTACAATGAGAAGTCGTTGTGTTATTGTAGTCTCCTCTTTACCTGCTAGGGAGGTGTGGGCCTCATCCCGGGCAGTTGGAGACATTGTTTTGCCCTTTCAAACCCATCCCTACGGCCCTGCCCTATTTCCCCTAAGTGTGTACGTGGGTTCTTAGGCCTGGATCATCACTGGAGGATGTGGGCCTGGAAGAGAGGCCCACTCTCTGATGGGAGTGTCCTGCAGAGGGATTGCTTGGCCAGGCAAGGGGAAGAAGAGGCCTCCTTGCCATGTCCGAGCTGCCTTAAGTACCGTCTGGCTCCTGACCAGGAGCTGGCGGCAGGAAGGAGCCCCGCCTGAGCAGCTGAGGGACTGCTGGGGTTCCGATTCTGAGGCTGCTGGTGAGCCAGCTCCTTGCCTGCTGTGCCAGAAGGCTGCTCCAGCTGGGGATGTCCCGGGGGTCTCAGGGCAGCTTCTGTCCAAGCCCCTACCCCGGGGAGGCAGTGCTCTGGGTCACCTGTCATCTTGCTGTTCCAACTGGACAGGGTTACTCGACCACTGTCTGGAACCTGGTATAACTCTAGGCCTCCAAGGTCTAGTCCAAGCCAGGGTCCTCCCAGAGGTCCAAAGAGTGCCTTGGTGTGGGGCTGGCAGGGACCCTGCCGCCCCCTCACTCGGGTTAGCAGCCACCTTCAACTTTGACGTGCAGAATCTTCGAGAAGCCAGGCCTCCGACGCAGAGCCTAGAGATAGAGCCCTCAGGTTAGCTCTTCCTTGGCGCTGGGCAGGTGAATTACTGCCACCCTCACCAGCTCCAGCCAAGGGGTCTTTTGTGGCTTCTGAGCCCACCTCTCACCTGGAGTTTTGTTACCATATCTTCAAACAGCTTCTGGGCCTCAGGGCTGCTGGGCTCTTTAAAGTAATCAGCAATCCCAATCTGCACCACAATGGATCTGAGGTTCCGGCAGATGCCTGGCAGAAGGCAAGAACAGGGGATAGTGCTTGGTAAGGGCAGTATGCTGCACCATTTCATGAATGAAACGAGAGCCCCACTGAGAAACACACACGGGCCAGCCACAAGAACTAGAGTGCCAGGCCTGTGCTGGCTGCAGCTCATAAAGGACATCGTCAGAAAGCAGGCGAAGATACTCTGAGAAGACAAGTGTGTGACAGCAAGCTGCTCAGTGCCCCGGCAACTTACGGAAGGAACGGCTTGTACCATGGCCTGGGTACTTGGAAATCTCCTAAGAGGGGCAAGCGGCTGAACTGGGGCAGAGTGTGAAGTGGGGTGGGCGGGGATAGGTGGCAATCAGGCCTTCTAGAAGCAAGGGCTTAAGACACTGGCCGTGATGTCAGAGGTGGAGCAAGCTCAGGAGCTGGGAGGGACCCAGAGAGCATGATGGGGACTAAGTGAGCTCTGGTGGACTTATTCAGGTGGGTCTCCGAGATGACAAGGTCACAGAAACAAGATACGGTGGCCCAGGCCTGTCACCTCAGCTATTCGCGAGGCTAAGGCAGGAGGGTCATAAGCTCAAGGGCTGCCTGGAGAAACTGTCTCACACACACACACAAAAAAAGGCCAGGCATGGTGGCACATGCCTTCAACCCCAGCACTGGGGAGGCAGAGGCAGGCGGACCTCTGCTAAGTTCAAGGACAGCCTGATCTAGAAAGTGAGTTCCAGCACAGCCAGGCGCAGCCAGGCCACTGTAGAGAGATTCTGCCTCCTAAGGGGTGGGGGGCATGGCTCAGCGGCACAGCACTTAAAGCACTGGGTTTAACCCAATACTGGTGGGGGGGACCAAGGAACCTTCGAGCAGTCTGCACGGAGACCTCCCAGAGGCCAATAGCCCTGAGTGGTGGTCCACAGGGAAAGGCTGAGTAGATGGGATGATGTGGGCACACAGGAGTCAAAGTAAAGTCCTTACCCCAAGAAATGTCCCTGTGTCCTTTCATCTACCAACTAGAAAGTCAAAAGACGAGATTGCAGAATTCAGGAGGCAAAGTCATGGGCTAAAGAGCGGCATCAACAACCCTTGATGCTCTCTGCCTGTCTGCTCTCTGCTTCTCCCCCGGTGAGAGGCCCCATACACTGTGGACCAGCACGGAACAGTAGCTACCCTTGCAGGTAAACAGCTGGCACAAAATGCTGCTGGGCCTGGAGTGCCACCCTGGCCTCAGAGATGCTGAACACTGCCCTGCCTGAGCACTGGCAGTGCTGGTTAGAACAACAGGAAATAGTTGTACTGCCCGCTTGTGACAGAGAACGCAACAGCCATTACCGTTTCATCAGAAGGGACCCTCAAGATTGGTCTTGTTGGTCT
Organism: Phodopus roborovskii; assembly: GCF_943737965.1. Taxonomy (NCBI): domain Eukaryota; kingdom Metazoa; phylum Chordata; class Mammalia; order Rodentia; family Cricetidae; genus Phodopus; species Phodopus roborovskii. Next base: position 1,555,818 of record NW_026126571.1, read on the forward strand.
TCCCTCATAGAATTGAAGAGTCATCAGATAAGCCCTCACCTGAGCTATCAGCATCCTCCCCTCCCCCAGTCCCCGCCTCTGCCAGATGTGTGCAATTTTGCCCCAGCTGCACTGTGGAGGCGTCAGACTCGGACCAGAGTAAGAGGAACACTCCACCTACGCAGCTATGGGGGAGCCGTCATCTGTGCCGATGAGACTTTTGAGTGGTACGGCTACTTTGGGGTAACCCACATTCTGTAAGAAACCTTCACCATGCTCTGTAAACGAACCAAATAAATTCCATGGTTCACCAAGCTGGAGTCTGGTGGCGCTATCTGGTACATCACAGGAGACCTTTCTGGGAGGAGCAGGCAACTGTTTGCATCTCCTCAGGAAAAGTTCACTCAATGCCAGTCCCCTGCTCGCACCCCCAAGCTCCCATTGCTCACTGTTAAAATGTAGCAGGGCCTTGGGGGTGACAGGGGTGGCCGTGAGCACCAGCATCTCCAGTCCTTTCAGGCCTTCCCGGCAGACCTCAGCCGCCACCTCCTGGGTAATCTCTGACACGTGGTCCAGTTCTAGGACCTGTAACCGCATGCAGTTTCTTGCTAGGAGAAGAAGAGAAGCCTGGTGACAAACTCCCTGGCCCACCTCCTGCCCAGCACTCAGTCCCTCGCCATCACCCGGGCTGCAGCCCCTAACTATGGGAGTTCATAGGCAGCATCTCACCCTTGCCTGCTTCTTATATGCCCACTCCAGCACCAAGGAAATACTCACCAAGTGATGCCAGGCCCTGTACCCCACAGCCAGCACCACCTACACCCAGAGCCCGGAGGTGGGGCCAACAGCGTCCAATCATCTGCAGGCAGCGGTTGCTGAACCGGGTAGGCTGCTGGCTGAAGAGTGGAGAGTGAAGAGTGGTCAGGGGGGCATTGCGGTCCCAGGTGAGATGCTCCACGGAGGATCCTTATGCCTTATGCGAGCACCTTGCCAACAACCCAGCTGCTCAGAAAACAGCTCATCTCTCACTCTGCCCCCTCCCCTCTTACCACATCTGGCGGCTTCAGAGTCTGGGGCTACCCAGAGAGAGCTGTAGACCAGAGCCCCACCCTGGTCTGCACCCTCTACCTGGTGGCCAGAAACTCATGAGGCAGCAACCAAGTGTCTACTGCAGCCGAGACAGCTGAGCCAGGCCCTGGAGTTCAGAGTGACAATCAAGACAGCTCCTACCCTCAAAGCTCAGACAGCCTATGACAAACATCTAGTATTCTGATTTTAATCTGTCCCCGTCGCCTAGCCTTGAACCGGCAGCGTCCCCCCTGCCTCAGTCTCCCAAGGGCCGAGGCTATAGACCACACCTAGCTTTCAGTACCTCTATGTTTTGTTTAGATTTTTTCTAAGAGTATCTCATGCAGCCCAAACTGAGCAATGTCCAACTCAAGATGCAACCTAGGATGACCTTGAACTCCTGATCCTCTTGCTTCTACCTCCCAAGAGCTGGGATGACAGGTGTATACCACTCTATCTGGCTCAATACACTCTTCTTAAAACTGACAATCTCCCCAGTGGCTTCCTGGTACTTTCCAGATAAGATGCACTGATCTGCAGCCAGGCCTTCATGACGGTTCCCAGCCTGCCTTTCTACCACTGCTGGCTTGCCTGCCCTACTCAGACCAGACTTCATCCCTCGACACCCATTCAGGCAACGGCATCATCTGTCATCTGACATGCCTGTGACAGCAAGGACACTCGTAGAGCCCGCCCTGGGAACTAAGTCTAGTGGAGGAGCCCGATGCAGAATTACTACAGAATGGACGATATTCAGGACGAGGGGCTGTGGGAGCCCACTAAGGGACCACAATGACAGACTCCACCAGGGTGTTAGAAAGAGCTCACCAGAGAGCCTGGGGGGAGCTGGCACAACAGCAGGGCAGGGAGAGAGAAGCCTGGGAATCCAAGCAAGTGCTAAGCAGGGCAAGGGATGACCCCCACCTGGGGTTCGCCAACAACAGCTAGATTGCTCACGCAGGCAGGTCTCGAATTCTCCATCTGAGCTCTGCGGTAGCTGAGGTGACAGGTGTGTGTGAGACACCACACCCAGTTCCCTCTGTTACTTACTGACTTCCCTGACCTGCTTTTACTATGTCAGCTAGTGTTGACTGCGCACATGCTGTACCGACTTCGCAGTTTCCACGGACAGGGCATCGTTGAGCCAGTAACAGCTCTCATGTAATCTAAGCTGCAAAACTAAGGTCTGAGTGGCAGTGCTGGTCCAGCTTAGTGGGTAAAGGTGCTTGCCACCACGCCTGATGACGTAGATTTGATCTCAGAGACTCCAATGTGGGCTCCTTTAAGTCGTCCCCTGACCTCCACACAGATACTTGATTCCCACCTCCCCCCCATAATAATAATAAAAAAAAAAAAATTAAGCAGCACTGCCAGCAAGCCAGAGGGAGACTCCGTCTTCCATATTACAGCCCTGCTCCTCATTTACACAACACACTGACCAATGTGTGTAACCTGTCCCCACGAGCTGAGCTGCTCGGTCAGTGCTCAGCCCCAGCCCAGACCCTGCTGTCCCCTCCCAGCCCAGCCCATTCCCTAAGCTTACCAGGGGTGAAGAGGTGCCACCTGGAGGGAGACAATCTCCCTGCAGCCCGCGCCCAGGGCCCAGATCACCTCGTGGCCGACCGGGTCTGTGGCACTCCTGCGGAAAAGCCAAAGCTCAAGTCGCCACCCATCTGGGTGGCCTCTGTTCCTGCCAAGAGCCATGCTTTTGGGAGAGGACACCCACCTGTAAGTGACAGCCTGCAGAGCACGGCAGTAGCAGCTGGCCAGCCACAGTGACCGGTCAGTGAGGATATTGGGGCAGTGGGAGATACGTAGGATCAGCAGGTTCCCACCAGCTGCCTTCAGCAGGGACTCCAGCCCCGCTTCCAGACAGCCCCTGAGGACGAGCAGAGAGGTCAAGGGGGTGCTGGTGGTTACCCCCTCATCTGAGAAGCATTCCCACTAAAACTCCGGGACGCCCACCCACTGCAGGCCTCACCTCGTGCTCCGGGCGTATTCCTCCTTGCTTTCTTTCTTTCCCCGCTGCCGGGGCTTCAGGTTCTGTAAGGTTAATGAGTGGGCCTGGGTGCACCATTGAGCCAACATCGCCAGGAACTGGGGGGGAGATCAGGTGATATGAACAGAGACAGACTCAGCTGGCTGGTGACAGGTTAAGCCCTGAGTAGCAGGCACCAGGAGAGCATTTGGGGGAACCAGGGCAGAAAGGGCGACAGATCAAACTCCTACTGCTGGTAAAGGCTGGGGTCCCCGGGAGGGACAGGGCCAGGCACCTTGGAACAGACCCGGGCGTTCTCGAGCAGCACTCTCGTCCAGACGGCAGGATGGCGGGCCACGAAGCGCCAGTCCCGACAGACCTCCGCAGCATGCAGCAGGGTACGGGTATCCAGGTAGGTGAAGATGCAGAAGAGAGCAGCACGCATCTTGAGGATCTCTGGGCTGATGACCTCATTGCAGCGCGAGGGGCTGCCTCTCTCCACCCGACGGCCTCGTCCGCTGCCTCCCTCAGGCCGGGCTGCAAGAACACCAGGGCCAAAGGACACAGTGTGGAGTAAAGACCAGTGCAGGGCTGTGGGTAGGGAGCTGGGAGGGGGAGTGAGCACGAGACCCAGCTCCCAGGGGAGACAACAGGTCCTCCTCGGCATTCCCCTTCTCTACGGCAGCCTACATTTTGTCACACACCCAAAATCGTACTCAGACGCGGTCTCGCGTATTCCCGCTTAGCCTTGAACTCACTATGCAGCCCAGGATGACCTGGTAACTTCTGACTATCCTGCATTTGCTGCCCAAGTGCTGGGAACAGAGATGTGTGCTACCATGTCCGGTTTGAGATGATAAGAGATCGAAGTCAAGGCTTCACGGGTTCTAGACAAGCACTGTACTAACTAACTGAACTACATACCCAGCCCTACACTTTCCTTTTGAGGGTCACCCTGACTCTTAACTCTCTAAGCCTCCCACATAAGTGCAGGGCCCAAACCCCTGCTCTGTGCCAGGCGCTTCAGAGCCTAAAGTGAACACTCAGGTCTTCTGCCCGACCTGTGATGGATCCCACCGTGTGCACAGAACCCGCCCCCGCCCCTGCCCTTAAATGGAGCATCCTTCGGTCACTGCAGGCCTGCCCTGTGTCCCAAGAGAACCCAGTACCCTGGAAGGCTGGGTTCTTTACCCACTTTCCCAGGACTTACCTGAGAGCCGGCAGCTGTTCAAGGGCCCAGCCACAGCAGGTCCAGGGTGTGGGACATCCGAGGGGCCCTCAGCCTCAGACTCGGTAGTTCGGGAGCCCACATCTGAGACGTCACCCTCCTCCCCCTCGGTGCTGTGACGGCGTGGTCGGCGCTGCCAGTTCTGGATGGCCTGTCGTCGCAGGCCTGAACTACGAGGGGGCTGGGACCGCTCTGAACCACCATTGGTAGCCTGGGCTCGTGAGCCCAAGCCCCCGGGGCCACTGTCCTCCGAGGGCCCTTCCTCTGTCCGGGGCAGCTCCAGACTGTCACTGTCATAGCAGCCTGAGCTCTGGGATGCGGCTGGCACACGGCTGGAGGCCCTGGGGTGGGTGGGGGAGTCCATAGTGAAGGCTGAGGGATCCCAGACTGCCCCGACTCCCAATGTTCTCCTTACCACCAGCCAAGGACAGCCCACTGTCTGGCTTTCCAAAAGTTCCCCGAGCATGGAAAGTCGGACTGTTGCCACCAGGGGGGTGGGCACGGAAGGAGATGGGCCTCTGACGGGCCAGCGGACCTTCCAGGGTGAGGGGAGGCTGTGCGGGGTGGGCCAAGCCCCAGGCTTACCCTGTGCTGGGAGAGGAGCCATGCCGTGAAACGGCGTATGTGCTTGGCACAGCTGGGCCTGCATGGTGTTGTCGCTGTAGCCCCCAGAGCAGAAGGGAAAGGAAGCGTGGGCAGAGGAGGCCAGAGAATAAGGCAATAGTGAGAGAGAGAGAGGATGGAGAGGAGAAAGGACGGAGAGGAGAGAGAAGAATAAAGTTGGAAAAGATGGACGAATGGACAGACAGACAGTCCAGACAGGCAGGCTCCCAAATCCCTCCCAGTGCCCCCACCCAGCCTCCCAGGGCCCAGCTTGCGGTTCCTAGGCTCTCATTTGCGGGGGTGGGGGGTTAATACACAGATGGGCTTCTGCAGGCTGGGGCTATGGACGCAGCCTCGCCATAGCATCCCGCCCTGTCAAGAATGGACCTCCCTCCCACTTCAGGCCTGGGGTCGCTCCTGGGGGAACAGGCAAAGAAGGCAAGTTGGGGTAGAAAGCCGAGGGGGTACGCGAGTGGGTGAGAAGCCAGGGCAGGAACACACTCACCATCCTGCCTGGGCCTCGTGCCCCAGGCCCCGAGGCACTGCCCCCACCGCCTCGGCCCAGGCTGGTACTGGGTGTGCTACCACAGCTGCTGCTGATGACCTGCAGCTGGCGCTCGGCCCTGTCTGCACGCTCCAGGAGCTCCTCGATGAACTGTTGCAGCCGCAGCTTGGCACTGGCCTCCCGAGCCGCTGTCTCCTTCAGGAACTGATCGATCTGCACCACCTCCCTGGGCCGGGAGCAGTCTCTTACCCCAGGTCCCTGGTCTGACTGCCCTCAAACCTCCCACTGGAGGAAAGCCTGGCAGTGGCCTAGAGCATCTGCTCACGGTCCCGTGGACAATGCCCAGCCTGTTTCCTGGCTATAGACACTCCTTGACCAGCTAGCTGCCTCACACTCTTAAGACTCCACACGCCCTTCCTGACATGATCAATTGTCTTCCCAGACTATGGGCTAAAGGAAACCCTGCTTTCCTTCAAGTCGCATTTTAAAAATGTAATTTCATTATATGTGGCAGGAGAGATCATTCCGCCACTTGTTGCTCTTGTAGGAGACCTGAGTTTGGGGGGGATGTACCCACATACTGGCTCACAGCCATCTGTAACTCCATTTTCAGGAGACCTGACAACCTATTCCAACCTCTGTGGGCACCAGAAGCCCTACATTCAAGCACAATGCTCATACACATTTTAAAAAAAAAAAAAAAAAAAAAAGAGTAAAACGTAAGTCTGAAACAAGAGTGTAACAAATCTGTGCAGAGGCTAGAAGATGGTTCTCTCCTGCCACCATATGCCACCAGGAAACAAACTTTCAGCCCTTTACATTGTGTCAGGTATTTTGTCATGGCAACAAGGAAAGTAACTAAATATACGGGGTCTTCAAAGCCACAGTCATGGGTATGCTAACCCTGTACAGTCAGTCACCCCCAGGCACATGCAGAGTCCCAGAAGCAAAAGCAGACATACTCAGCTCCCTGTGGTCTCAATACACAGCCTCCTCACACAGTTACACGCCCAGGCACACTGAGAACCTCATAGCTATGAACACACATCCTCACTTAGCCCCATACAGGTTCCTGTAACCACGCTCATCCTCATGGCATATTCTGAAATACATTAAGAACCATGGAGACTCAAGCCAACCTTAACCCAGCAACCCAGTCTCTCTCTCTCTCTCTCTCTCTCTCTCTCTCTCTCTCTCTCTCTCTCTCTCTGTGTGTGTGTGTGTGTGTCATATGCTCTCAGAAGTATCAGAATGCACTGACTCATACCAACGGAGAAACATTAAGCACTCCTATAGTTTACCCCAGCATCCAAGAAGTAAGTAAACACACAGCACACTCAGTTACCTGCATGTGTGTATATACCCCAAACACATTCAACTGTTCATGCATTCGCTAAACACTTAATACAGGTGCCAGGCGGGCACTGTCCCAGATACCCGGGAAACATTGCTGAACAACAACAATACAAGCGAGTCTACAGAGTCGTAAAGCCTCATCACAGACTAGAGAAACGAAGAGGCTGTGGTCAGAAGAGATGGCTGAGAAGGAGCAAAAGTAGAACAAAGCTAAATGTGGAGCGTGATGGTATTCATGAGGCTGAGGAAGGACGACCAAAGGCTACACAGTCAGAGTCTACCTCAGATACTGTGTAGATGGAGCCAGGGCCGTGATGAACAAGAAGTTTACTGAGGACACGGAGACAGAGCTGGGGGTGGCAACCTGATCCCAGACGGCAGGTTCAGGAGAGAAGCAGGAATGCAAGAAGCCGTGAGCAAAGAGGTAGAAGAGTAAGAGGAGGCATGCTTATGCTACCTGGGAAAGACGCAACTCTACCAACTGTATCTGCATGCTTTTACGAAGTACAAGACGACACGAAGAACTGGGCTGTTTCTCTCCATAGGCTTAAGGCTAAAAGGACCAAAATGCAAGGGCTGCCCGGCCTGGCTCGATATCGAATGTGAAGAAACACACGTACTCCAAGGTGCCAAACCATCACCACGACACACTCAACTCTCCGCACAGAGACACCCCAGGCACGTGCGGGGATGAGTGAGTGACACCCACGGACACCCACCCTCTGGACGCCCAGGGTCTACTCACTGTTGCTTACGGCTCAGTTCCTGTTCTTTATGCACCAGGTCTTGCTTAAGAGAGGCCAGCAGCTCCACGCTCACATCCACCTGGCGGGAAAGCTCAGATGCGCGCTCCTCCAGCTCCTCCTTCTCGCGTCCCAGCCTCGCACTCTCCTGTCGCGCCGTCTCCAACTCGGCGGCCTTGCGTTCCAGCTCGGCCTGCAGCCGGCCCACCTGCCCCGCGATCTTCTGCTCCACCTCCTCGCTTAGCCGCTCCAGCCTCCGGTCCACCTCCAGCTTCTCCAACGCGCGGATCTTGAGGCGTGCCAAGCCCTCTTCGTAGGCGACATCAGCGGGCGATGGCGACGCCGGCGATGCGGAGGCGGGCCCGGAACAAGGACCAGGGCCAGGCCCGGGTGGCGGCGTCGAGCAGGCCGAAGATGCCACGGACTTGCGCGCGAACAGCTCGCCGAGTGGAATTTCGATCTCACGTAGAGCATAGCGCGCGGCAGGCACGAGCCCCGGCTCGGCCAGCTCCTCGCAGGGCAGGCTGGCGGGCACCAGGTCTCCGGGGAAGTGAGCCAGGGGCGCGTGGTGGTGATGGTGGTGGAGCAGGTGCGGCCCCGCGGGCGCCGGCCCTGCCGCCTGCTCCTTGCCCTGGAAGGACGTGCTCTCGAAGACCTCGCGCCGGGCCCCGGGCACCGCCAGCAGAGCGGCGGGCTCAGGCGCCAGCGGGAAGCCGGAGGCTGCAGCAGCCGCAGCCGCAGCCGCGGCCGCACCGTCGCAGATGCTGTTCGTCTTGGACAGGATGTAGAGCGTCTCGTAGGTGTGGCTGTATTCCAGGTGTGCGCGCAGCGACGACAGGCTCCGGAAACGCTTATGCTCCCCGCAGCGCGGGCATCGGTAGGGCAGGTCCAGCGAGGCCATGGCCCCGCCGCCGTCGGGGCGCGCCGGCTCCACCGCGGCCGCCTCACCGGTCAGCCGGGCGCGCTCATGGAGTGCCGCGGGTGCGCCCGGCTTGCGGGATCAGGACCGCTCTGGTCACCGACAGCCAGGGCCCAGGACGCTAGAAGAGAGAATTGAGGATCAGCGGCCTGCAATCTCACCCGCCATTCCCAGGTTCAGCAACCCCGTACCCTGGCTCCATGGATATGCCTAGGGTAGAGGGCTCTGGGATCCGTGCATAGAGTGCAACTCCTCCCCCCCTACCCCCCGTTGATTGTTTAGGACAGATTCTAGACTTGCTGGCCCAGAACTCATGATTTAATTCAGGCTGGCTTCTGAGTTTCAGGAATCCGCTTTTCTTAGCCTCTTACCTGCTGGGATTACAGACATGATCCACTTTGCCTGGTTTAAAGGAATTATTTTTTAATTATTAAATTATTAAAGGAACTGGGCGGTGGTGATGCACTTCTTTAATCCCAGCACTCAGGAGGCAGAGGCAGGAGGGTCTCTGTTGAGTTCCAGGCCAGCCTGGTCTACAGAGTGAGTTCCAGGACAGCCGGGGCAACACAGAGAAACCCTGTCTCAAACAAAACAAATAAAGGAATAATTTTAATTACAATGATTCCTGACCTAGAAAGATGGGATTCAAGTGTGGCACCTATCTTCAATCCCAGCACTCCGTGGGCCAGGCAAGTGAACTGCCACATGAGGATTGTCACAGAATTAAGAAGATCCCAAACGAAAACAGATCAATTGTATATTCATAACGGAGTGCCATTCTGTAGTAAGAAAGGAAGTAGTATCCATAACAACAGATGAATAAGTGTAGAGTTAGTGGAAGGAAGCCAAACAGAACACACTGCGAGATCCCAGAGTTGGAAGGCAAGAACGATTCAAGTCAGGATAGAGGCTGTGTTTCTAGTGAGCTGGGCAGGGGTGGGAAGGAACCCTGTGCTCTTTTGAGAGTGTAGCTTAACCAGGAGTCTCAAGTTTATGCCTGTGTGGATACAATCGTCAAGGCATGCATATAAGCCCTGGGGGTAGTGATGCTCGCGAAGGTTCTCAAACAGATGCTTACTTTTCATCTTACGAAGATCACATTCATCATGCAGGCTGAACTAAGCTGGGAGGACCAAGATGCTCGCGTAGTTATGATGCCTTAGGTGGCGCTGTTCCCGTGCCCGCCACCCAAGCACTTCGGGTTCTTGGGTAAGGTTGAGTTTACTTACAGTGAGTGTTCTTGCTCACACCAGTTCTGGCAAGGAGCCTACGCATTCTTACACCCAGTGTCCTCCCTCCTCAACTCTTGCTACCCATCCACCCTTCTCCACTTTTATCTCACAGACCTCCTTTTTTAAACTGCCTGAATTCAGGCTCCCTGAACAACCAATCGGTTGTCATCGAGATCCTCAGCCCCTTTATCTGTGAGCGGGTGCTTAACTGTTTCATCTTCATAGACTGCCATGACACTGTCCAGGGTGGATTTCCTCCAAGTTCTGTGAATTTCTGCTCTTAACGGATTCCAGCCTTTGTGGGGTGATCCCCATGGCCTTCCTCTGCTCCTGCTCAGTCATATCTTGAGGCTGCTTTTGGGTCCACCTCTCCTTCCTAATGAGGTCCAGAGTTCGTGCCTTCTCCATTTCCTCAGGGATATAGAGAGGCATTTCTTCCCATGGCCTGCCAGCGCCCAGCCTTCTCATCTGTCAGCACTCTTGGGTAGCTGCCTTCCTTTCCCAGTTTTTCAGTCCCTCCATGCGGTCTGGGGCACATGATCAACTCCCCCTTTTACTTACAATGGGTCCGTGTTCTTTGTACTGGGAACTGGGCCTCTGAGGAATTTTGATTTCAGTTGTTAAGGTGGAAAAAAAGCTGCCCACTGTGGGTGGCAACATTCTCTGGGGGATTGTGTGAGTACAGGGAGAAGGACCTGAGCAGCAGCTTGCTCTCCGTACCCTCTGCTTCCTGATTGCACAATGCTCAGCTCCTCCTGTTCCTGCCCCCTTGACTCTCCCACCATGATGAACAGTACCTTGAACTTCAAACTAAACTTTTCTCCCATAAATCGTTTTTGTCAAGAGTAGTTTATCATTACAAGAAGAGAAATTAAGATAGGGGTTGTAAAACTATCATTTGCTCACTCTTCAGTCAAAAGTTGGTGGATGCATGCCTTTAAGCCCAGCACCCAAGAAACAGAGGCAGGCAGATCTCTGTTGAGTTGAAGGCTAACTGGTCTGCCTAGTGAGCTCCAGGCCAGCCAAGGCTACAAATTAAGACCTTGCCTCAAAATACAAAGAAACAAAAAGTTTGTGAACCCTGTCACAACAGCAAATCCACTGATTAAACTGTCATTCACAGCCCCTGGAGCTGAGCCCACATCCTACTACACTGGCAGAAAGCTTAGGATATTGTTAGGTGCAGTGGTCTTTCCTGTGGCCTCCCCACCCCAGGAAAGTCAAACAAGACCCACTTCAGCAGAGCTCAAAGCAGGAGAAAATAGCTTGCCTGTAGAGGGCCCTTCTGCCTGGGGCCAGTAATGTAATATGGCTGAGAAATAATGAAGAGCCGGTTCTTAGCTTTAAACTAAAGTGAACTCAAGCAAAGAGAGAAGGCAGGAAACTCAGAGGGAGGGCAGTCTGGGGCCTGCCTGCTCTTGACTCCTCTGGCCCTCCTGTGTCCTCTCCATGGAAACATCCATTATAAGCAAGCAGTCTTCTGTGTGTGTTGGGGTGCAGGGTAGGTGCAGCTTGAGTAGAAAGAGCCCAAGGAGCTGGGGCCTTTATTGCCCCTTGGCAGGGGGCCCTAGCTAGAGCCCTCCTTCCAAGACTGGACTCCTGCAATGGGCAGCATGAGGGAGCCCGTTGCTAAGAGACAACTCCTACCCCTACTCCCCACCACCATCAGGGAATCCATTCTAGAGTTACAACTTCCAATGAGGTCTCTGGTTTTGGGTAAAAACTCTGGGGATAAAGAAGGCCAGTTGATGGAAAGCCCTCCTGAGGACCAAGGCTAGAAAAGCCTGGAAAACAAGTTACTGACCCCCGAGACTGTGTACGCCCTCTCCGTCCTCCTCTTACAAATAGCCTCAGAGCACCGAGGATGCAGACTGCACCATCCGAGCAGTTGGCTGGGGAGGTCAGAGAATCTTGCTGCAAGTCAAAGGGGTGGGCTGTGGACTGGGTGTTTTTCCGCCCTCCCCCTCTCCAGCTGGGTAGTTCTGTGGTCTCTCAGCTATCCAGTGTTCCCTCTATCACTGTGTTCTGGCCACAGACTGCAAGACCCTGAGGCCTAGATTACTACTTAATCGGACACAGCACACTACTGTAGGGGGGTGGGCGTGTCTCGGGGTGAGAATGTGGGCTTGCTTCTTCTGGAGACAGGACAACTATTGTGTAAGTTTGTGACCGATGGCTGCACTGGGATTAACAGGAAAAACAGTCCAGATTATTCAACTGTTAAGTAGAAAGCCCTGTGTCTAGTAAAGCACTCTACTGCTCTACCTCTTAACTCCCAATGCTTCTAAGAGAACCGTTTCCCACCAACTCTTGAGTTGGTAGAGCTGACCCAGGCTGGCCCTTGGCTCCAGGGAAGCATGTGTGATCTTACTCTGTTGTCAGAGGCCTGGCCACCTGGAGAGAAGGCATTCCTGCACCCCAGGACCTGTGTGCAGCTGGCAGGACAGGAACCTGGGGCTTAGGTGGTCTTACTGTCTTCTTGTGGTGCCACTTGAACGGTGGCACCACAGTGCTCAAAACCGCGGTCTTATCGACGTGTCTGTGACTGCAGGCTCCTATGTGCTGAAGCATGTGTGTCACCACGGCTCCTCTGTGCCGGGAACATGTGTGTGGAGGGCACACGACAACTTTTACGAGCTGGTCTTTGCCTTTCCATTTTCTTACATGTAGGCCCCAAGCTAATCATGAGACCATCCTTGATCCCCACCATATTCGCCGAGGCAGGGTCTCTGTCAGTCCCAGAACTCACTGGGACATCCAGTTTTGCTAGCCAGCCTGCTCTGGGGAATGCCCTATCTCTGCTGGAATTACAGGCAGGCAACCATGCCCCCCTCCGTGCATTTATGTGGGGGGGACCCAAACATCAGTTCTCACATTTGTGTGGCAAGACACCACTAAGCTGTCTCCATCCCTCCCTTACTTTGGTTTACTGTTTGTTTTGTGGCTGTAAAAGTCAGACTAGCTGGCCTGACAGCTTCTGGACAATTCTCCTCTTTCTACCTCCTCCCATTTTGTGGTGGGATTACAGACGTGTACCATGGCACCCAGCTTTGACACAGGGGGCTTTTACCCACTGAGCCATCTGTCCAGTTTACATGTTTTGTTTCTTTCCCAAATGACTCCTTTGAACTTGTTGCCAATCTCTATTAAGGAGACTCTAAACCTCTGGGCTGAGACCCCTTTGGGGATCAAACAACCTTTTCACAGGGGTCGCTTAAGACCATCAGAAAACACAGATACTTACAATTCATAACAGTAGCAGAATGAGCTATGAAGTAGCAACGAAATAATTTTACGGTGGCGGTGGGGGTCACCATAACATGAGGAACTGTGTTAAAGGGCTGCAGCCTTAGGAAGGTTGCAAACCGTTCTGTGACGCTGCTGGGCTAGCCTTTGGTCTCACAGCTCTTTCATCCTACATAAGGAACTGGCCCCTCCTCCCCCTTTCTTTCTTTTCTGTTTTTGCTTGTGTTTGTTTTTGTTTTTTGGGTTTTTCTTTTTTCTTTTCTTTTCTTTTTTTTTTTTTGAGACAGGGCTTCTCAGTGTAATGCCCCAGCTGTCCTGGAACTAGCTCTGTAGTGATGGGAAATATCATTCCGTAAATATGTTTCTCTTATTGGTTAATGAATAAAGCCCTGTTGTCCAATATGAAAGCAAGATAAGTGGGACTAGGAGACGAGGAGAAAGGAAGAAGTAGGGAGGAGATTCAATATGGAGGGCTGAGAGAGCAGAACGCCAGGCCTGCTCTCTGGTAAGATAAGACCACGTTGAAACATTTAGATTAATAGAAGTGGGTTAATATTTAAGACGGAGAGAGCCAATTAAGTAATGCTAGTAACTGGTCAACAGCTCTATATCTAATACAGCGTCTCTATGTTATTCAGGGCTGGTTGCGGCTGTGGGTCCAGGCTGGCAGAAAAACCACTCATAACACCGTAGACCACAGACTCACAGAGATCCACCTGCCTCTGCCTCCAGAGTGCTGGAATCAAAGGCGTGCACCACCACTGCCCAACTTTTCCTTTTTAAAACATGTACTGTTTTTGTTTTTGGAGACAGGATCTCACTCTAGCCCAGGTTGAGCTGGCCCATTGTTTGTGTTCTTCCTGGGACCACAGGCATTTGCCTCCACACTCAGCTCCTGACCTGTCTTACTGCAGATGATCTCTCTTCAGAGCTCCTCTCCTGGCCCCCACTGCCTACCCACCACAGGCAAATGCAGCTTCCTGCCTGGCCTCTACCATGCTCTTGCAAACTTGGAACCTGGTGTCTTCGCCCGAGTTTCTTTGACTGTGGCCACTTTCCGGCCATTTTCCAGTTGTCTGTGTCTTCAGTGATTTGACCATACACTGCGCTATGGGGGATGGCGATTAAACTATATTTACTTACCCGGTGTGTGTGCGTGTGCGCGTGCGCGAGTGCGCTGGGAAGGGTACGTATCTGTCACAATACACGCGGAGGTCGGAGGGACAACGGGTGGGAGATGTTCCTGGGAACTGAATTCAGACTATCGGCTACAGCAGTGCTAATACCTACTGAGCTATCTCAGTGGATCTAGTTTTTTGAGACGGGGTTTCACCATATAGCCCAGGCTGGTCCCAAACTAGCTACAACCCTCCTGCTTCTGTCTACCAAGTGCTGAGATTACAGGCACTGTCACGCCTGGCCCTACTGTACTCATTTTTACACTGAACATTTGTATCTCCTTACTGATCTGCAAAGGCTCTTTTATAATATTGATCTCTTGTCCTTTGTGTGCTGCAGATATTTTTCTCGAGTCTGTTGATTGGCTTTTACTTTGTCTTTTATTGATATGTTGAAAGCACACCTCTGTAAAATTTGAATGATTTCTGATTTTGCTGTTATGCTTAGCAAGTCTGTTTCTGCCAAAGGCTATAGCCAATTATGAATGTGTTCTTTTAATACTCAGGACTTTATTTTTTCTTTATTTTTTTCTAATTAAAAAAATTATTTTATGGGTATGAATGTTTTGTCTGTATTGATGTCTCTGCACTACCTAGGTGCCTCCAGAGGCCAGCAGAGGATGCTAGAGTCTCCTAAAACTGGAAACAGATGTGGGCCGTCCTGTGGATGATGGCAATAGAACTTAGGTCTTAATTACTGAACCACCTTGTCAGCCCCCAGAATATATTTTAAAACAGGGTTTTTTATTTTTTCATTGTATTTTTTTTTTTTTTTTTTTTAGTTTTTCAAGACAGGATTTCTCTGTGTAACAGCCCTGGCTGTCCTGGTACTCACTCTGTAATCAGACTGGTCTCTAACTCACAGAGATCCTCCGGCCTCTGCCTCTCCAGTACTGGGATTAATGCGTGGGCCACCACCCAGTTTAAATAAGGGTTTTAACCAAAAAACCCAGCTACCACACCGGACAGGAACTAGGAAGTGTGTGGCACATCAGGCTGT
This sequence comes from Phodopus roborovskii, assembly GCF_943737965.1. NCBI lineage: Eukaryota > Metazoa > Chordata > Mammalia > Rodentia > Cricetidae > Phodopus > Phodopus roborovskii. Next base: position 1,570,853 of record NW_026126571.1, read on the forward strand.
ACATGCCCCTCTTTCATGTTTAGACTCACATTTGGATTGTTTTTCACACTTAGACCCATCAAGAGGATTTTTAAAAAAAGACATTTCATTTTTATGTATATGTTTGTGTCTGTGTGTAGGACACAGTATGAGAATTGAGAATGCAGGTATCTGGGAAGACAGAAGAAAGAGGTTGATACTCTGGAGCCCGAGTTAAAGGTGGTTATGAGCTGCCCAACACAGGTGCTAAGAACAGGTGTTAAGCACTCTTAACTGATGAGCCATTCCCGCAACCCCCTTCTGTCAATTCCTGACCTCCCTGCCTCCATCTCCAAAGTGCTAAAATGCCAGGGCTTCTAGGCAACACCCAACTCAACTGGCTAACCTCCTTTCCTCTTTCATTTTTAACAAATATTTGGTAATTAATGCTGGCCAATAGCTCAGTTGGAAAAGCACATGTCTCTCACACACACAAGCCCTGAACTCAATTCCACACCATACGAGAAATCTAAGGCCATTAAAATTAGTGCCAGGTAGCCGGGCATTGGTGGCGCACACCTTTAGTCCCAGTGCTTGGGAAGCTGAGGCAGGTGGATCTCTGTGAGTTTAAGGCCAGCCTGGTCTACAAGAGCTAGTTCTAGGAAAGCCTCCAAAGCCACAGAGAAACCTTGTCTAGACAAACAAACAAACAAAAAATAGTGCCAGGCACAGTACAATCTAAAGATTAGCCAATAGAAGTAAATTCAAAAAATGGCTTTCTAGAAAACACACACATATAACACTATAATGAGAAGAGGGTTGAGGCTTGCATGCAGATAATTTTTTTTTCAATTATGAAAATACTACTAGAAACAAGTCTTGGCTCAAAATCTTGAAAATATGAATGAGCTGAAGGCTTTTCCAGGAAAATGTAAAGCTTCAAACTGACTCAAGAAAAACAAGACCTTAAACAGGCATGGGCCCATGCCTGTAAATCCCAACACTCCAGAGGCAGAGGCAGGTGGATCTCTGTGAGCTCAAGGCAAACTAGTCTGCGGAGACAGTTCCAGAACAGCCAGGGCCAAACCCAGAGACCCTGTGTGTATGGGGGAGGGGGGGAGACCTGAACAGATCCCCTACGATAGGCAAGACAGACGAAGCTGGCCAGTGTGGACCAGTTTCCTCTGAAATTGAAACATTCTATCCTGGAGCGGGGAGGGGGAGGCTTTAAGCTAGAAGGTAAACAACTCAAACTAGCTCCAGCAAGACCTGAAGCTCACCATATTCATCAGGCCCCCCCCAATATAAACAATAAAGACCGCTGACTCATTCTCAGACAAGCCAAGCGCAAAGACCCGACACCCCACTAGCTGCCTGGAAGAAGCAGAAACCAGCTGCAAGGTTTCAGCCAACGGAGTCACTCTCCCCAATCTGCTGCGCTTCCTGCGGGCTGTGCAGTGTGCTTCCGGTTCCCTGCTTCATGCTGGGGTGGGCTTTGGTAATGAAGCTGCCTTTGAGGCATTTCTGCCCCTGTAAGTGATCCCTCACCCATATTCTGTAAGCAACCCCAATAAAACTCACTTGTCCACCCAGTTGGACTTTGGTGGTGTCCATTGTGGGCTCCCTGTCAGGGGTGAGTAAACATGTATGTAGGGACTCCCCAAGCAAGGTTTTGTCAGACAACAGTGGGCCTGGAGAGGCCAAGTTTACATACCCAGCTGGTGAGGAGCAGAGCTGATATGTGTACCTCTATCTGCCCCAGCTAAGTGCAGCTGCCTCCTAAGTGTGTTTCCGACCGTCTCCCTTCCCTTCCCACTTGTGAAGAACATTGTTTCAGCTTTCATAGCACCCTACTAGCCAGGCTCCAAGAAATCAAGGAGAGGGAGTAACCTGGGGGGGTGGCAGGCCTGTGGGTGAGCACCAAGGTGTACGGGAAGAGCGGCTACTGATGTCCCAGTAACCCTTTACCCGAAGCTGCCCTACCGCACCCAAGAGATGACTATTCTTGAGAATATTTTTGTCTAGACTCGCACACCTCCGCGTGAGTGTGAAGCTTTCCCTGAATGCAAGCAAGAAGGTGACGGGGTTGGAAAGAAGGCACAGCGGCTGAGCACTAGCCTGGCCAAGTATGAAGCTCAGAGTTCAGATCCCAAGAAACCCACATAAATGCCCAAGTGGGCATGGCTGCCAGCCTGTAATTCCAGCATCAGAAGGCAGACACACAGAGGATCCCCGGAGCAAGTTGTATTGCAAGAGCAGACATCAGAGGGCTCCAGGGTTGTTTGAGAAGTTCTGCCTCGGTGTCTAAGGTGAAAGCGTTAGGGGATGGGTCTTAACATCCATCAACGTTTGGACATGCTCGTGCACACGTGAGTGCCACACACACCAAAATATACACATATACTCGCACACAGGGGGGGGGGTGGTGACGGAAGACAGTGTAGGGTGAGAAAAGGAAAAAAGACGAGATCCATCGTCTGTGTAGATTCCAGCCTGTACTCTCTGCTCTGACCATGGCAGAACAGTCACGTTTTCGTTTGTATTGTTTCTCCCAACTAAACAGCTACTGCAGCCCCCAGACCCGCCCCCATTCCTGCCCGCCTCTACCCCATTGCCACCGACCGATAGGCTGCTTCTCTCATCCGAAGTGTGGGTCCAAGCCCAGCTTAGTTCTCTTTGGCTAGGATTCTACAGGCTGAACTCAACTGGAGGGATTTTACCCATTATCTATCTATTTATCTATCTATCTATCGTGTTCGGGCTTCCAGGCCCGTCTGAGCTGAATGTCTCCGAACAGCCTCACCTGTTGCTACTGAGGAAGCATAGCTGGTCTTACTCTATGGCATCCACTACCATGTGGACCCCGGTGATCCCTGCGGTAGACACTTATTTTGAGCAGCTCACTATGTGCTCATGGCAGCATCCGTCTTAACTTTTCTTTGGTGAGCTGCCCCTTCACACGCCGTGTGCTCCACTACCATATTCAGGGTAAGTGGAGACATGACCTAGTCCCACGTCTGTGGATATAATGACTGACCAAGGGATGAGCACATGCATTCCTCAAACTGAGCCACTGGAGTCCTTCAGGGGGAGACTGGCGGGGAGGGCCTTTTCCTTTTGGTATCATATGCTAGGAAACGGTGCGATTTCCTCTGAACTGTGGCTAAGAAAAAGGGATGTCAGCGGCTCAGGCTGACTGACCACACAGAGGAAAGTCCAAGCATAGAGGGGGAGACAAGCCAGGAGCTGGACAGTCGTCACCTGCATGCAATTATGCCAAAAGCCCGTTCTCCTCCGCTTCGTAGTTACGGGAAGTGTTACGAGTTCGTTTGAAATTGGGGGCTGGCGAGATGGTATAGTGCATACAAGTTCTTGTCACCAAGCCTGAGAAGCTGAGTTTGATCTCCAGGATCCTCATAGGTAGGGAAGGGGAGAACTGACTCTTTTAAGTTGTCCTCTGACCTCCCTCTTCTAGGGCCGAACACACGCACACATAATATAATTTCAAATAAGTAAACTGGATTTGCCACTTATAATAAAACCCAGTTCTCACCAACAAAGTGCACACTTCTTATCCTGGCTGTAGTTAAACATGAATTCACTCTGTTATGCTTACAGAGAACCTGTCCAGTGCCGTGCACTTCACAGGCGTTGTGCTATGCATATGCAGGTCACACAGAGAAGGCCTAGTCCTTTCCTCCAAGTAGCTGGTGACCTCCTGAGGCAAACCCGGGTAGAAGACGGTGTGATCAAAATAGTAGGGGAGGTGAATAGAAGGCTCTGCCATCAGGAGCACACACTGCTCTTGCAGGGGACCTAAGTTCAATCAGGCAAGCCTATAACCACATCTAACTGTGGCTCCAGGGGCTCTGATGAACTCCTCTGACCTGAAGGCAAATACAAACCCAGCATACACAGAGTTGGGTACAGTGGCACAGGCCTTTAATCCTAGCATTTAGGAGGTAAGGGCAGGTGGTTCTTTGTGAGTTCACAATCAGCCTGGTTTACTAAACATAGCAAGGTCCAGGCAAGCCGGGGCTACAGAGTGAGACCCTATGTCAAAACAAAAACAAACCCAAAAAGCAAACAAAAGTGGGGGCAGGGCCGAAGGGGTGGCTCAGTAGTTCAGAGCACTTGTTGATCCTCCACAGGACCTGATTCCCGGAACCCACATGGAGGCTCACAACCATGTGTGACTCCGTTTCCAAGGGATCTGAAGCTTGCTTTTTTGGCCTCCACAGACACATGTAGTGCACACATGCAGACATGTGCAGGCAACACGTGGATGTACTTAATAATGGCAATGATGCAAAACAAATGCGAAGTTACCTGTGCCCACATAGCAGTATGCAGCCCAAAATACACTATTGGGACAGTAAGGCCATTCAGTGGGTTCAGGTGCCTGCTACCTACAGTCCTGGTAACGGTAGCCCACATGGTGGGCTTTCCACACCGTAGAAAGAGAAAATGGACTCCCACAAGTTGTCCATACGTACATTCCATTGCATGCACTCATACACAAATGAGTGCAATTAAAAAAAATTAAATACATTACTGACCAGATTTAGTGTAGTGCCTGTAACCCCAGCAGTTTCAAGGCAGAGGCAGGAGGATCCTGAGTTTAAACTCATTTAAAACAACACAGCAGGTTTGAGGCCAGCTGAAGCTACATAAAAACATGGCTCAAAATTTTATTTAACTTAAGCATTTAAAAAAAAATTTAGGCTTAAACTGAGCAGTGGTGGTGAGTGCTTTAATACCAGCACTTGGAAGACAGAGGTAAGTGGATCTCTGAGTTAAAGGCCAGCCTGGTCTACAAAGCAAGTTCCAACGCAGCCACCATGGCTACACAGAGAAACCCTGTCTTGAAAAAAAAAAAAAAAAACAGGCTTACTTGTTTCTATTTTATGCGTATGAGTGTTTTGCCTGAATATGTATCTGTGCACCATGTGTGTGCAGTACCCTTGGAGGCCAGAAGGGAGCGTAAGATCCCCCTGGAACTATAGTTACAGATGGTTGTGAGCTGCCACGTGGGTAACAAGCACTCTTAACCACCCAGCCATCTCTCCAGCCCCAACCCTACACATTTAAAACAAATAGCACTGGGAAAGCAAGCTCAGAGTGGCAACGCAGAGAAAGAAAAGAAGGAGGTGAAGGAGAAGACGGAACCTCCAAAAGGCAGAGGAGAGAGAAGAGCCAAGGAATTCTCACAAGAGTTCCGCAGCAGACTTGGGGAGGTGCAGAAGTAATCTGGAAGGAGTGGGCATGCTCACACAGGGCAGGAGCTGAGGAGGGCCTGCCACTGAGATGGCTGCCTTAATGAGCCTGGCTGCTGTGCCTGAGGTGTGAATAAGGGTTCTATTTCAATGCCAGCAGCCAAAAGCTTAAAGTAACTAACACTAACTCAACTAATGCACACACTCTAAAAACCGGCCCTTCTCACAATTCTCAACCAACCCTCCTTATCTACTCAGCACCCTGGACAGCGACTGGCCTCCGGTGCCGTGTTCAGACTGCAGAGGGGTGGACTTCCTTTTCCTATGGGCGCTGTCGCTGTGCAGACCTCTAGGGTGGGCTCTAACTCACTCAAGCCTTGTACTTCTCAAGCCTTTTTTCCAGTATCAACCCAGTCTTGTATGCCATTTTTAATGTAAAACAGGGGGCGTGGAGATTAAGAGCATTAAGATCTGAGTTCAGAGCCTCACATAGAAGGTTCAGCGTGGTAGAGTGCATCTATAACACCAAACTGTGAAGGCATGGACGAAGGGATCACCGTGAGTCAATGCCCGTCCTACCAGGCCCAACTAGTAAGCTCTAGGTTCAGTAAGAGACTCTGTTTGCTAAAAAACAAACAAACAAACAAAACCCAAAGAAACAGCTAACACATGTACACACAAACATAAATGAACATATACACACATCTCACACATGCCAAAAAAAGAAAAAAAAAACCCCAAATAATAAGTAAAATAATGTCTGAATAATGAATGGCCTCTTCCTTCCCCTTCTTTGAGATAGGTTCTTATGTAGGTAGCCCAGGCAGGTCTGTGTACTCGGGGACCGTCTTGAACTTCTGATACTCCTGCTTCCCCCTCCTGGGTACTGGGATAGTACCAGCAATCAAACTCAGGGCTTGGTGCATGCTAGGCAAACACTCAACAAACAGGACAGATCCCCAGCCCCAGGCTAGCAGATCAGAGGCAATGCACACCTGTTAGCTTGTTTTCAAGGGTGGCTCAACCTAACCAGCTCTCTGGGCTTTGCCAGCGCCAGCTGTTGTCTCTGTTCCTGTTCCACGCATACTGTTGTCCACGAGCTCCATGAGGGCTCTGTTCCACTGGAAAGCTCTGGGCCCTTCACATCCTCAAGTGGAGGCTCAGGCCGGCCTTCCTTCTTGGGGCTCTGTCCTCCAACTGGGCCCTTTTCACAAAGCCTTTCCCGGACACCCTCCTCCTCCTCAATCCCCATCACAGCCCAAGTCCTTCCTTACTATAACCCCTCATACACAGCAGGCCCTACAACTGGGGATCACCGACTTGCAGCTACACTGCGTCCCTCCCTACTTATATACTACAGGTAGAAACACTACAAATGGCCATCTCCACAGTGTGCACTAATACACTATTAGAAGAATTACCAAATTATAGATAAATTAAATTCCATGTACCCGAAGCAATTTTTCTAAAATGAAGTTTTAGAAAGGATTTATATTTTGCTCTAGGTGTGTTTTGTCTGCATGTATGTGCATTTTCTGATCAGGAGAGGGCAGGAGGGCATTGAATCTCCTGGGACTGCAGTTCCAAATAGTTGTGAGTCATCATATGGGTGCTGGGAACCAAACCCAGGTCCTCTACGAGAGTAACAAGTGCTCTCAACTGCTGAGCCATCTCTCTAGTACCCAACCAAAGCAAAACTTTCAATGCTTACCATCATGCACCTAAATAAACTTAGATAAGCAAATCCAAGAATGAACTTATAGGTGCCTATAGTTTAATAAAACAGCAAACCTGTGTCTATTAATTATTTCTGGTACACTATGGTGCTCACAATAATACTACCAAGGTGCTGGAATGCTTTGATGCAAGGCTCAGGCTCGTCAAATCATGTCTCCTTGTCAAATCATGTCTCCTTGACCTGTAACAAATTGTTGCTACCTGAGGATCTCCAAGGAATCAAGTCTTCTAGTGTTGCCCTAATGAGGTTCTCTCCTATACTGTTTTAGAGCGAGGCCAAAGGGACATCAGCAAGCTTCATGCAAGCATTCATCACATAAGCTGTTGTCCATCAGTACATGTCATCTTGGAACATTCTCTAGATCCCAGCTGTCCAGAATTGTCTGAGGCTACTGTGGAAGGGGCCCTGGGAGATGAGAGGCCACCTTGAGAGGGTGTGTATGTGATTGCAGGTGACATCCTCAGATCCCATAGCCACAGGCAATTCGTAGACCACAAGACATAGTGTCACTGCTAGCGGTGACACACCTGGAACCCTAGTTAACTGTGAGACAGGCAGACTGCAGCTTTAAGTTCAATAGCAGATCATTTGCCTAGTATGTGCAAGGTCGTCCTTAGTTCAATTCCCAGCCCTGACATAAGTAAATAAATAATTGCTACTCAAAGTTTCTAAAATTCTGGGGGGGGGTTGTTTGTTACACAGTAGTGAGTAACTAAAACACTGACAAACAAGGATTTGAACACAGCACTTCCTGCCTGACTCATATGCTGTGCTACATTTCTTCTGGCTGAGAGTGGGGTGTTTGTACTGAGGAAGGTGGACCCACAGCGGTTCTTGGTGAATGTGTTGAATACACAAAGCTTTCTCAGAGAAGAAGTTGTAGGGAAACACAGAAACAAGGTAACTACTACATTTTGACAACCTTCACCAGCCCTTACAAACACTCCCTCCCTAAAAGCTAGGCACTCCTACGTGTAGGAACAAATGTGTACCTATCACAGCTCCCTGTCCCCTACCCCATCCTTATATTCTGATCAGGCAAAATTGAAAAGCTGGCATAGTTTGTTGTTTTAGGGTTAGTTCTCCAGCTGGCCCCCAACTTCCTGCCTGACCTACCCATGGCTTCTTCTCTCCCTCCCACGTGGTCTTCAGGGCCCAAGAGCACTTGCCATCCTCCATGTAAAACCCACACAGAGGAAAGAAGCAGAGACAGACAGATCAAACAAGGGTTGGGTGTTGTTAGTTGAACTCAGAGGCCCAAGAAGCTCTAAACTAGGGGTTTTCCGGAGGTCTCTGCCAGCAGGTGAAGGCATTCTGAGGATGAGGCGGAGATGTCCACATTACACTTCCATTATGCCCCAGTGGGTGGAGAATAAAGGAAGGTCTTGCTTGTCTAAATCCCTCCAACCCTCCAAGAAGCCCAGGCCTCCTGCTCTACAGCTACAACCCCAAACTGGGTTCCCGCAGAATAGTCCCTCAGCCTAGTAAAGATCCACAGGAGTCATCACAGAGGTCTGCTTCCTGTCCACCCCCCACCCTGCCTTTCTGGTCCTGCAAACATGCACACGCCTCCCAAGGTCACACACACAGACTCCAGCACCTGGATCCCACATCCGGAAAACCATATGAGCCCCTCACCGCAGGCTCAACCAAAGGGAGGGGGCAGGCCTCAGTCGGTTCTCTAGGCAGACTGTAGGCAGTGCACACGGGCACAGCACCACACACACATGCAAGGCGATGGAGTCGAGCCCACACCTCCGGAGACACTGGGCACAGGCACTGGAGTGTGGGGAGGCAGAAACATGCGTGCACACATATGAACACCTCCAGACGATCACACGTGCACGCCGGCACGCACCGACAACCGTACAGGTGCTCGGCCGGGCCTCGAGACCGAGACCCTCCCCCATTCCATCACCAGCAGGTGGAGAAGGTTGCGGTTTCAGGGCACTCCCCCTTCTCCCTCTCCAAAGTCCAGAGTCCCAGTGGGCTTTTTTTTTTTTTTTTTTTTTTTTTTTCCTCTTTTTTCTGGCGCCCGCCCCCGCCCCCCAACAAGGCTAGGGCAGCGGCAGGCGGGAGGGGGGAGGGGAAGCCTGGTCTCAAACCCGTTTTGGTTTTAATTCCTTAAATTAACCCCTCGGCTCCCTGGAGCCTACCTAGCCTGCCCAGGATCCCTCCCTGTTCTAGCGGCCTCGCAGCCTCGGGAGGGCAACCGGAAAGAAGGCAGGGGAGGAGGTGGCGGCGGCTGAGGTCCTCCCTGCCTGTCTTCTCCAGGAGCAGTCCCGCAGCGCGCCCCAGACTTGCCCTTACCTCCTCCAGCCCGCGGCAAGGCAGGGCGCCGCGGCCCTGGGCTGGGGGCACAGAGGCACAGAGCCCGCGCGCCCGGTCCAGACGCAGGGCCGCCGCCGGGCCTCGGATCTCCGTCCCCACTGCAGCCTAGGGCGGCCGCCGCCGCCGCCTCCCAGTCGGGGCGGGGGCGGCCGAGGGCCCCCAGCCCGTCGCAGCGGGAGGGGCTCGCGATGCGATCACGGGCGGGTACGCCTGGAGGAGGGGAGGAGAGGAGGGGGCGCTCGGCCGGGGCGCAGCCAGGAGACAGGGAGGGAGGCGGCGGGGAGGTGGGGCGGAGCCGGCCCCTCCTCCGGGGCGGGCTCTCCGGCAAGCGGGGAGCGGCAGAGGCAGCCAGGAGCGGCTGCGCCGGGACCCCACGTTTTCCCGCAGAAGCTGGTGGCTCGGGTGGGGGATGGGTCCCGCTGGGGCGGGGTGGGGGGAGGTGGGGCTGCAGCCTTCACTGCAGGGACCCCCAGCCAGGCATTCCTGTGCCTCGGAGCTTCCAGCAGTGGCGTCTGCCGCCCACCTTTAATCAGGGCCTATCCACTCGAACCCACCCCGTGGGCTTGGCCTGCACCCACTGGGGGGGGGCACATCTTGGATGCGGGATTCTGAGGAACGGGGAGGGGGGAGGCTGGCATGGGCGCACACACATCTCAGTTCTTTAGCAGCCACTTGGGCTGAGCCCAAGTGTGGGCAGGGCGCCCAAATACTGGCGGTGCACTCTGACCTCAGGTCAGAGGTGTGGTCTTTGGGAAGATTTGGCTGCACTTTATGGGGTCACCTCCATTCTCTTCAGGGCTTACGAATGGAAAGAAGCAGGGAGTATGCGCTAGTTTGTTCCACAAGAACCCACCACTTCCATAGGATAGGCCCCAGGATTCCTGAGCCAGAAGCATCTAGAAGGGCCTACCAAGCTGTCCTAGGCTAGAGGAAGTCCTGGGGCTGAGGTTGAGCTGGGGAAGGTAAAAACAAAAAGGCCACCACAGCTCCCCGGCTCTGCAGTAAATTGGGGGCTTTGGATGACTTCCACTACTCCAGAGGGCAGAAGCCCCAAGGACACTCGGTATACGGAAGGGTCTGTGGCTTGTCCGGTGGTTTGGGGGAAGGATAAATCTAGCAAGAATTGATGGTGCCAAACCGATGAAGCACCCTCTCTGTTTCTTCCAGAAGCTCTGATAACTTCCCACCTTCAGGAAGTCTTCTTACACTGATAAGGGAAATCACTTCTAAGACTTAAGTAAGCTCCTGTCAATCAGGAGCCAGGCATCGTGGCCAAGCTAACGATCATTTTACTACATACCATTCACTTTCCAATAGAGTAACCAAGCAGAAACTGTTCTTTTCATTTTTTTTTAATTTTGTATTTACGTACATTGGTGTTTTGTCTGCATGTATGTCTTGTGAGGGTGTCAGGAACTCTTGAAATGGAGTTACAGTTGTGAGCTGCCATGTGGGTGCAGGGAACTGATCCCTGGTCCTCCAGAAGAACAGCCAGTGCTCCTAACCCCTGAGCCATCTCTCCAGTCCCCACTGTGATGGTACACGCTGTCTGCCAACTTGATTGGGTTTGTATTCACCTATGGGTCTGTCTGAATGGGAGTTCGAAAGAGGGGTTAATTGAGAAGGCCCGCACCATCCCATGCTCGGAGGTCTCAAACGAGCAAAAAGGAGGAATTTAGTTAAACACCAGCGTTCACTTCTGCCTGCTCCCTCACTGGGGACAGGTGACCAGCTGACAAATACTGCCACCACCATGCTCTCTTGGACGTGCCGACTGTGTCCCATCAAATGGCGAGGCAAAATAAAGCCCTCCGTGCCTGACGTTGCTCATGTCAGGGTTTTTTGTTTTTGTCACAGGAATGATAAAATGTGCCCATTTCTGCAGATGGAGAGGCTAAAGTTCAGCGTTCGAGGAATGGCAGGACCAGGATTTGAATGCAAAGTACTCAATCCATTCTCAGATCACCCCACAGTACCCTGGTGCCATCTCTTTGCTACAGTGGCTTTCTGAAGCTTGCTTCTGTCCAAAAGCAGACTTGATTATTTCACCTGTTTTTGTAGCAAGCCGGAAGTATCTCTGTACCATCACGGTTCCACCTTTGTTGTGACACTGCCTTTATTCTGTGCTTGTTGCGAATACACGGACGCAATTCACTGCAGGGAGTGTGCCTGTAAGTGTTTTGTGTATGTGTACACACGGATTTGTGTGGATATGGAGGTACATGAGCCTGTGGCCGTATACAGATGCACGTGTGTACTTGTGAGGGCATGGTTATGTATGCAGGTGACTGTGCCTGTGTGTTTGTGAAGGTGGCCGTGTTGTCCTTATGCACACAAGCACACACAGGTACCCCACATGTGCACACGTACATATGCATGTGCGCATGTGTGACCATGCTATATCTCACAGACAACAGTTCCTGCTTGGTTGTTATGGGAACCGCTGTTCTAAAAATGTGAATCCCACTCCATGTGGGCCAGAGAAACGAAAAGAGAGGGAGCTCAGTGACAAACACATCTAGGGCTCCCAAGGCCAAGGCAGGGAGCCCTGAATTAAGAATCAGGCAGGTCCCAACTACTCCCAGGTACAGTCCTGTGCATAGGATCCTGCCATTGTGTTAGGGCTTTCTGCCCTGCATCTTCGCATCTCTCCATCTCTCCTCAGCTTCATGCTCTCTGGCAACCTTCTCTTCGTTTGTGAACTACTCAGAACACTGATTAAATCTTTTTGTGAACTGGGTTGACTTGGTGAGATGGAGGTCGAATGCGTGGGTCAAACAAGGTTTCCACCCCAGAGGGAGCTCAAAGGAATATTCGGGTACTAGAATGGGAAGGGAGAGGATAAAGAGATGGTGGAGGGAGACAAATTCAGATATGGAAGGGATTTAACCCACAGTGTATATGCCCTCAGTGGCCAGAAGACAGCATGGGATCTCCTAGAGCTGGAGTTACAGATGGCTGGTTATGAGCTGCCATGCGGGTTCTAGAGACTGAACTTAGGTCCATTCCAATTGCAACAAGTGCTTTTAACTACCTAGCCATCTCCCCAGCCTTTATGTATGCAACGTTGCTTTGTTTTTGAGGATATAGCTCAGTGGGTAGAGTGCTTGCATAGTTGGCAAGAGGCCTTGGGTTAGATCCATGAAGATAGAAATGGATGGATGGATGGATGGATGCAAACTCCATAAAGGGAATGCAAGTGAGAGAAAAATGTCAGTGCAAAAGCATGAGGTGTCATGGGGAGGGAGTCTACTGCCTGTAGATCCCTTGGAGGAGGAGGAGCTGCCACTGAAAAATTGTAACTACTTATATGAGCTTGGAACAAGAACGCCAAGTAAACAAATTGTCAAAAGATTCAGCTGGGTGTGGCATGGCGACCAGCACTAGGGACGCAGAGACTACACAGTAAGCTTGAGGAGATCTCGGGCTACATGAGACCCTGCCTCAAAAGAACAACAAACAGAAAGGCTGATCACCACTGGGGCTGGTGCTCTCAGAGTGCTGGGTCAGGAAAGCACACTTTCAACCTCGGCCCAGAGTGCTGTTGCCCATATCAATCCCCAGTGCTAGGCAGGCTCACAAGCGTTTTAAAAGCCGGATCACAAAGGAGAGTGAACAGGACATAAAGGAATGGCAATGGGCATCTGGAGAGACCACTCGCTGCTCTGACAAAGGACTTGGGTTTGATTCCCAGCACCCACATGGTGGCTACCAACCGCCTGTAACCCCAGTTCCAAGGGATCCAGTGTTCTTTTGACAGCCCGACTGCTGCACAGGCATGGTGCACAGACATATACGCAGGCACACATGTATGCACATAAATTAAAGTAAGTAAATATTAAAAAAAGAATGCCAATAAGGTCCATTGGGTATAAGCAACAGTCTGGACATATGACTACAGGGAGGGTAAAGGTGAGTGGCAGGGAACTGTCACTGCTTAGATGAGTCTAGAGAACCCAATAAAGGATTGTCATTATCAACGAGCATTGAGACTATGGAAAGATGAGCTGATTTTACATAGGTTATATTTGAAATGATGGCAGGACACTCAAATGGAGGAGGTCACTAAGGCGCCTGACTTAGAAGGAATTTTGTAGGGATGAGTGAAGTCTAGAAATGAATGTGCTCTTAGACACAGGAAGTAGGAGAGAAAAGAGCTAAGATCCGAGTCTGGACTGCTGACTAGCGGTAGAGTACTTGGCCAGCATGCAAGAGGGCCTAAGTTCAATTCCAAGTCAAGGCGAAAAGGAAAAGAACTGAGTCTGAGGAAATGTCCTCATTTTCGAGTAGACAAGAGGATTTGTTTATCTGTTTCTCTCCTATCAGTAAACACATTGATTAAAAGACATCTTTCCACCAAGTATGGTGGCTTGTACCTGGAGCCCAGTTCTAGAGTCTGGTGTAGGAAGATATCAACATAAGTTCAAGACCAGACTCAGCCAGTGTCTGTCTCAATAAACAAACAAAACCCCAAAAACTAATGACAAGAAAATCCCAAATCAGGAGGGAGGACTCAGTGGTTAATTGTGTACTGTTCATGCGGAGGACCAGAATCCGGTTCTTAGCATCCACATGGGGCAACTTAAAGCCACCTCTAGATCTGTCTTCCTGTTCTGGCCTCTATGGGAATTGCATTTGTGTGGTACACAGGAATATTAGCAGGCAACACAACCACACATATAAAATAAAAATAAAGCCGGGCATTGGGTGGTACATGCCTTTAATCTCAGCACTTGGAAAGCAGAGGCAGGCAGATGGATCTCTGTGAGTTCAAAACCAGCCTGGTCTAGCAAGTTCCAGGACAGGTTCCAAAGCAATACAGAGAAATCCTGTCTCGGAAAACCATAAACAAACGAACAAACATGCATGTGGGATATATGCACACTTTTTATCCCAGGACTCTAGTTCAAACCCAGCTTGGTCTACACATGTTGGGCTCCAGGACAGACAGGACTACATAGAAAGCCCCTGTCACAAACACACAAGCAAGTTGGAAAGATGGCTCAGTAGTTAAGAGCACTGACTGCTCTTGCAGAAGACACAGGTCCAGTTCCTACATGGCAGCTGGCAAGCATCTTTACAGTTCTGCTACAGTCCCAGGGGATCCAACACCCTCACACAGGCATGCATGCAGGCAAAAAGCGCCAATGCACATAAGATGAAAATAAATAAATAATAAAAAACAAAGTGAGTTAATAATAAAATTTAATTAAAAATCCAAAACCATAAAAAACAAGCCAGAATGAAAATGAGCGGACAGCTCCTGATTGGTGCGTTTGGAGTTCTAGATTTGTGTTTTCCCATCATTGGTCTAACACTCTCTTCCTTCAAAGTCCCAATGGGATCCCCACTAAATGGAGACTTAAGAGGACTTCTTGGTTCAAATTCCTCGGACCAGGCACCAGGGTTATTACAGTCACTCCTCTGGAGTTCCCCTTTTTAAGTTCATTGCTGTTTTGCTTGCTTTTACATCTGTGTGAGGGCATCAGATCCCCTGGAACTGGAGTTACAGACGGTTGTGAGCTGTCATATGGGTACAGGGAATTGAATCTTTGTCCCCCGGAAGAGCAGCAGCCAGTGCTCTTAACTGCTGAGCCATCTCCACACCCAAGTTCCCCCTCCCTCTCCCACTCTCTTTTTGAGACAGGGTTTCTCTGTATAACAGTCCTGGCTGTCCTTGAACTCACTCTGTAGACCAGGCTGGCCTCAGACTCACAGAGAGCCACCTGCCTCTGCCTCCCTAGTGCTGGGATTAAAGGCGTGAGCCACTATGGACAGCCTCTGAGTTCACTTTTCCTATCACACTAAACTTAGTAGTAGGGTGTGAGGACAATCTAGGACAAAGCTGGCCACAGTGATGGAACTCAGCAGAAGCTGGCAAGTGCTCTTGTTCAGAGCTATCTTGTTGACAGCCTGTCTGTGTGTCCTTTTCTTGTTCAGGTGGTGTGGTTTGGTGCTGCTTAAAATATGGGCCTTTATGCTCTTCCTTGCCCTTCTCCACACCTCAGTAAAAGTCTGGGGTCCATGGCTGTGGATGAAGGTGTAGTCCATTAATTAGTAAGATAACAAGGTTCACCTTTTATATCACGTCTCCTGAATCCACCACTTATCTATCTCTCCCAGTGTCTCACAATCCATCACTTGAGCTCCAAAGGATTAAACATTCCATCCTTCTGAAATATCAATTTTCTTGGAAGAGGCAGTATGGACTTATTCGTCACAGTTGTTTATTAGACACAAGCCATCAGTCTTGAGAGGGTACTTCATACTGGGATGGGAGTGTGGGAAAAACCTGGAAGTCTCTGAGCAGATAATTTTGTCTCTGGTCAGCTGTCGGGATTGCACTAGGTGACAAACATTTCCTAGGGCGATTAGGCACACTCACCCCAGATAGAGAGCCCATGGCAGTCCAAAGTAGGGATACCACCAGAGTCAACGTAGTGAGCCAATGAGTTCTGTTGGTACAGTTTTACTTGCAGGGACAGAAATGACTCAGAGACAGCTGCACCATCCAGGCCCATCCTAGCATGCCTGACACAGCTCTTAAATGCAGGGAATGGGAATCATACCGTAGAGCCTGCAGGCTCCTGATTCTTGCATGCACCTTGTCTAGTCTGAGTCCTCTTGGCAGCTCTGCTCTAGGTCTTCCTGGCAGCTCAGCTGTCCAAGAGTTTTCTTTGCAGCTGGGCTCTGCTTAGCCTGGCAGGGAGGGGGCCTAGCGAATCGGGTCATTTTCAGGGAGTTCTGGAAGTTTTGCTGTTGCATCCCTGCTTAAGGAGCTCCTCTTAATCTGTAACAATGGAAGGCAAGCCTATCTGAGAGGAGAAGCCACAGCACCAAACCAGACCTCGTCTGACCATGGGGCTTTCCTGATTCAAGAGCAGCTGGGGACTGGAGGGAGGTTGCTAAAGTGCTCAATGTGCAAGAGCCAGGACTTAAATTCCAGCCCCAGAACCCATGTTTAAAAAGGGCAACCTGGGAAGATTATAATGCCTGAGCTGGGAAGTCAGAAATAGGAGGATCCTGGCCTTGGCTGGCAGGCCCATCAGCCCAGACCAGTGACAGAGACCTTATCTCCAAAACCATGGGAGGGTGTTTCTCTCTTCAACATTTCCCACTCTGGGGAGGTTTTTTTTTTTTTTTTTTTTTTTGTTTTGTTTTTTGTTTTTCTGGGGTATTTTTTGTTTTTTGATTTTTTTTCCTTATTTTTCCTCAGTAAAGCTACATTTCTTCAGCAAAACAAAAGCTAAGCAAGGTAGATGGCTGTGGCCCAGGGGATGGTGGTACATGCCTTTAATCGCAGCACTCAGCAGGCAGAAGCAGATGGATCCTTGAGTTCAAGGCCAGTCTTGTCTACAAAGAGAGTTCTGGGTCAGCTAGGAATACACAGAGCAGAGCAACCGTGTCTGGGATGGCGGCAGTGGCAGGGGAGACCTAGATGGCTGGTGGGATGGATCCGTGGGTAAGCTCATTTGTTATGCTAGCAAGAGAGTCTGGATTTTAATCACACACACACACTCGTGTAAAAACTCAGCATGGCCATTTCTAGGTGCTTGTAACCCTGGGTGGAGAGGTGGAGACAGGTGCCTCTAGGAACTTTACTGTCTGGCCAACCTAGGCAAAAGTGAGCTTCAGGTTAGGTGAGAGATCGTCTCAAAATAAATAAATGCATAAATCAGTAGAAGGGGGATGGAGAGAGAGCCCGGGGGTTAAGAGTACTTGCTACTCTTACAGAGGACAGAGGTTTATCCCACAACCCACACGGTGGCTCATAACCATCTGAAACTCCAGTTCCAGGGGATCTCACACTGTCTCCTGACATCAGATGTCAGAATGTGGTGCACATCAGGCCACACATTTATTTAAAAATAAAGCTAAAGAAATCATGGTGCAGTCTGACATCCCTCTCTGGCTTTTTTGCACAGGTGTGCACTTGCAAACACGCACGCACATACATGTATATAATACACACATACAGACAACCGAAAGCAGCAAGTAGGTGGCTCCTGAAGAAAAATAAAATTGGACACACACACACACACACACACACACACACACACACACACGTGTATGCGCGTATATGCTTACTTGGGAGTAAAAAAGAACAAAGTCATCAGGTATGGGCCTTAGTATTGGGCCGTCATTCAGGAGGTGTAATGGGGTGCACAGTAAGCATTTTATACGGCCCAACATGAAAAAAACTTTGAAGAGGATGATCAGAGAATAAAGGGCATGATGCACCTTTCCTATCGCTGGATCACGCTTATCTCTATCTCGACACCCTCCAGCCTGCACCCAAACACGGTGAAGGATTCATTCACCTGGAAGCAAAGTTTTTGGAAACTGGCAGGAGCTTGGACTGTTATCTCCTGCAGAGGGTCTTCCAGTTGAAGAGCCATTGAAATGACCAGGAGTCTCTGCCTTGTTCCTCACCAGACGCAGGTGTGGCCTAGATGATCCCAGAGACCCTTTTGGTCTTTCCTGCGAGCGATTCTTGAATAGATCTATCCGTGTAAGCAAGTACTGAGTGTTCAGAAACCCCACTGTAACCAGGCAGCCTCTGCTGCCCAAGGCGCCCTCTAGTGATCCGTTTCCAAATGCTTTTCTCTGCAGGGCTGGGAAGCAAGGCGCAGACAGGCTTTGCAGCCAGGTATACCTGACCCTTGTTGCTTCTGCAGCAAGCAACTTACACCGCCTGCTTCCTGTTTTGAAATGGTACTAGAAACAGAGATCAGAGGACATCACACCAACCCTGTTCACGACCTACGCCTTCCACGTTTGGTTCCAGAAACACAGGTTACCCCTAAGTAAGTCAGTAGTGAATAGATGCATCACTTCATTCTGTATGTATTTGAGAAATGCCTGATGCGTGTCCTGTAGAGGCCTGCACCTACCTCACCAGTGTATTTCCTATCCCCTAGTCCTGGAAGAGAAGTCAGGAAGGGTTAGGAGTTTACAAGGCAGATTCAGTAAGCTTTTAGCACAATAATTTTAATTGCAAAAATAAACAGTTTTGTCAAGTGCTTGAGAGTAGCGTCTGCTTTACAAAAAAAAAAAAAATGAACGACAACAACAACAAAAAAGAAATAACCCCATCCAAAGGCTTGCTGGACATTGCTATACAAAGTTCTCGAGAGACCGGCTCGGCATATCCCCAGCAGTTTCTGGGGAGGGAGAAAGAGGAGGGCGTGGGGCATACGCCAAGTTACAAAAAACTCTCTTCAGTCCCAAAGGGAGTGCCTGCTCTGTAGGTGGCCCGAGAGGACTGTCCCCAGAGCTGGCTAGGAGGAAGGCGACTCCTTGACAGCAGCTGCTGTCCACGGAGCCCGTGCTGCAATGGCGTGTGCGGCGGGCGCTTCGGGAGAACTGGAGCTGGACTGCGGGCGGCCCCGGACGTGCGTGGAGGAGGCAGGAAGGGTAGCGGGGACGAGGGACCGGGCAGCTCCAGCTCAGAGCGCGGCGAAGGAGAGGCCCAGCGAGTAGAAGCCCAGGCCCTTGAGCCTCTCCTCGGCGCGCGCCTTCTGCTTCAGGTGCACCTTGCTGTGCCGTTTCTTCTCGTCGCTGCGCGCGAAACGGCGGCCACACACGTCGCAGGCGAAGGGCTTCTCGCCCGTGTGGGTGCGCACGTGCGTGGTGAGGTGGTCGCTGCGGCTGAAGTTGCGCAAGCAGATGCGGCACTGGAAGGGCTTGTGACCCGTGTGGATGCGCAGGTGGCGATTGAGCTCGTCGGAGCGCGCGAAGGTCCGCACGCAGCTCTCCACCGGGCAGGCGAAGGCCTTGACGTGCGGCCGCGGGCAGAAGCAGCGCGCGCTGCACTTGCCACCCCTGCGTCCCTTGCGCCGGGCCTTGGCCGAGGGAAAGGCGGCGGCGGCGGCGGCGGCGGGGGACACCGGCGGGGCCGCTCCGCTGCCCCCCGGGAGGTCGGCCACCAGGGCTTTGGGGAAGTCCACCGTGGCAGCGCCGCGCAGGCCAAGCGGGGACAGCTGCGGCTGAGAGGTGGCCAGGAACTCAGCGCCTTCGCCGCCGCTCCCTCCCTCCCCGCCCGGAGGGGTCAGCAACTCCGGGAGGCCCTCGGTCCCCTCCCCCAAGTCCCCCGGGGCCAGCGAGAAGGCGTCGTAGGCCCCTGCGGGGTAAAGTCTGCTGGCCGGAGCCGGCAGCTCGGCGGGGCAGCTGATGGACAGCAGGTCCTCGACCTTGGTCCCTACCGCGGGGAAGCGCGCCTCGGGGGTGGCCTGGAAGCCGCCCTGTGAGCCACAGCTCCCCGGGGGCCCGGCCGACAGCAGCTCCCAGGGGGCGTAGGGCCCTTTGAAGGCCGAGGCAGCGTCCAGCGCCGGCGAAGCGGGAGGCGCCCGCAGCCCCGGCTTGACGTCGGGCGGGGAGAGCTGGGGCTCGAACAGGCACTGCGAGGGCGCTCCTGCCGAAGGCGCAGCCTCCCAGAACGCCTCTGGGAAAGCGACTGAGCTCAGATCCGGGGAGTAGAGGTCCGGCAGCAAGGCATCGGAGCCCGCGGGGAAAGGCGCATCCAGCGGGGACCGAGACGCTGCCGCCTCGGGGCTGGGGAAGGGTGCCAGGCCCAAGATGCCCGACATGAGGTTGAAGAGGGCCTCCGGGTCGTGCGGGTGTTCCGGGACCGCCTGGATGAAGAAGCTGCCGCTGTAGCTGAGGCCCGGAGGGGGCGTGGGAGCGGGGCCTTCCAGGAAGCAGGAGTCAGCCAAGTCGCCCCCTGCACCGCAGCCGCTCAGAGCCCAGCTCAAGAAGTCGCCTGCCGAGGGAGGGACCAGGCACGCATCAGCCCCGCACACCTCCAAGGGCGTGCCCCGACCCTGCAGCCGCGACCAATTCCACCCTCCCCTCCCCTCCCCTCCCCTCCCCTCCCGGGCGCGAGCCGCAGGCTCAGCAAGCACCTCGTGCACCTCCAAGCCTGCAGCGGGGGGTACCCCCCGGACGCCCCGGGACGCGAACACGCCAGGCTCTCGCACAGCAGCCTGCGGCCTGGATGGGGGCTGGGGCTGGGGGTGGGAATGGTACCCCGCGCTCGGGACTGCCCCCTCCCCCGCGCGCGCCTCTTCCATCACCCCTGGCCGCTTTCGCCGCCGTCCGCGCGCCCCTGGTCCCGCTCCTTACCTCCGGGGTAAGTGGCAGCCGAGGGAGCGTCCCTGGCGGGCAGCCGGGGCAGCTCGGGGCTGGCGTGGGCGCAGCCTTCGGTGGCTTTGGCGAGGTGCGCGTCGGGGCCGGAGAAGTCGCTCAGGTGGAGCATGGCGCGGCGGCGGCGGGGCGCACGGGGCCTCGCTGGGCTGGGGCGCGCGCGGCTGGCGGGGATGCCCGGCGCCCTAGCTCCAAGCTCCTGACGCTTGGTTCGGGGAAGCGGGTTGGGGGTCCGCGACGCCCTGGCTCGCCGGCACCGGCCTCGGGCGGCGGCTCGTGGCCTCTCCAATGCGCACCCGGGCTCCCCCAGCCCACGGTCCCCCCACTTATATAGCCGGGGCGGCGCTGGCTCCGGGCTTCCGACTCCCCGGGCCACTGCCATTTCGGGAGGCCCCGGCCCTGGCGCCGTGACGTAAATGACCAAACATGGACACAGGATGTGTGCCGGGGACTCCCGAAAAGGAAAGCTCGGCTCGTGACGTCGCTGCCGCCGCCGGGGCCGCGCCGCTGCGTGCGCGCGAGTCCCCTGAGCGTGGAGCCTCGTGCGCGCTGGGCCACGGGTGCGCCCCGCAGGGGCTGGGCGCAGGGTGAGACCCCGGAATGCGCGTTGCACACGCCCGCCAGGGCTGGGGAATCACGGGTTCGGGTCCACCCTTTCCCACTTACACGGCGTTTGCTTCCCGCATAACCCCAGTTTCTTCACCTGTGAGCTTGCTAAGCAGGGAAATTGAGTCAGATAACACGAAGTCCCGGACACACTCATTAACTCTGAAATGGGTAAGAGTACTTGAGTTGCAAGCGCGAGGACCTGAGTTTGAAATCCCAGTGACCCACGGAAAAAGTCAGACAGGACTGCACTGGGCGACTGAGACAGGCACATTCTGAGAGATTGCTTTTATTTTTGCGCTTGTGTATGTGTTTGCTCCTGTTTAAACATCTTCCTAAGTTTGTTCTTCGAAAATAATGAATTGCATACAAATTGCCATAATGCGAAATTTGATAATGGCGGTGGGTGGGAGGGATCAACTAGCATACAACGAATATTCCTTTTTTATTTTTACTTTATTATTATTTTATTTCTTTGAGACGAGGCTTTCACTGTGCAGCTCTGGATGACCTGGAACTCACTGTGTAGACCAGGGTGACCTTCAATTCAGAGATCCATTGCTCTGCCTTTGAGCCTCCTGAATCCCGAGATTAGTGTGTGTTGCCATGTCAGGCTAAGCATACATTCTTAACTGAAAAATTAAAGATATCTCTTGTGTCACCTTCGTTTCTGTCTCTTGAGAGAGCCACATTGAAGTTCCTTGAGTACTTTTTGGCAAAATGTTTTCACCTGTGCAAATGTTCAAACTGTTTTTGCAATATTTTTTTTTTTAATTTTTTTCACTTAAACTGAGAGATCGCATCTTGTCTCTGGTATTATCTAAGGCTGAGTAGTTAGTTCTCCATTGCACGGGAGAACTAGGAGTTAAACACTGGTTGGTGCCTGTCCTTGAGCACCTGAGTAACTTACCAACTTTTTTTTTTTTTTTAACCAGTGTTGTTGGCATTAACTATATAAATGTGAACATGTCCGGGGTAAATTCTTATGAGTGTATGTCTAAAAGTTGACAGTTGACCCTCAGTGGTAGCAGCCCCTGCTCTGTCGCCTTCTGCAGGCAGCTTTTCTGCCTTTCCAGGTGTGGTGTGTATGTCTGTAATCCCCGCACTCAGGAGGTAGAGGCGTGTTCAAGGCCAGGCAGAACTGTATAAAACCTCATCTCAAATAGAGACCTTGTAATTAATAAATGAAGAGAAGTCGTTCCCAGCACTGAGAATCCCCTTCTGGACTCGTCTGGATTCCTCGGCTTTAAGGAGGCTTCGACTCCCAGCTGAAGAGCAGCACCAAGAACCCACTCCAGCCAGGATCTGTCCTTGTCTCTCTACTGTAGTTTCCGCTTCTTACTATCTCATCCTTATTTTATCTTAGCTCACTCAAGTCCTTTTCGAAGCCAATAAAATAAGGGAATTAAGCTGTATGTGAAGCCTGGCATTGGTGGCACACGCCTTTAGTCCCAGCACCGGGGAGGCAGAGGCAGGCGGATGTCTGTGAGTTCGAGGGCAGCCTCCTCTACAAATTGAGTTCCAGGACAGCCAGGACTGGTACAAGACAGAGGAACTCTGTCTCGAAAAACCAAACCAAACAAACAAACAACAAAACCACACACACACACACACACACATACACACACACACACAACCTATATATGGGATAGTTTTTAAGATTTTATTTACATATGTATTTATTTATTTTGAGATCAGGTCTCTATGTTTCTGGCTGTCCTGGAATTCACTGTATAGACCAGACTGGCCTCAAATTCACAGAGCTTTACTTGTTCTGCCTCTTGAGTGCCTGGATTAAAGGTATGTGCCACTAATGTCCAGCTTGAAATAGCATTTATTATATTTATTTTGGTTTTTAAGTATGTAGTATGTATGTGGCTGTGCATGGGTATGTGCATGTGGAGGCTGGTGGCCACTGAAGGGCTCTAGCAGATCCTGGCATAGCCAACATGGCCGGGGCAGGCCTTGTCTCTCCCCTCCCCCCTCTCTTATAAACCATAGATCATATCCCTAAAGCAGCCACCAAGCTCTCTTTCTTATTTGGACACTTTCTTATGCCAGACTCTTTGATCACCAAGGTCCAGCTATCAAAGTGTTGAAATCCATCAGTCAAAAGCCAGCCCCCTTTTGGCTGCCCTAATTAACATACCCAATCAGAATCCTAGCCCATTCTAATAGACTTCCCTTTTTACCTTTTTTTTTTTTTAATTTTTTTTTTGTTTTTTGTTTTTGTTTTGGTTTTTCCAGACAGGGTTTCTCTGTGGCTTTGGAACCTGTCCTGGAACTCACTCTGTAGACCAGGCTGGTCTCAGACTCACAGAGATCCACCTGCCTCTGGGATAAAGGCACGAGACACCAACCACCTGGCTCTTAAAAATCACAGCTGCAAGGTCGTTTGCTGTTGTTTTCTGCCTGAGTTGAAAAACAGCTACTTTACTTTCCTTCCCTGTCTAATAAAGGATCTGTCTGTGAAAACAGGTGTTTGGATAAGGCATGTGCCTAATCCAGGGTCTGGGGGGGGGGGCAACCCACTTTGTGCAGGCCTGTTCACCCATGGAGCCCAGAATTTCTGGATCCTCCTGGAGCTAGAGTTACAGGTGGCTGTGAGTCACCTTAAGGAGGGGACACTACCCGGGTCCTCTGTAAGAGTAGTAAGTACTCTTAACTGCTGAGCTGCCTCTCCAGCCTGGAATAATTTGATAAGATGATTAAGCTTAATATAAAAATTTTTTAAAATTACGAACTTCAATTTCTGGGACTCCAAGCACTGGAGGGCAGAAGGTCCCCAGTTTAATTTCCACTGTCCTAGAAACAGAAACAAGCTGGGTGTTGGTGGCAAATGCTTTTAGTCCCAGCTCTCGGGAGGCAGAGGCAGGCAGATCTCTGTGAGTTTGAGGCCAGTCTGGTCTAAAGAGCTAGTTCCAGAACAGGCTCCAAAGCTACACAGAGAAACCCTGTCTCAAAAAAAAAAAAAAAAAAAAAAAAAAAAAAATAGAAGCAAGTTTCTCGAAGGGCATAGAGTACAGAGCGGCAGGCAGTGTTTCTCTGAGAGTCCCTCCCCTTACTCCTTTTCAAGAAACTGTGTCCTTCCTATCTATTGTACAGACTCAGTACTGCAAAGTACTCTGCATTTACTCAGGAGCCGTCCCCCAGATCCCCCTTTGGGCTCAGATGGTAAAGTTCAGCTTCTACTGGAGAAGTCGGCTTTCATCCTTAGCTACTCATTTCTGCACCCCACAGAGGAGACTTTCCAAGCGTTCACAGAATGCACTCCGTCACACACTCGTCTGCAGAATGCGCTGATGTGCTTCCGCCCATCTCCCCGCGTCTACAAGCCGGGTGAAGGATTCTTTACAGCCATGCACACATTTCCCCTTGATGGCCACAATTCCAGTTCTATGTTATCCATATACATGATGTGCATATCGAAAACTCAGACATGGGGATTCTGATACAGCTCAGTTGTGGAGTGCTTGTTTAGCACACACATTCCTACATAAACTGGGTGTTGGGGTTCACACCTGTAATCCCAGCGCTCTGGAGGTAGAGGTCGGAGGATCAGAGGTTCAAGGCTAGACTTGAACGACATAAAACCTTGTCCAAAGAAATCCATCTATAAGGAACACACACACACACACACACACACACACACACACTTCCTTTTGTTCTATTTCAGACCCAGAACTTGACTCTAACCCAAATGCATTGCCTAGGCCAGACAGGAAGGGCACATGTGTTTTACATACACTCTGGCATCCTGTGGCCTAAGGGGACGGGAAGAGAGGAGCTCGGCTGGGCGGGTGTCCAGGGTTCCCCAGGTGGCCCGTCGGGCCAGATTGGCCAGCCCCAGGTCGCCTATCCCTTCTGCTGTTCTTTCCTCTGCCACAGTGTCCCTCCTCCCTCTTAGTCATGGATAATTCCCTTCGTCCTGTGGTGAGGTCCCAGGCCTCTGGTACTCTCTGCCAAGGGCTGTTGGGCTAGGTCTGTGCTGCGACAAGCATCCAAGTCACCTTAATTCTGCTCTTGCAGGAGGCCAGACCTGGGGCAGGGCTGGAGAGTAGGAGAGATTAGGAGAGGAGACAGGGGACATCTTTGAGTTGGGGGCTGGCAGACCCCCGCCTCTGTGAGTTTGTTTACACAGGAGACACATTCATACGCACACACTCAAAATTGCTGCTCCTGGGAGGTAATGAATACCTGTCTGTATTTTGTTCCCTGTGGACACAGGGAGGGAATAAATAGGAGACATGTGAGTAGTCCCCTTCTATTTCAGCTCCAACCGTGTGCACGCATGTGTGTGTGCACATATGTGTTAGTGCATTCGGAGGCCACGATGTCAAGTATCTCCTTTTTTCTTCAGATTTATTTATCTTTATATGCAGTGGTGTTTTGCCTGAATATATATCTGTGTTAGGGTGTCATGCCCTCTGAATCTGGAGTTACAGACAGTTGCGAGATCCTATGTGGGTATTGGGAATTGAACCCTGATCCCCTGGAAGAGCAGACAATGCCCTAAACTGCTGAGCCATCTCTCCAGCCCCTCAAGTATCTTCTTCAATTACCCCTGTGCATGCTAGTTTTCTGTCAACTTGACACAAGGTAGGGTCATCTGAGGGAAAAAAAATGCTCCACCTGATTGACCTGTAGATGCCCCGTGGGGCATTTTCTTGATTAATGATTGATGTGGGTGGCCCCAGCCCACTGTCGGCTTTGAGCTTCTGAGCAGGTGGTCCTGGGTTGTGTGACAAAGCAGGCTGAGCAAACCCATGGGGAAGCAATCCAGGAAGCACTGGTCCTCCTTGGACTCCAGATTCCTGCAGCGAGGGACCCACACGACCACAAGGATAAGCTCTCGCTTCCAAGTTGCTTTTGGTCCTGGTATTTATCCACAGCAGTAGAAGGTAGGTAGTGCAGCTCTCCACTTATTTTGAGGCAGGATCTCTCTCTGACCCCAGAGTTCAGTAGGTCAGCAAGACAAGCTGACCCCCCAAGCTCCAAAGACCCATCTCCCCAGAACTAGGGTTCTGGGTATGAGTCGTCATACCTGACTTTTCTTTTTCTTTTCTAAAACACAGGTTCCGGGAGTCAAACGTGTGCCCTCGTGCTTATAGGGCAAGAACTTTACCAGCTGTACCATCTCCTTAACCTTCCCTTCCAACTTTTAGCCATTTATAGAGAGTGTGTGTCGGGATGGAATAAATGTGTCGGGGAAGGCATAGAAGATGAGGGAGCTGGGCTGTCTCTGCTCTGGTCAGTTTCACTTCAGATAGAAAATCATGTGCGTTCAGAAGGGAAGAAATGCCCACCTAGACTGCATAGACATTTTATTACTGTCTTATCTCCTTAGAGCGAGGAGCTGAATACTCCTGTTTTCGATGAGGAAACACAGGAGAAGATGTGTGAGTTGCCCAGGGCAGATTCTGTCCTCTGGTGGAGCAGTGTGGTGAGCCCAGGTTAGTCTACTCCACAAGATTACGTAGGAAAACAGCATTACTTTCCCCAATGATCCACACAAAGGTATGGGGGTGGGGGGGAAGGTCTTCCTCTACCTTTTCAGGTAGGGAACACAACCCAGCCATCCCTGGGTCAGGGTTACCCGTGGGGTCACACAGGGGTTACACCGATGCCTGTTATAGAAGCTGATGGTGGTGGTAAGGGAGGTGTGTGTGTGTGTGTGTGTGTGTGTGTGTGTGTGTGTGTGTGTCCTTGAGGAGAGGAAAAGGTTATTTCATATTCCCGTTAGGACAGGTAAGGTGGAATTTATTTTTAGATAATCTAGGAACAAAATGGCCCTGAGTGGGTGGGTGGGTGGATGGATGGATGGATGGATGGATGGATGGATGGATGGATGGATGGGTGAATGAGCGATTTCATTCACCAAGTGTGTTCTGAACACAGCCTGATGCCAGGTGCTGTGCGGGCCCTCAGATGGTGATGCTGCTGTGGCACATAGCAGGGGAAGCCAAGCATCCAGAGAGCAAGCTGAGCCAGGAGGGGCCAGCAGGCAGGGAAGGCAGCCTGCTTTCTGTCTCCTCTGGCAAGGAGGGAACCCAGCCCCTGGCACAGCTCTGGTAACAGGGCCGATCTCTCCCCCACAGCCCACCTTGATCTTTCTGCTCTACATATCATTGTGTTCAAATAATACTGTGTGTATTTAAAAAGGCTCCAGAAGACAGCTGCCTGGGAGTATTAATCATGAAGAGCCCAGTGCTCGGTCGCCATGGCGACTCCTGACAAAGCTGAAGAGCAGTTCCCTGCCCCACTTCCTGGGGCCAGGGGGATGCAGGGATGCTGCATCCCTCCTTTACCCTCTTCCATTCTTCCTTCTCTCCTTCCCTCCTTGTCCGCTCCTTCCCCTTTCCTCTTCCTGAAGGACTTAAGAACAGGGACAGAAAGGAGGGAGGGGCCACCGGGTTGACAGGCAGAAAGCCAGCCAGGCTGGGGCAAGGATAAAGGAAGTATCCACAGCGCGCCCAGCTTCCCCTCAGCGCGCCCAGCTTCCCCTCAGCGCGCCCAGCTTCCCCTCAGCCCATGCAGAGTCCTCAGGTCTCCGCGACCGCCATGGCAGGAGTCTAGTGTCCGTTCATGGAGCAGGGGCCTCTGTCCTCTCTTCCCTGCAAAATAGGGAGTCATTTTTATTTTCTTCCTTTTCTTTCTTCCTCCTCGTCCATTTCCTCCTCCTCTTTGTTTTTCTCCGTCTCATGACAGGGCGGAAGTCCAGATCCTAGTGCTATGTTGGACAAATGCTTTTGTGTCCTGCACACATGCTGGTTTTGTGTTGTTGTCTGAGACAGTCTCACACATCTCAGACTAGCTTTGAATTTGCTGTGTGTAGCAGAAGATAACCTTGAACTCCCGATGCTCCTGCCCCGCTCTCCAAACAGCTGGGGTTACAGGTGTGCACCACCATGCCTGGTTTACACAGTGCTGGAGACCAAACCTGGGGCTTTGTGCACGCCAGTAGCAAGCGCTCTTGACGACTGGGTGACAGCCCCAGCACTATCTGTTCGTTTTAAACTCAAGGCTGTTGATTACTAAACAATTCTGGGTATTTTGTTTGGTGACTGACAAGACAAAAAACAACATTGGGCACAATGGTTTATGTCTTGAATTAGTCCTAGCACTTGGGAGGCGGAGAAAGTAGAACCACGTGTTCATGGCCAACCAGGGGTACACAGTCACTGTGTCATAACGAGTTCAAAGCCAGCCTGGGCTACAACCTGAGTCCCTGTGCTGAATAAAACAAAATTGGGCTGAAGAGGTTGCTCAGTGCTGGGCGTTGGTGGCCGCATGCTTTTAATCCCAGCACTCAGGAGGCAGAGGCAGGCAGATCTCTGTGAGTTTGGGGCCAGCCTGGTCTACAGAGCTAGTTCCACGACAGCCAGAGCTACAAAGATAAATGCTGTTTTGAAAAGCAAAACAAACAACAAAAAGAGGCGGTTCGGTGCTTAAGAGCATTTGTTGTTGCTCTTATAGAAGAGCAGGTTCGATTCCTAGTACCTACATGGTGGCTCACAGCCATCCAACCCCTTTCCAGGGGACCCTGCAGACACTTGTGCGGTGCACATATATGCATGAAGGCAGAACACTCACACACATAAACTAAAAATAACTCTTTAAAAAAAACTCACAAAAACATGGCAAAGAAGTGATGTTGTATGCATCTCAGCCCTCAGGAGGCAAAGGCAGGTGGGTCTATCTGAGTTCAAGACCAACCTGGTCTAGAGACTGAGTTCCAGGATAGCCAAAGCTATACAGTGAAATCATGTCTCAAAAACAAAATAAAAACAAACACTAAAACAGGGCTTGGGAGATGAGAGATGCCTCCACGGTTAACAGCAAATTTGCTCTTGCAGGGGACCCAGATTTGGTCCCCAGCACCCGCAATGCACAGCTCATTCCGACTCCGGGGGATCTGACTCCCTCTTCAGGGCTCTTCAGACACCTGCACTCACAGGTGCACACACCCACATGCAGACTCACGCAACTACACATAATTAAAAATAGAACAAGAACAGGAACCACGTTTAGTGGACATGGCTACCTAGCACACAGGGAGCTAAGGCAGGAGACTCGTAAGTTCCAGGCCATCCTGAGCTCCATAGTGAGACCCCCGTCTCAAGAATTGGTGAAAAGGAATCCAGCCACCTCTAGTCCTTTGTTGACATTTGTTGTGTCGGTGGGGTATTAACACATTACTGTCCTAGCTAGCGTGCATGCGTCATGCGATACGGGTGCCACTGGGTGTCGAGAGTCCCTCACGAAACATCATTTACGTCTACGCGCTCAGGACTACTATTATTACCTCTGTTTTACAGGCGAGGGAACAGAGGCTGTTCGTTTCCCCAGACTTATATGGGGTTAGTAAATGGTGGCTAGATGTCTAGATCAAAGACAGAAACACTTCACATAAATGCCGCCAAGCCTTTCTTGCAAAATTAATTAATTAATTAATTAAAACCTTCATTTTCTAGGTCTAGCGGAGGCATGGGGGAGCCAGCTGGCAAGCTGAGCGAGGTACCCTAGTTGCAGGTGTAAGGATGGGTACCCTTGCACGGGGCCTTGGCGCGTCCTGCCTCGCAGGCGCATGAGCGGAAGCATCTTTATGCTAGCACGGTGGACTCTGAAGCGGCCGGCTCCGTGTCTTGCGCTAAGTTCTAGATTGGAATGAATCTGGGTTTGGGTCAGCTCTTGCCCTCCTTGCTTTTATTCTGCTTTGGCTGACGGGGGATCTGGAGAGAAGAAACAAGATGGCTTGCTAGAAGCTATTCTCCCACTATGAGGGAGGTTAGCCTTTCTCCTGCTCTCCACTCTGCACCCTTCCTAGTGCAGCAGTTTCTTCCAGGTCGGACCCTGCCGAGGCTGTGTTGCAGTGGCAAGCCCGCACAGGACCCTCAAGACGCCAGAGCCTCCCAGTGTCCAGCATCCATTTCCGACGCTGTGATAAAATGCCCTGACCAAAACAGCGCCTCATAGTGGGGAAGTCACAGACAGTAGTAGGAACTTGAAGCCACTAGCCACATCCATAGTCGAGAGCAGAGAGAAAAGTAACATGTCCTGCCTCCTCCAGTGCTTAGCTGGCTTTCTTGACTCCCAGGAAGCTTAAGGCTGGCCTGCGTAGAGGATGGTGCCACCCACAGTGGGCGGAGTCTTCCCATTAAGATGGTCTCCCAAAGGTAAATTAATGACGACAGTCCCCCATTTAGACTCTTCCCACATGACTCTGGATTGCATCAAGTTGAAAATTAAAAGCTAACTATAATACTAAGGTCCTTATGAATCACAGGCAGATCAGAGGCAGCGGGTGGACCTTACGCGTCTCCTCTCCAACCCTGGGATTTGGAGTCAGCCTCCCACTACCCCTGTGTTACACCCTACACCCAAGTATTTCTTCTTTCCTGGTGACCTCCTGCTTCCTCTCGTCTGACTTGAAGTCGTCTTTTTATATTTCACACTCTCCCTTCCTTCATCTCTGTGTGATTTATGTAGTTGTATGACCTAAGCGCGTGGTGTTATGACCTTGAACTTTGTTTCCGCCTGCCTGCCTCCCCAGCGCTGGGATTACAATTGCCTGCCTCCAAATTCAGCATTTCCGTGTGGGTGGGCTGTGGGAGCCTCGTGTTTGTGGGACAGAACCACCCCCAGCAGAGTCTTTCTTCTAGAAATAGATTGGTCAGTGCAACATGACTCTAAAGCACCAGGTTATCAGCCCACAGGTGCATCCGTGAATCTGAAGTCTGGGTGTTCTGTCTGCATCCCTGAGTCCTGTCCACCAACAAGCTGGGCTTCTAGGTGTAAAGGACAGAAATACAACCTTGATGAGTTTAGAGTGGGGGTGGGGGGTGCAAGGGAGGAATTTATCAGCTCACAGGAGTGCTTCAACTTAGGGAGCAGACACCCAAGGATGGCCAGGACAGTGGGCTCAGCACAGGCCTGCCATTTGCTTATTCTGTGACCTTGGATGAATAACTAATCAACTTGTGGGGGAGTCTGGGCCATGGCTGAGTCCGGAACCAGAGGCTGAGTTTCTAGAATGTTCCCAGGTCCTTCCTCACTGGTGACTGAAAACTTGGCCATTAGTAGATCTGTGTGCTGCCCTCTACTGCTGAGGTGAATGAAGGCTCTTTCTGAGTTCCAGGCAGGGAGTCCCTGTAAAGGCCTGCCCTGCCTCCTAAGGCAGTGTTCCAGCCACTGGGCATGATGCATACAGCTGACAGCATCACTAATGGCTTGCACTTGTTTTCAGGGCCATTCTAGGAGGACAGGGTACCACTGTGAACCAGGAAGGCCTCAGCCTCAGTCACTGAAGGCAAGAGTCGGTCCACCATGGGCCCCGGCACCTCCTCATACTCTGGGTCAGATCAGTAGTTCTCTTTGGTTAACATGGCCCCTGGAGCAAGCCACCTCCTCCATCTGTCTGCCAGCTCCAAGGAACACTGCCCAAAATAAAAATCCCCAATTAGAAATCCCTGCAATCCAGAGCAAAACAACTTATTTGTTTCCTAGAATATTCTGGAGCTACATTTGGCTTGGCAGCCAGTGGGCTCCACATAGTCATGCCGTGTACCAGCGGGAACTTCTGTTCAGCCAAGGTACAAGAAGAAGGCCTGCGGTCCACCTCCCAGGCAGCAGCAAGCAGGAGCCGAGGACAGAGCTGGTTCGCTCAGTGCTGTGCAGTGGGTTTCTGGAACACGGTAGAAAGCGCTCTAAAGGACTTCAAACACCAGTCCCCACAAAAGCTGAACCAGTGACCTCTACGTTTGTCAGGGACACATGTCCCGCAGGGAGACAGAGACTCCAATGAAGGAGGAAAGGCATCGGGCTGGGAGTCGGGGGAGTGAATTAACCCCATGCTACCACTCACTTGTTCTGTGACCTTGGACATGTGCCTAGGCTTTGTTTCCTTACCGATGAAATGGGGGTTCAGAGTTTGTTCTACCTACCTACACTCACAATAAAGAGTTAGAATTAAAGCTAGGCATCATAAGCCTGCCTCTGCCTCCCGTTTAAAGGTGTGTGGGATTAAAGGTGTGTGCCACCAAAGCCAACTTTCTGGCACCTTCTTAAATGGGGTAGGTGGGATTGAGCATCATGATTTGACTTTATCGCTGTCTTCCAGTTCCCTCTCCTTCATTCATTGATCCATCCACCTAAATATTTCAGCCAGTCCATTGACTTAGTACAGAAAATGTGTGATGGCCATGGCAGAGGCGGAACAGGCTCGTCTGAGACCCTAGGAGGATCTGGGGTAGATCCTAACTGTGCAGTGAAGATATACAGGGATGCTTCCCCCCAAGGCTTGCACTGAGATCAGAGACTGGTAAAAGTGACCCAAGGAAAGGAGAAAGTTTGCGAGGGAGGCAGAAGATACAGTCAGAGAGGACACGGTTAAATTCAAGGTGCTGGAGAAAGTTCTTCGCTGCTGGAGAATAAAGCACGGAAGGGTCAGAAAAGAGAAGCCGGGATCAGCGGCAGAGCTGGGTTAGCTTAAGCCAACAGGGACAGGGTATCTCTGTGGCTTTTTTGGGACCAGGCTGCTCAAACTCACAGACATCCCCCTGCCTCTGCCTCCCGAGTGCTGGGATTAAAGGTGTGCGCCACCACCGCCTGGCTAAAATAATTTTTATTGCATTTATTATGCATTTGCATTCCACAGCACGTACATGGAGCTCAGAGGACAGATTGCAGGAGCCAGTTCTTTCCTTCTACCATGTGGGTCACGTAGTCAGGCTTGGCGGCAAGCTCCTTGCTCCCCACCCCATACGCTTTTAAAGCTTGCTCAGGCATCTGGACCTCACCACTCACTAAGTCAAGCTGTAAAGATGACACAGGTCTTTGTTTTGTTTTTTTGTTTGTTTTGTTTTGACATAGAGTCTTACCTTGTAGACTTGGCTGGCTTGGGACTCACCGTAAAGACCAGGCTGGTTTCGAACTCATAGAGATCCACTTGCCTCAGGCTCTTAAGTACTGGGATAAAAATCGTGTGCCACCATGCCCAGCTGGTGACAGCTTCCTGCATTTAGAAAGAGCAGTGTGGCTGCAGTAAGGAAGATGTCCCAGTGGGAAATCAGCAAGGAGGCTGGGCGGAGTTCAGTTCAGAGGACCCTTGCCTGTTACCTTATGAGGGCAGCAGGAAAAGATGGGGCCCAGAGCTCCACCCATCTAGTAGCTCCCTCCCCCACTCAGGTCGAGGAAGCAGGGTCCTCAGTTGGTACCTACTTAAGTGGAGCCAGCAGCAGCAGCAGCAGCAGCAGCAGCAGGGCCTCCCCGCCCACACACATTGTGTTTGTTTATGGAGCTGTAATTCACATACAGTACACGAAGCAAACCTTTTGTGTATGTACGGCTCGACGACTTCCGCAAAATCAAGACGCAAAGCGTCTCCGTCCCCAGAAAGTTCTTTTGTGCTCCCTCCTAGCCATCAGACGCCACTTCAAGCAACCTTTCTTCAATCTGTCAATAAGGATTAGTTCTGCATATTCTTTTTTTAAAAATACTTATTTTAAGAGCTGTTCCCGTTACTCATCTGTCTCGTGGAAGCATGGGTGGGGAGAGATGCTCGCCCCTGCCCCTCCCACCCCACCCCACCCCACCTCCGTGCCACCCCGCTACCTGTGCTGGGCAAGGGAACCTCCCCCTCACCAGCTGAAGCACTCTGAGAGTGACCTCATTTCACCTGGGCAACACTCCCAGGGGTGGACTATCCGGGCAATGCAGGAGAGCGCACCCTGGTGGTGAGGACAGGGGAGAGCTGGCGGGCTGACCCACCCTGCCCAGGCCCAGAGCCGGGGTTGTGAGTCGACCCACCCTAACTAACATCCACCTCATCCGTGACCTGCTGGAGCATGTGAAGAGACCGGCCCTGCTGACCCAAAGCTGCAGGATCTCCTCAACACAGGGCAACAACGGGATACCCAAGAGGGGTCCCGGTGAGGGCCCAGTGTAGCAGAAACCAAAGAGAGGCGGAACCAGGCCAGTGGCTCTTCGCAATGAACAAGGCTGTATACCTCCCAATCCTACCCAAAGAGCTACCAGCCCGTAAGGCCAACTCCGTCTCCATCTTTCAGGAGTGAGATCCCACAGCATCCAATGGAGCCATGCTAGTGCTGAATATGCTGTGCAGTCTGTTTGTGTCTTCACCACGGTCAGCCTCTGCCTCTTCTGCTGATGTGATGGGTGTCATGGTGAGTATGACAACAGACTACTCAAGACTGTCATCGGCGCCCCCCGCCCCACCAACTGCTTAGCCCCCTGGCCGAGGTCACCTGTAACAGCTTTGGCATAATTGTGGAGGCACTCAGCCATGGCCACAGTCCGTGTTGTCTCCCAGGAGACTAAACAACCTCTTTGGGAAGCTGGCGTGATTGATGGCCGTGGGCTGCCCAGAACAACATTCCTGCGATCACCGGTACTGTATGGGCAGAAGGGAGCCACACTCTCTCAAACACCATCGATAAAGTTCACTAACCCTAGCCTAAAAAGAGGGGGAAGAGACAAAGACAAGGAAGCAGGTGCACTCGGGTCACTGGAGAACAGCCCCTATGAACAGTGATCTTGGCAGGTGCTGTTCGAACGATACATTGTCTCCCAGATGAGGAAGCTATTTGAGAAGAACCAGGAGGCATTACTTTGATGGGGGAGGCGTTGAGGATTCAAAAACCCACACCATTCCCAGTTCTCTCTCTCTTTGCCTGTGATTATGGAAGCTCTCAGCTATTGCTTCAGTGAGGATGAGGGGTTGCAAGCGTGGCAGGGACTAGGAGATGTGACTTGAAGACATCCTCCCGGCAGGAGTGAGTACTCGCACGAACTCATCCCCGGAGCTCCCTGGTATTTGCAGGCAGCCTCTGTTCTTCTCAACAGTTGTTGCTGCCTGTATGAATCTTGTAAATTTCAGGAGCTTTCTGAGACTTGTAAATTCTTCTTTTTTTTCTTAAGGTTTATTATATATACAGTGTTCTCCCTACGTGCCAGAAGAGGGCACCAGATCTCATTGTAGATGGTTGTGAGAGCCACCATGTGGTTGCTGGGAATTGATCTCAGGACCTCTGTAAGAGCAGCCAAAGCTCTTAACCTTTGAGCCATCTCTCCAGCCCCCGAGACTTGTAAATTCTATTTGCTTCTTGAGCCTTTAAGGAAATGTTTTGATTTGAAGGCCACAGATGCAGAAGACTCACCAGCTTTTGAAACTCCCTTTGGGTTCACTGTACGTCAGAGGCAGGAGATGTTATACTCCACATTTACAGAGGAGGACTCTGAGGAGTATGCACTTTAAGGGTCACACTCTCCCGTCCCAGGTTAGTTTTACTGTTGTTGTTACTGAAATTAGGAGTTTCTAATATAGTTGGGGGCTTAATACCTTGTTAGAGATATGGTCTGAAGATACCTTTTCATCGAAGGTGGTCCTTCCATTCTGTTGCCCACCCCATTTCTTTCCCTCTTCCTTCTCAGTATTGGGGGTTGAACCCAGGACCTCTCAAATGCTGGGTTAGTGCCCTGCCACGGAGCTGCATCTCTAGCCCGAGTGTTGTCCACTTTGATGGGTTTCCCTGTCCGCTTCTGTTACCTGCGCTTTTGGCGTCATGTCAAAAAAGTCTCCACGATCTGTGACAAGAAGCTCTTCACTTAACTGCCTTCTAGCGGTGGAAGGGTTTGGGTCTTAAAGAAAGCCTTCCATTTGTTTTGAGTTGGGTTTTGTATTTTTGTGTATTTGTGAACTAAGGGTTCAGTTGCTTGCTTGATTGCCTTCTTTCTTTCTTTCTTTCTTTCTGGAACCTATATTTTTATTTTATGTATATGGGTGTTTTGCCTGTGTGTGTGTCTGCATGCCACATGCCCTGGTAAAGGCCAGAAGGTCCTCTGGAACTGGGATTACAGGCGGTTGTGAACTGCCATGTGGGTGCTGGGAATCGAACCCAGGTCTTCTAGAAGAGCAGCCAGCACCCCTTCTAGCCCCTTTAAAGGGATATGTTTGCCAAATGGACTAGAGCAGGGAGAAGATGAAGCCAAAAGGGTCGTCTTTTCTTAAAGAAATGATCTGTTCTGCGCCTTTATGCAAGTATCTATTGCATGTTGAGTACATCTTCCCCTTCTCTCCACACCCAAGAGCCCCTCTTACGTCATCATTCCACCACCGAGGGGGTGTCTCCTCCAAGCTTTTTGAACTCTCTTCTGAGACTTGGACGGCAATGTCGTGCATTTTACATGTCTGAAACACACCAGGCTTCTAGAGGTGGCTCCCGTCCCCCCAAACCCCCCCCCCCGTGTAGCTAATATTTTCCTAAATTGAAAAATATCCCATTTCGTTGGACATGGGGGCCCCCATATGTGGGGACAGGAGGATCATAAGTTCAAGGTTATTCTTGGCTTCACAGCAAATTCAAGACCGGCCCAATACCCTGTCTAAAAAAAGACAATATTATGGGCTGGTGAGATGGCTCAATGGGTGAATACACTTTGCCTTAGGGTTTCTATTGCTGGGAAGGGACACCATGGCTACAGCCACTCCTACAAGGGAGAAATTTAACTGGGGCTGGCTTACAGTTCAGAGGTTTAGTCCATTGTCACCATGGTGACGCGCAGGCAGAAGGAGCTGAAAGTCCTTCATCTCGAAGGCAGCAGGAAGTGGTCTGTGACACCGATGGTATCTTGAGCGTCAAAGCCCACCCCCACAGTGATGACACACTTCCTCCAAGTGTCCCCCTCCTGATAATGTCACCCCCTGTGATCTCAGGCGGGGCCAGTTACATTCAGACTACCATACCTTTTCGTTGCCAAGCCCGAGGACCTCATTTCAATTCCAAAAGCCCCCATGGTGGAAGGCGAGAAGGTGTCTTCTGATCCCTGCATGTACACTGTGCACGGACACAACACACAGTAAATTAAAAACAAATAGATATTCCATTTAAGAGGAACTCGAAGACAAGCTCAAGATCTGCTGTTTTTCTACCCCACGTCTCGTCTTCATGTACTACTTTTATTTAATTAACTTCAATAACATAATACGCTCTCCCAAGTGAATCAATCACTCAAGACTATCCCACATAGTCTGACCCAACACAGTCCCTCACTTAAGGTGAATTTTCGTATGTTCAGCCAGGCCTGTTCTCTCTCCTTCATCTTCTCTGTTCTGTATCAATGGGGCAAGCCAGCCAGCTCAGCGGGTTTAACATTTAACAGATCCTTAAATGGCCTCACTTGGCAGAGAGGAGCGCTCGGATTAAATGCTATTTCTTGTAGCAAAATTTTTCCATGTTTAAGAAGAGTTCAAATATAGCTGAGATATTATTCATCTCGAAGCCATCACCCACCAGCCTGGATGTAACTTCCTTCTACACGTTCTGGAAACACTACCAGAATGGGACTTTTAGGCTGACTAAGAGAATCTCGGTCTGAGCCGGCACCACCTTTCCAGTACTAGTTAATGTTTTCTGTTGAGGGTCAGCTGAGGGCCATAATGGCTCCTGAGTTTTCCTCCTAGTCTCCTGATTTAGCGGCTGCAGGTTGGGGAGACACAGCCTGCTGGGAGTCATCCCTCCCAGCACTGACTTTGTTTCTAAGTGGTTCTAGACTCTGTAAGAGGTGACCGGGGAGCTGCAGCAATGACTCTAGTTAATAGAACGTGCCGTTTTGTTCTTCCAGGCGAGAGGACTTGGATTCCCAGCACCTACATCAAATGGTCCACAAGTGTCTGCAACCCCAGCTCCAGGGGAAATCTGTCCCTCTCATTTCCCGTTGAAGCAGGAGGGAGGCCAGATTTCCTAGAGCTGGAGATATGGGTAGCCTATTGGTAAATGCTGGACTCCGAACTCAGATCTTCTGAAAGAGCAACAAATATGCTTAATCGCTGAGTTGTCTCTCCAGCCCCATCAGAAATATCTTTTTTGGGGGGATGGGGAGGAGGCATTGTGTCAGAGTAACTGCTTTGTATAACAACTCTGGCTGTCCTGGAACTCGCTCTGTAGACCAAGCTGGCCTCCGACTCACAGAGATCTAGCTGCCTATCTCTTCCGGTCTGCTGCGATTAGGCAGTGTGCCACCACTGCCTGGCCATTAGGAATATCTTAACTGGTGTAGTTCATCAGTTTTGTTTCTGTGAAAACTGCACCATTTGTTAACATGTTTGGATCATGGAATCTGGGCTCACCTGAATCTACGTTCATGGCACAACAGCACTGATATTTGGATCCAAGCGCCTCCTCCTGTGTTCAGGCTGAGCAAGGCAATCCAGCATGAGGAAAAGTTCCCGAGAGCCAGCCAGAGCACCAGGCACAGGATTTTTGTTCGTTCGTTTTTCAAGACAGGGTTTCTCTGTAGCTTTGGAGCCTGTCCTGGAACTCGCTCTCAAACTCACGGAGATCCACCTAAACAGGCTTTTCTTAACAAACTTCCCTTTAGAACTTCCAGAGTCTTGAGGTGTTTCCCTCCAGGAACCCTTCGACTTGGAGGAAAGTGTTCCACGCTCTGTCTACTTGACTTTGCGGCTCCCTTGCTCTGCTGTCTCTGCTACCTCCTGTCCCTCTCACGACAGCACTGACTGGATGTTTTACTGCATCTTCTCTAACAGGGATCCTGCACTAAGGGCAGAGAACAGAAGTAAATGAATTACATGTGAGTAGATGTTCCACATAGAAGACCCTCAAATTAAATAGGCAGTTCCCCTCTCCAGGCTGGTCTCCGTTGGAGTCTTTGAAACCCACAGTACTGAAGTAAGGTAATGACAGTAACTGCTCTCTCTGGGAGTGGGAGGGGCCATCCTCTTCAAATCTTGGTGATTGTGGGGCCAGGGCTGTCCTTTCTTAGACACCCTTTAACATCTCAGGACTCTTGAAAAACTGTGCTGTGCTGTTAATGGGAATGTAAATTAGCTCAGCCATTATGGAAACAAGTAAGGATGTTCCTTATAAAATTAAAAATAGAACTGCCATATGATCTGGCAGTCTCATTACTAAATATATATATATATATATATATATATATATATATATATATATATATATGCGATCAGGATCTTGAGGGGATGCGTGCACTCCCATGTCACTGCAGCCAACATAGGAAGTCAACTTAAACATCTATCAAAAGGTGAATGAGAGGAGAACATGGTGTGCACGCACATGCGCGCACACGGCACACACGTAAATACGTTATTTGGCCTCAAAAGAGAAAGCAATCCTGTCATTTTGTGATTGATCGGATGAAGCCAGAGGGCATTGTGTTACGTGAACTGTATGGAGCACAAAAATAAATATATTAAATTGTCTAATTATACACGAGATCTTAAAAGCCCAATAGAACGGTAGTTACCAGGATCTGAGGTGTGGAGTTGTCATGGCAGCCGATGGTCAAAGGACACGAACTTTTATTGAGATGGGAGTATATTCAGAAGATCTATGGTTACAGGTGATGTCAGTTCTGCTTTCATTTTTATTTTGCTCTTTGCAGTGGTAAGGATGCATGCCAGCGCCTCTCACAGCCAGTGCTCTTAAGCGAGCCATCTCTCCACTCCTAAATTCCAATATTCTTATGTGGTCTACCTGCTGGAACCGTGGGAGACTGTGTGAGACATATCCAGCAATGGTTTTGGATGGGAAATAAAAGGGGGGAATGATCGCTTGGCTTGGAGATGCTCGACTGGTTTCGGTTTAGTTAACACACTGTCTAGTTCACTTCCGGGACTTCTGGTGGCCACGGTCCTGACGTATCCTTAAGAGAGCTGTGGTCAGTGTGACATATGTATGCTGAGGGCAGAGGACAGGCTTCTGCTTTACAGCAGCCAGAAGGCTTTCAAGCCAAGCTTGCCGCTATATATCAGTTTTATCTGTAATATGGTAGTGGTTTGTTTATGTTTACTCACTCTTAAATTTTTTTTATTGTTATTCATTCATTTACTTATTTTTGTTATTTTGAGACAGTAGCCATGGCTGTCTTGAAACGTGCTGTGTGTAGACTCGACTGTTCTTGAACTCACAGAGATCCATCTGCCTTCCAGATGCTGTGAGCCAGCATGCCCAGCTTCCAACTTTGGAAAACAAGAATTTTGAGTTTGCCTTCGTTGCTACTTAGGCCCAGTATTTTCTCGCTATGCCTTTGCCCGCCCTCTTTTCTCCCTATTAGGATGGTAGTATATGTCCCGTGCCATTGTAGGTTGGAAGTATATGATTTAATCTGCTTCTTGATTTCGACTTCACAGGTGATTATGGTTAAGAGATTACCATGAACCTCAGAAGACACTTTAGACTTTGAACTTTTAAGCATTGTTGAGACTGTGGCAGACCATGGAGACTTTTGAAGTTAGACTGAATGCATGTTTGCGTTATGACTCGGTTGCCGGCCTACGGGGGCCAGGTAGAGAAATGTGGTGGTTTGCCTAAGAATGGC
This sequence comes from Phodopus roborovskii, assembly GCF_943737965.1. Lineage (NCBI taxonomy): Eukaryota > Metazoa > Chordata > Mammalia > Rodentia > Cricetidae > Phodopus > Phodopus roborovskii. The sequence goes on from NW_026126571.1 coordinate 1,611,224, forward strand.
CCCATAGGATCATATATTTTGAATACTTAGTCACCAGGGAAAGGCGTTATTTATAAGGGTTAGGAGGTATAGCCTTTGGGGATGGGCTTTGAAGTTTCAAAAGTCCAAACCTGGTCCAGCCTCCCTCTCTGTTTACAGATCAGGATGTAGCTCTTAGCTACTTCTCCAGCATCATACCTACATACTCTGGGCTGAGATCCCGGATTGTATGGAAAGGAGAAAGTGAGCCTTGCATCAGTATTCGTCACTCTTTGCTCGCTGATTTTGGACACTTCATGACTAGCTTCTTCAAGCAGCTCAAGCTCCCATACACTTCCTGCCAACTTGGACTGTACCCCGTAACCGTGAGCCACTGAATCCTTTCTTCCTTTAACTTCTCGTGTCTGTGGTATTTTATCACAGTAGCGGTAAAGCAGCTAAGACACCTACAAGATAATTGCCGGGTCCTGGCTTCCCCATAGAAACGGGAACTGAGTTTCCCAGGGACAGAGGCTTAGAAAGGCGAAGTAGCTCGTCCAGGGTCACTGAGCCAGTAAGAGGTGGATGCAGAGCTCGTACCAAGTGTTCTGTGTGACAGGGGACAGTGTGGGCGCTGCAGAAGCCCGGAGAAGGAGAAGCCCGGAGATGGGATTGGGGGAGATTGTAGATGCTCGCAGGCCACCCTGATAATGCTTTAGCATTCTTCAGGGGCAGCCAAATGCATGGGGTGGAAAAGAGAGAGCATTAGTAGGTCAGGTCTGCACAGGACTCCTCTGTGGGAGCGGGAGGGCGTTGTGTAGGACTCTGAGAGCCGTAGGTGGCTGGTGTGAATAGGGCAGAAGTTCACCGTTATCTACAACCGAGCAACTTCATCCTCAGATTCTTCGACAAATGACCTCTATTGAGGCTGGTTCTCGTAAAAATATTTATCTCCAATGAGAACAGAAATGAAAATATCTCAGGCAGGGAGGAGGGAGGGGAGATATCAGGGCATCAGGAGCCGGAATCTCAACCATCTGGAATCCTGCTGAGTTTTGGCCGCCCATTCCAGAGTCTCGGGTATCTTGCCGAGATGTTTGTTTTCCAAGGAGAGGGAGGGGCGGGGATAAATTAGTGTTGGCTGCTATTGTCACACACCAGGTCCTCTTCACCTTGGCATTTACAGACTTCCTCACGATGGCCTGGAGAGCATGTGAAGAGATAGTAAAGGAGCCATGAGGGGCACCAGGGTGGAGAGGGTGATTGAGCTGTGCCTCTCCAGGTTCTTAATGCCACTGCTGCCTGTGGCTTCCTGGAGGCCCTGACAAGCCTGGCCCACTTCCAAAGGAATCCCTAAACCCAGATTTTGCTATCGTCATTACAAAAGTCTCCGGATTGCCGGTGCTCTGCATAGGAAGCACAAATGTATGAAAAATTCTTAAATGCTTCCCCATTAGGAGGGTGCCTGGAGCGGTGGTAGGGAGGCTGATAAATAGCAAAATCCAGTTTATTGTCAGGTAATGAAATGCATTTCTCTTCCTTGGACGAGGATGCCTTACCACTTGAGCGGGTTCCAGCGGCTGCGTAAGAGGGAAACCGAATGCCTTCTTTTTTAGCCTGTTTGGTTGTTCCTTACCATCCCCCCCCCCACTGCCACTTTTTAAAAACAGAGTGTAAACAGACCCAATCTGTTGAGGACGGCAGCTCTGAAATACACCATGACCCTATTTATGCAGCGGCCACCACCCAAGGCGTTTGTCATTCTGTACCGCCGCCGTGGGGATCCCACTGGATTGTACCTTTCCATATCTTCTAGGTCCCCCCACACACACACACACATTTTCTTTTCCTCTATTTGCATGCTAACTGTGCTGTATTTCATGAACAGAGAATTCGTACCTGAGGCTGAAGAGGTAGCAGACCACTATCTATGGTTGGAGCCTGGGAGATGCCACACCTAGCTGGGAGGGACTCTTTAAATCTGCAGTATCCCAGACCTAGCCTCCAGTGGGATAGACAATGTACCCAAGGTTCTAGAGAACCTAAAGCTGTCAGTGTATTTAGTTAAGGCTTGTGGAGCAAGATCAGATCAAAGGGATACATTCTTCATAAAGATGGGGAACCTCCCGTTTGAGAATTGTTGGGTGGATGGCATGTTCAGAGGCTGGGGATGCTGGGCATTTGTTTCTCCCCATGAAGGAGGCTAGCAGTTCAAGGACACTCTTGGTTACTGAGGCAGAGTGACGGCACATTCAGCGTTTGATTCGAAGCCTTGCTGTCCTCATGGGAGTCAATGATAAGTCCCTCAGTACCTAGAAAGAGAAATAGACTTCCAACTAAATTTTCTGTCTGTCTCTGTTTCTCATTCTCTCACACCTCAGGCTGGCCTTAAACTCACTCTACAGCCAAACTCCTTATCCTCCTGCCTCCATCTACCAGGCACTGGGATTACAGGTGTGCATTACCATGCCTGCTTTGTGCAGGGTTGAGGATAACAGGACCCAGAACTTATTCCGTGATAGAAAAGAATGCCAGCAACCCAGCCACACCTGCAGCTTGTTTTTAATGTGTATGGGTGTTTCCTGCAAATACATCTGTGTGTGACGTACATACCTCGTGCTCGTGCAGCCCAGAAGAAGGTACTAGATCCCAGCCTGGAATTACAGGTGGTTGTGAGCTGTCATGTGGGTGCTGGGAACCGAACTCAGCAGTAACAGTAAGTGCTCTGCTTTGTCGTATTTTTCGAGACAGGGTTTCTCTGTCCTGGAACTCACAGAGATTCACCTGCGTCTGCCCACTGAGTACTGGGATTAAAGGCGTGCCCAGCAACGGTAAGCGCTCTTAATCCCATTTCTCCAGCTTCTTTCTTCCCTTAAAAAAAAAAAAAGATTCTTTGAGAATCATATGTATCAATACACTATGGCCATAACACCCAAATTTCCTCTTCCGACTCCACCCATACCCCCCCATGTCCCCTTCTCGATCTCATGCCCTCTTTTATTTTAATATCCTACAACGTTCAAATTTAGAGTTGCTGTATGTGTAGGAGTGTGGGGCCCCTCACCGGAGCACGAATACCCGAGTAGTAGCCACCTCCCTGGTCATCTTTCTTATCACACAGTGCAGACGAGGAAAAATTGAAAGTCTTTTGCCGGTGCTCCTTAAACCCGCCAAGGACATTCAAGTCTCGGGGCGGGGGGAGCCTAGGTTTGAGTAGAAGGCCTGTGTCTCCGGAATCAGCTGGCCGGCCTTCATCACCCGCCCATTGCTTTCTCATCATCAGAGTCCCTAGCTGATGTTGGGGACTGCCATTTCCAGACGATGCCCACTCCTCCTCCAGTCTACATTAACTCCAGTGTCCCTCAAGCTACGGTACGGACGATAAACGTAGCTGCCACCTACACATCCACTTACAATAGTAGGAACTGGTGAGGGCAGGAACTTTACCTTAACTAGTACGTTAAAGGAAAGGGAAGGCGAAGGTAATTCTGCAGTCGTCACCAGATACTCGAGAAGCAACACAGGAATACACGCGTGATCATGGCTGTGCTAATCCACATGTAACTTTGGACCTTTTGTCATGAAGACGTCGGGCTGGGAGAGTATTAATCAATGGCTTCAAGACTTGTGGGTGATCGGAACAACCAAGCCAAAGTAATTGGAATATTTATTTTATTTATGTGGGAGCTTGTATTAAGGTCAGAGGACAAGAGCAGGTTTTCCTCCTATCATGTGATTTAGGGTAGGACTTAGGTTATCAGGCTTGGCAGCAAGAGCCACATTACTCCCCCTTCCCCTCTTTGAGACAAGGTCTCATGTACCCCAGGCTGGCCTTGAACTCCCCATGTGACCATTGTGACCTTGAGTTCCTGATCCTCCTGCCTTTAACTCAGAGCACTGGGATTATAGGCGCTCAGTACTTGGTTCTGAGAGTTACCTCAGGATTTTGTGCATACGAAGCAACTCTTCCACCCACCGAGCTGTATCTGAGCACGAGCCAATCATTTTGAAAGCCGTATTTTTCCATTTTTTTTCTTTCTCTTCAGAATTATAATTTCAGGTAAAGTCATCCTCACTTGTTTCTTAGTTGGCCTTGAATAGTTATAGGTCATAGTATGGCCTTTCTTTTGGTTACACTTTTCTTTGGTTATATATATATTTTTTCTGTCCATGTAATGAAATACCCTGGTCCCAGCAACAGGCTTCCTTCTCAACCTCTCCTTTCATGGAGAAGTAAAGGAAGAATTCTCAAAGTCAGATTTTCGGGGAACACTCTGTGGGACTCTGGAGTGCGGAGGAACAGAATGTTGCCATTGCTTTTAACTCCTACTGTCCTCTCAGGGTGGTGGGGTGTTTGGTTTGTGTGACGTTTAAATAGGCATCTGTAGTTTAACGGTGTTGTGCATTCTTAGGGTACAATTTAATGCTGGGTGTGGAGGGAATATACAATCTTAGATGCAGAGCTGGAAGAAAAAGTGAGTGCGTTTAAGGAGTGAGGATCTATGAAACGGGTAATACACGTTGGGAGACGCAGGGTTGTGTTGAGGGCTAAATGAGAAAATTTGAAGTTCGGGCACAGCGCAGCTAGCGCATAGGAGCTGAGGCAAGCTTAAGACGGCTTGTTCTGTTCAAGTCAAAGGCTTGCTTTAAAAATATGCTAATGATAGGTTCGAGCAGAAGATCAAAGCAAGACCCGAAAATGATAGCTGGAAGCATTACTTGCAAAAAAGAAGTGTTATAGAATCCGAGGCCATAGATTGAAATGTACGCGCTTATAAACGTCGACAATGGAAAATAGAAAAGCAGGTATTAAAGCTCAGGGTGCAAGAGGAAGTGTGAGTGCAGAATATATCAGGAGTGTGTGAGTGTGTGCGTGTCTGGATGTGTGTGCATGTGTGCGTGTGTGTGTGTGAGTGTGCGTGTGTGCGTGTGTGTGTGTGCGTGTGTGTGTGAGTGTGTGAGTGTGCGTGTGTGGATGTGTGTGTGTGAGTGTGTGCGTGTGTGCGTGTGTGGATTGTGTGCGTGTGTGGATGTGTGAGTGAGTGTGTGCGTGTGTGGATGTGTGTGTGTAAGTGTGCGTGTGTGGATGTGTGAGTGAGTGTGTGGGGATGTGAGTGTGTGTATGTGAGTGAGTGTGTGAGTGTGTGGATGTGTGTGTGAGTGTGTGTATGTGTGTGTGAGTGTGTGTATGTGAGTGAGTGTGTGAGTGTGTGGATATGTGTGTGAGTGTGTGGATGTGTGAGTGTGTGGGGATGTTAGTGTGTGAGTGTGTGTGTGTGTGTGTGCGTGTGTGGATGTGTGTGTGTGAGAGTGTGGATGTTAGTGTGTGAGTATGTGCGAGTGTGTGAGTGAGTGTGAGTGTGTGGGAATGTTAGTGTGTGTATGTGAGTGTGTGCATGAGTGTGTGTGAGAGTGTGTGTGGGGGGATGTTAGTGTATGAGTGAGTGTGTTTGTGCAAGTGTGTGTGTGTGAGTATGTGAGTGTGGGTGGGTGTGAGTGTGTGTGTGTGTGTGTGTGTGTGTGTGCACGCCTGCTTGGTCTGTAGGTGCCTTACATGCATGCAGGAACCTTTAGAGACCAGAAGAGGGTATCAGACCCTCTGCAGCTGGAGTTGTAGGGAGTTGTGGCCAGACATGTGAGTGCTGGGAATTGAACTCAGGGTCCTCTGCGAGAGTAGCATGTGTTCTTAACCACTGAGCCGTCTCTCCAATGCCCTTAAAAAATTTAATACAGGGTGTCAGCCTTTTTAACTCAATATGTAGTCAATGATGGCCTTAAATATTCCTGATGTCTCACACACACACACACACACACACACACACACACAGCCCCTAGTGCTGGGATTACAGGTGTGTAATTTCCTTATTTTATGTGAATGTGTGTCTGCCTGATCCTTGCCTGGGCTAGTGAGGTCAGAAGACGGCACTGGGTCATGTAGGTGTTGGGAATCAAACCCAGGTCCTGTGGAGGAGCCGCCAGTGCTCTAACCACTGAGCCACCTCTCCAGCTCCTGCTTCCTGGTAACTATATGCATCCCCTATTTCTCCAGCCAGCCTGTTAATTCCCCCACTGCAGGCAATGGTGAACTTCACAGAGTACCTACTACTTTCCTCTTCTCTCTGTCCTTTCTTCCTCTGTGTAATTTCAATTGGTAGTCTCATTCTTAGAGCCAAACTCTGTGGTATTAAATATATTTCTGCCTCTTGGCTTTGCTCTGGCTAATCTTATGTCAACTTGACACACTAAGTAGAGTTATCTGAAAGGAGGGACCTTCAGTTGAGAAAACGCCTCCACAAGAGCTGGCTGTAGAGCTTTTTCTTAGTTAGTGATAGTGGGTTAGGATCCAGCCTGCTGTGGGTGGTTCTATCCCTGGGTTGGTGGTCCTGGGTTCTATAAGAAAGCAGGCTTGCCGGGCAGTGGTGGCAGATACAGGCAGATCTCAGTGAGTTCAGGCCAGCTGATCTACACACTGAGTTCCAGGATAACCAGGACTGTTACACAGAGAAACCCTATCTAGAAGAAAGAAAGAGGGGAGGGAGGGAGGGAGGAAGAAAAAGAGAAATCAAGCTGAACAAGACATGGAAAACAAGCCAGTAGCAGCAGCCTCCACGGCCTCTGCATCAGCTCCTGCCTCCAGGTTCCTGCCATGCTTGAGTTCCTGTCCTGGCTTCCTTCAGTGATGGACAGCAACATGGAAGTGTGAGCCAGATAAACCCTCTCCTCTCCAACTTGCCTTTTGGTCATGGTGCTTTGTTGCAGCGGTAGACCCCTAAGACATGCCTGGAATGCGCTATATAGTTAAGATCTGGACACAATCTGTAATCCCAGCACTTGGGAGGTGGGCAGAAGGATCAGGAGTTCAAGGCTAGGACTGGAAAGATGGCTCGGCAGCTTCCAGAGGAGCCAGGTTCAATTTCCATCCCTCAAATGGCAGTTTATAACATCTGTAGCTCCAGTTCCAGGTGATCCTACGCCCTCTTCTGCCTCCTTGTGTACCAGGCACCCACATGATACACAGATATATATGAAGGCAAGACACCCATATACAGAAATAAATTTTAAAAAAGAGTTCAAGGCTAGCTTCTGAGATAAATTCTGTCTCAAAAATATAAATGCGGTAAATGGAAGATGAAGAAACAGTTTCATACATGTTTACATTTATGTATTACACGATCTGTTCCCTTCTCCATCTGAGTTTTTGTCTCCTATAACCTTTTTCTCTTTTTATTCATCTATTTATTTTACAACTCAGCCACAGCCTCCGCCCCTCCCCATTCCCTCTCCCCCATACCACCTCCCAATCCCCTTTTCTTCTGTCCAGGAAAGGGCAGGTCTCTTATGAGTATCAAAACAACATCAAAAAAGGCATATCAAGTTTCAGTAAGACTAAGCACCTCTCTGTACCAGGGTCTTAATTATAAAAACCCAGAGACAGATATTGGGGTTAAAGTTAAATATCAGAGATGCAAAGCAGCCAGCCACTAGAGAGCTCTAACCTGTACCAATGCTCAGACTGAAGGAGGACCCTGTCCTCAGACTGCATCTCCAGACTGCATCTGCCTCCACCAAACCTCAGACTGCACGGAGCTCTAGTCTCCTCCTGCTGAGATCACACACACTCACTCACACACACACACACACACACACACACTCACACTCACACTCACACACACGTGTGCACGCGCATTTGTTTTCTTGAGACAGGGTTTCTCTGTGTATTTTCGGATCTTTGAAACCTGTTCTGGAACTATCTCTTGTAGACTAGACCAGGCTGGTCTCAAACTCTGTCTGGTCTGCCTCTGCCTCCAAGTGCTGGGATTAACGGTGTGTGCCGCTACTACCCGGCCTCTACAGCTAACTAGTGTGGCTAGCTTTGCACTCAGATCTTCAGGAAAGCTTTATTTGTTAGATAAACAAAGTATCAGCACACCTCCCCGTGTACTAAGGTTGGGCAAGTTGACCCAGAGGCCAGTGAAACAGTGGAAGACAGTCCCGATTCCTGCTGTTAGGAATCCCATAAGAGAATCAAGCTACACAGCTGTGACATATGCAGAGAGCTAGGTCAGTCCGATGCAGGCTCCCTTGTAGTTGGTTGGATTTTAGTCTTTTGACTCTTTGTTCTCTTGGGAGACCTGCCACCCAGCTCCCAAATAAATGCACACACGGAAGCTTATTCCTTCTTAAGAATGTCTGGCCTTAGCTTGGCTTATTTCTAGCCAGCTTTTCTTAAATTATCCCATCTACTTTCTGTCTCTGGGCTTTTATCTTTATCCTGATCTTTCTTTACTCCCCACTCTGCTGGGTAGCTGACTCCTAGAGTCCTCCTTTTTCTCACCCCTTCATCCTCTCTTTTCAGATTTCTCCTCCTATTTATTTTCCCTGCACGCCAGCCCCTCCTATCCTTTCTCCTGACTAGCAATTGGTCATTCAGCTCTTCATTAGACCAATCAGGTGTTTTAGACGGGCAGAGTAGCACAGCTTCACAGAGTTAAACAAATGCAACAGAAAGGAATGCAACGCATCTCTGCATCATTAAAACAGATGTTACACAGCATAAGCAAATGTAACTCACCTTAAAAAGATACTTCGTAACACTCCCTGGTTGTCTGTCCAGTCTTTGCTAGCCCCTGTGAGCCCAGGTTAGTTGATGGTGTGAGCCTTGCCTTGTTGTTTTCATCCCCCCATCCCCATCCCCACCCCCTGGCTCCTAAGATACTTTCTCCTCCTCCTTCTCCACAGCATTCCTGAACTCTGCCTAATGTTCGGCTGTGGGTCTCTGCATCTGTTTCCATCGGTTGCTGGAGGATGCCTCTCTGATGACAGTTGGACTAGGCACCAGCCTGGTCACAGGAGACTTCCAGTTCATGCTACTTATCCACTATTTCGAGGAGTCTACACTGGGGTCCTCCCCATAGACTCCTGGGAGATTTCCCTGTGCCAAACTTCTACCCACTCTTGGAATCCCCTCCCCCTCCCCCCATGCCCCACCCTATCCCCGCAACAGTCCCCCTCAGCACTCTTGTTTGATGCTGGTTATTGACAGCTTTGTTTGATAATCACAGAAATAAGGAAAATCTTACTTCATTTCCGTGAAGATCTTGAGTTTTTTTTTTTTTTTTTTTTTTTGTTTTTCCCACTGCTCCCCAGCTTCTAGAAATTTCCAGTAGCCAGATGGCTGCATCCCAGCACTCAGGAGGCAAGAGGATATCTGTGAGTTCCAGAACAGCCTTGTCTACAGAGTGAGTTTCAGGACAACCAGGGTGACACAGAGAAATCCTGTCTGGAAAAAAAACAAAAGAGAGACAGGGGAGAGAAGAACTTTGCAGTAAAGTCTAGGAGGTGGATGGAGGCAGGAGGAGCAAGGGTTCACTTCCCGCCTTAGCTGCATAGTCAGCCCAGGATAGTGAGACTCAGACCAAAAACAAACAACAAACAAACGAGAATTGCAGGATCGAGGTCATCATCATCATCGTCACCATCATCATCATCGTCATCATCACCATCATCATCGTCACCATCGTCATCACCGTCATCATCATCATCATCATCACCATCATCACCATCGTCATCATCACCATCGTCGTCACCATCATCATCATCACCATCATCATCGTCATCATCACCATCATCATCGTCACCATCGTCATCACCGTCATCATCATCATCATCATCACCATCATCACCATCGTCATCATCACCATCGTCGTCACCATCATCATCATCGTCACCATCATCATCACCATCATGATCATCATCATCACCATCATCATCATCGTCATCATCGTCATCATCACCATCATCGTCGGCACCATCGTCATCACCATCACCATCATCATCATCATCATCATCACCATCATCATCATTGTCATCATCGTCATCATCACCATCATCGTCGTCACCATCATCACCATCATCGTCGTCACCATCATTATTTCAGAGAGGGACTCACACTGTAGCTCAGGCAGGCAGTCCCCTTGCTTGCCTCAGCCTCCCAAATGCTGGGATTACATATGTATGCCACCATGCCTAGCTAAGTCACTAGTCAATGGCCATATCATTTTTCTTCTTTTTAAAAAGCTCATTTTATTTTATGTGTAAGTTTTGTCTGAATGTATGCCTGTGTGTCACTTGAATGACTGGAGCCCACGGAGGACAGAAGTAGGAACTGCAGCTTCGGATGTTTGCTGAGCAATCTCAACAGCCCCAAACTATTACTCTTTAAAACGTTTTATTTGACAGGTGTGGTAGCACCCACCTTTGATCCCAGCACTTGGGAGGCAGAGGTGAGTGGATCCCTTCGAGTTTGAGGCCAGCCTGGCCTACATAGCAAGTTCCAGGTCAATTAGGGTTACGTAACAAGACCTTGTCTCAAAATCCAAGTAAATAAGTAAATAAACAAATGTTTTGTTAACGCATTGTGTGTGTGTGTGCCGGGGTGAGCTTGTGGAGGAATGTACTTCCACCCCCAGAGTCCTGGGGGGTTAGACTCAGGTTGTCAGGGTTTGCAGCCAGTGCCTTTACTCATTGACCCATCTCTCTGGCCACGTAAAATCATTATTCTTGAGAGCAGACACAGGAGAGGTAAAGAAAGATGGGGGAACGATAGAGAGAAATTACTTAACACTGTGAATGCAGGAAAGTAAGCTATGTAAGTGCAAAAGGCGAGAACGTTAGGTATGAACACAGCAACTGGACTGTTTTTAGCTGGAATGAACAGCAGGGAAGTCACTGACTAAATAATGACTCAGAGAGCAGTGTACACAGTTCTTCACGGAGCTGGGGGTGTGGCTCAGTTCCCAGAGTGCTTGCCTGGCATGCACAAAGCGCTTGGTTCAATCCCTAACACGTGCTGGTTTGAATGAGATCAGCTCCCATAGGCTCATATAACTGAGTATTGGTGCTCGGTGGAACTGTTTGGGAAGGACTAGGGGGTGTGGCCTTGTTGGAGGAGGCGTGTCAGTTGGGGTGGGGCTTTGAGGTTTTAAAAGGCCATGATATCCCCATTAGTGCTGTCTCTGCTCCATGCTTGTTGATTACATGTAAATTCTCAGCACCATGAATGCCTACCTGATGCCATGGAGTCTAACCCCCCGGAACTGTGAGTCCCTAAATTAAGTGTTGTCTTGTGTAAGTGTCTTTAGCTGTGGTGTTTTGTCACAGTAATAGGAAGTAACTAAGACAGGCATCGAACTGGGCATGAAGGACAATACGATTGACAAGGTGAGCCCAGGCAACCATATACAATGGTAACATAACTTTACTTTTAATTTTTTTCCCTCACTGGAAGACATTCTTTGTACAAGGTACTGGGATACATAAAGATATTTGTATTCAGGTACATAATGTACATTGAGCAAACTAAAACTTAATTTTGGCTAAAGATGGCTCAACTGTTAGGAGCGCTGGCTACTCTTGCAGAGGGCCAGGGTTTGATTCCCATCACCTACATGGCAGCTCACAGTAATGTGTAACTCCAGTTCCAGATCAATGGCCTCTTTTGCCCATATGGCATACATACATACAAACAGGCGAAACACTCATCCACATAAAGTAAATACAAATAAAGACTTAAACACGTTAAAAATAATCAGACTCAATGAGACAATTGAACAGTGTGGAAGGGCAGGGTAAAGTAAGGACTGAGTTTCTGTTTTAAGATGGAATATTCTAGAGACTGGACAGTAGTGGTGATGGCTGCACGCTAGCGAGAATGTAGTTAGTAACAGTGAACTGTACACTTAAAGTGGAGTACAAATGGTAAGTGTCAGACCATGAATATTTTAAGCAATTAAGTAATTAATAATTAATTAAATAATAATTAAGTAATTGCTCTGTGGAGGTTGGCCTTAACTGTCAGCTTGACACAACCTAGACTCACTTGGAATTTTGAAAGACTAAGTGTGTGTCTGTGTAGGAGTATGCACAGGTCGGTGCAGTGTCCTAGAAGACCACCAGAGGATAATGGATGCCCTGGAGCTGCACTTACAGGCAGTTGTGTGTGCGTGCCTGCGTGGTACTGAGAACTGCATCCAGACCCTCTGCACAGTCCTCCTACCCCAGCCCCACCTGGACTTGTTGTTATTGTTATGGTTATAATTGATCTTTTGAGGTTGGACTTCACTTTGTAGTCTTGGCTGGGCTGGAACTTGATATACAGACCAAGCAAGCCTCGAATTTACAGAGGCTTCCCTGTTGCCTCTGCCTCCCAAATCCTGGGGTTAAAGGCATGCACCAACTCGCCTGGCTCTGCTTGGCTTTTTCAACAAGGATCATGAATTCAAAGGAGTAAGACAGTGATTCTGAACCGTAGCGATCTCAGAAGTCATCAGGGCCTGGTGGCGCACACCTGTGATCCCAGGATTCAGGAGGCAGAGGCGGGCGGCTCTCTGTGAGTTTGAGGCCAGCCTGGTGTACAGAGCAAATTCCAGGACAACCAGGGCTGTTAAACAGAGAAACCCTGTCTCAAAAACAAACAAACAAACAAACAAACAAACAAAAAGAGGTGCCGTAGCGTGATAGTTAAGAGAAACGGACTCTTGAGAGGAAAATCTTGTCCCGGGGCGGTTGTCGTCCCCAGAGCAGATGTTGCCTGGGGGGGGGGGCAGTTGTCTCCGGGGCAGATGTTGTCTCCAAGGCAGATGTTGTCCCCAGGTGGTTGTTGGGTGCGCACTGTGGTTGTTGATGCAAACTTGGATTTGAGGAGATGGTTGGGGGGGGGGGTAAAGTTCCTGCTGCACCAGCATGAACACTTGAGTTTGGTCCCCAGGAGCCACGTTAAGAACCTGGGCATGGTAACATGCATCTTTAACCCTAGCCTGTGCAGGGAGAAAGGCAACACCCCCTGGACCTTACTGATCAGCCAGTGTGGCCCAACCACTGAGGCCCAGCGTCAGTGAGAGCCTGCTGGAAGAAAAAAGATGACACCCCTCCACACACGTGTACACACCCTCCACACATGTGTACAAATCCATCCACACACGTGTACACACCCTCCACACACGTGTACACCCTCCACACACGTGTACACCCTCCACACACGTGTACACACCCTCCACACACGTGTACACCCTCCACACACGTGTACAAATCCATCCACACACGTGTACACACCCTCCACACACGTGTACACCCTCCACACACGTGTACACACCCTCCACACACGTATACACCCTCCACACACGTGTACACCCTCCACACATGTGTACACACCCTCCATACACGTGTACACCCTCCACACACGTGTACACACCCTCCACACACGTGTACACCCTCCACACACGTGTACACCCTCCACACGTGTACACCCTCCACACACGTGTACAAATCCATCCACACACGTGTACACACCCTCCATACACGTGTACACCCCTCCACACACGTGTGCACACCCTCCACACACGTGTACACCCTCCACACATGTGTACACCCCTCCACACACGTGTACACACCCTCCACACACGTGTACACCCTCCACACATGTGTACACCCTCCACACACGTGTACACACCCTCCACACACGTGTACACCCTCCACACACGTGTACAAATCCATCCACACACGTGTACACACCCTCCATACACGTGTACACCCCTCCACACACGTGTGCACACCCTCCACACACGTGTACACCCTCCACACATGTGTACACCCCTCCACACACGTGTACACACCCTCCACACACGTGTACACCCTCCACACATGTGTACACCCTCCACACACGTGTACACACCCTCCACACACGTGTACACCCTCCACACACGTGTACAAATCCATCCACACACGTGTACACACCCTCCATACACGTGTACACCCCTCCACACACGTGTGCACACCCTCCACACACGTGTACACCCTCCACACATGTGTACACCCCTCCACACACGTGTACACACCCTCCACACACGTGTACACCCTCCACACACGTGTACACCCTCCACACACGTGTACACCCCTCCACACACGTGTACACACCCTCCACACACGTGTACACCCCTCCACACATGTGTACAAATCCATCCACATACATGTACAAATCCATCCACACACGTGTGCACACCCTCCACACACGTGTACACACCCCTCCACACTTGTGTACAATCCACACACGTGTACATACCCATCCACACACGTGTGCACACCCTCCACACACGTGTACACACCCCTCCACACGTGTGTACACACCCCTTCACACTTGTGTACAATCCACACACGTGTACATACCCATCCACACATGTGTACACACTCATCTACACACGTGTACACACCCATCCACACACTTATACACACCCTCCTACACATACATTATGCATGCATTCACAGAGCATACATTCATACATGCGCTATCACCGTTAGAAATATAACTTCTCTTTTATGTTCCCTTAAGCTGAGTAACTTTCAAATAAAGACTTTCCCGTGATGCAAGTTTAGTGAACTCGGGATCTGTTAGGACAGATAATTCAGTGGCAGGAAAGCCACTTTCAAAGAGGCAAGAGCCGGAATGTCTTCCTGATTTAATCTTGGTGAAGTGCGCCTGCAGACATCGTCCCAGCAGGCCAGTCCATAATTAGAGTTCTAATTTCCTTCCAGGCTTGCTCCTGAATTGTTCAAGGGACCCAGTGAGAGGTGCATTGGCCCCAGACAATGTTCAGGGCCAGCATCCTACTGAGGGTGTGGGCGGCGGGAAGCTGCATAGTACTGAAGGGGAAAGCAACCACAGGCCCCTCAAGCTCCCATACAGATCTCTGCGTCTCTGATGTAATCTGAGAAGACCCCAGATCCCCCATCAACACTTTCCTTCCAAGCATCTGTTCCGGGGAAAATGTGACTTGGTCGCCGAGCGTCTGGAATATGACAACTCTAAGTGATGGCTTGCTGGTTAGGAGCACTTGCTGTTTGTAGAGGATCAGGGTTCAGTTCCCAGCGCCCATTCCTGTTCCAAGGGCTCTGACGCTCTCTTTTGGATCCCATGGGTATTAGGCTTGCTGTAGTACACAGACACGTGCCAGCAAAGCATTCATACACATAAAATAAAAATAATATGAACAAGATAAGAAGTAGCAGGGCTGTGGTGGCGCACGCCTTTAGATCCCGGCAGAGGCGGAGGCAGGAGGATCTCTGTGAGTTCAAAGCCAGCCTGGTCTACAGAGCGAGTTCCAGGACAGCCAGGACTGTTACACAAAGAAGCCCTATCTCAGGAAGGAGGGAGGGAGGGAGGGGAGGGAGGGAGAGAGGGAGGAAAGGAGGGAGGGAGGGAGCCAAGAGTAAGTTGAACAGGTTTTATGTGACTTCCATTGACTCATTGACACAAGGACAAATCAAGGGCCTATGAAAACAAAGGGCAAAGGGCAAAGGTCATATGTCACCATGGATTTTTATAACTCTGTCATGGAATATTCTGACTAATACCTTCCCTCTTTCTGTCATGCTCCCTGGTCCTAGGGTTTCTTTTGCTGTGATAAGATACTGTGACCTAAAGCAACGTGGGGAGGAAGGTGTTCGCTTCACCTTGTATCTCCAGCTAGCAGACCATCACGGAGGGAGGTCAGGGCAGGAACCTGGAGGCAGGAGCCGATGCAGAGGCCACGGAGGTTGCTGCTTATTGACTTGCTCGCTACTTTCGAAGTTTGCTGTTTTATATGACCAGGGGACCATCTCCCTAGGGTTACACCATGCAAATGGGCTGGGCCCTCCTACATCAGTCATTAATTAAGAAAATCTCCCCATAGGCTTACTTGCCCACAGGCCAATGTGGGGGAAGGCATTTCCTCAAAATGGGTCTCTCTTCCCACATGACCAGCTTTTGCTAAGCTGACATGAAACTAGCCAGCACACTCCCTCTAATGACACACTCCGCCAATTCCTTAGTCAACATAGGTCTCCATTCATAGATTGGGGGGTCATGACCTTGGACCCCCTATGTAGCTGAGGATGACTTTGAACAAATGAGCCCCCCCTCACTTCCCTAGTGCTGGGATTACTCGTGTGCACCACCCCACTAGTGCACGTGAGCATCCCACATGCCAGGCTAGCACGCTAGCAACTGAGCCCCAGCTCCAGCCCTGTTCCTGCTTAGCTTGAGCATCCAAGACTCGAGGATGCTATCCATTGGGATGCTTATTTGATTTCTCTTGGTTACTTTCAATTTACCTACTTCTAAAACTAGCTTGAGATGCATCGAAATAGCAAAACACTCATGACAGAGGGAGTAACAGATTTAGAAAAGGAAGCCAAGATCACTTAAAATGTCAATCAAGAGGGGACTGCTTATGTAATTAGAAGAATCCCGCTTCTCATCACCCTCTTTCTCTATCACGGAGTAGAGGGAGGGTCAGCCTGGACCAACTGTTTGGTTAGGCCAAGGGTCAAGAGAAAGGACAAATCTAAAGGTGGCTGCTTATGTAAGTAAATCGTGGTATAAGGGGTAGGCGGCCGAGGCAGGCAAGGTGTTCGTGCCTATAATCCCAGCACTTAGAAAGTGGAGGCAGGAGGGGCCTGAGGGTCAGAATTTCAAGGTCCCTTTACATGCTAAAGAAACTCCTTGTTAGCTCTCTCCCTCCCCCTGTCTGTCTGTCTGTCTCTCTAGCTCTTTCTCTCACACACACACACACACAGACACCTTGCTCTTTTTGAAGATGTAAGCTGCCATGACAAATGTAGCCAGCTGGGTAAGCCTCCTGGAGCTGAGGAAAACCGATTATGAGAAACGAAAAACCTTTCATTCCGGGACTGCAAGGAAATTAATTCTTCCAACTTCAGATGGAGCCCAGCACCGGCTCCTTCTTCCGCCATGCTCTAAGGAGGCTTCTATTCAGTTCACACCTGCAGTGTAAGTTGGTGAGGCCACAAGACACAAAACCCAGGCCACGTCTAGACTTTTGAGCTATAGGAACTTCACAGAAATAATTGTGTTTTGTTGATAGCTACTAAGGCTTAGAGTTTTGTTCTAATAGGAAAAACAAAACAAAACAAACAAACACACACACACCTTGAAAGGTCATACATAGCATTTTTGGATACCAAAAAAAAAAAAAAAAAAAACACCCAAACCCCAGGAGAAACAGGTTGGAGGTGCATGGGATGAAAATCCAGATTTTGTCATGCTAAATTTTAGCTTCCTATTAGATATCTGAGTACGATGTCAAGCAGGCAATTAGAAACGTAACCCTGGAGCTTCAGGGAGAGGCAGAAGCAGAATTCAAATTTGGGGAGTCATCGGAGGATGACATTTAAAACATGAAACTGGATGAGTTCCTACAGAGAAGGTGAGGCAAGACAAGGGAGCACTCAGACTGAGCACCGGATTGTGCGACTGGCAGCCATTGGTCGGAAGGGAGGAGAAAAAGCAGGGTGGGGTGGGGGATGGGGGTGGGGTGGGGTGGGGGATGGGGGTGGGGTGGGGTGGGGGATGGGGGTGGGGTGAGACCTAGAGCCTGGCGCACCCCACCCCGAGAAAGAAGAGGTGCGTCTCCTACGTGATTTCAAAGACAGCCAGGCTGGCAATGAACATTAGCTATCATATTAATAATAATCCTCTCCCTCTCTCTCTCAACATCATACCAAGTAATTCTCCCCTCTCCTCCCCTGCCCTCCCCTCCCCTCTCCTTCCCTTCCCTCCCCTCCCCAACCCTCTCTTCTGTGATCATCTATCTATCTGTCTGTCTCTATTTCTCTCTATATATTCCTAAAGGCACATCTCCTAGGTGATTCTAAATCCAGTCTAGTTGACAATAGAAATTAAACGCCGTAACATCTGTGTTAAAAGTTGTTAAGAGGTTAAGAAGTTTGAGGCTGAACAAGCCACCACTATTAGGCCAGGTGGAGGTCAGTGATGTCTTAGATAAACTAGATTCAGTGGACTGGAGTGATGAAATACATTTGGGAGCCGTGAGGAAGACTGCAAAATGAAGGGCTAGTAGGGGTGGGTAGGGGCAATCTGAAGAGTTTTATTTATTCTTTGTTCTGAAGTCAGAATGGTACAGCAGAAGCTGGAGGAAGATGCAGACAGATTGGGCTTTTTTTTTTTTTTTCTTTTTTTTTAAAGATGAGGGATTTGGAGGACCCTGAGGTATGTTTGTGTCCCAAGGGAAGCTGTTCAATAGAGTGTGGAGACTTACGATAGAAAAGACCACAGTGTAAAAGGAAGGAGAGACCGATCTCAATGGGAGAGTTAGGCTTAGGGTGAGGGATCGGTCTGCTGCTAAACAACAGCCGTCAGTGCGTGGTTATAGATGGGGAGGCGGCGGACCAGGCGATGGGACACCTTCCTGGCCGTTATAGTGAGTAGCGACAGATGTCACAAGGTCTTCAGCAGAGGGAAGGGGTTGGGAATGGGATTCGAGGGGACAGGAGACACCTTAAAGTAGCTGTTCCCAGGACATCCTCATCCCAATGAGGGACTATGGGACCATCAAGAGCTTCCATCTTATTTAAATTTGCACTTAGAATTTAAAGTGGAACCAGTCCAAATAATAAGGGAAGAAGCAAAGGGAAGAGCTAGGCTAAACAATTGTTTTCATCATCTAGGCTGCATAGATAGATCTGAACATGACCTGGCAAGTACAGGAGATAGAAAACAGGGTCAAGAAATTAAGGTGGGCTGGGCGGTGGTGGTGCACGCCTTTAATCCCAGCACTTGGAGGCAGAGGCAGGTGGATCTCTGAGTTTGAGGCCACGCTGGTCAACGGAGCGAGTTCCAGGACAGACAGGGCTACACAGAGAAACTCTGTCTCGAAAAAGGGAAAATAAACTGAGGTCATGGGGGGGGGGGGATGTGCTCAGTTGATAGAATTCTTGCCTAGCACGCCCATGGCCCTGAGTTTGGTTCCCAACGGTGCACAAACAACTATGGTGACATAAGCCCCCCCCCAAGACCTCAGCACTCTGGAAGTGAAGGTAGGGAGATCAGGAATCCAAGGCCAGTCTGGCTACAAAGCAGGTCCAGCCTGTGTGACGTACTGTCTCAAAAATAAATAAATAAATGTTGCAATTCGGCTGTGGGCGGGGGGAGGCAGAAAGACAACAAGATCAAGGCCAGCCTGGACTGCAGAGTAAGGCCCTGTCTCAAAAGAAAGCAATGAGTGGGCATGTTGGCCTATAATCCCAGACTCAGGCCAATCTCTGTCCGTCCATGGCCAGCCTGGTCTACATAGTGAGCTCCAGGGTATCCGGGGCTGTGTCGGAGGCCCTGCGTCAACAAAAAGCATGTTTCTTGTGAACAAGTACCGTACTTGGAAGGAGTGAGGGTATGGAGGTCAATAGGGATAAAGCCAGAAGATTGGGGAATCTCAAATGGTCAAAAAAAAAAAAAAAAAAAATGTTCAGAGAAGAGCATTGGTATTGAAATTGGGAGGAAGGGTGGTGGTCAGAGGCGATGTTTGGAGGCAGTATATTGATGGATGGTGATAGCTATTCAGACCTTCGTCCCCTGACCCCGTTGACCTTGTGATCCGTTGACATCTTCAATGCTCATGACTCACACAGACCACAGTCTCCCATTATTTAAGGACTTTCATTATCTCCTTCCTAAAATAGTGGCATCGCATAATTCATGTTTTTAACTAATGTAAATTTGGTTCTACAGCCTGGGGGGGGGAGGGGATAAAAATGGGAGAGAGAGCGCAGTTTAAATAGCGCAGATGCCTGACTGCCTCTCAGCTCCGGGGTGTGTGTGCGGAGTGAGGATGTGGTGGGAACTCTGGAGGTACCATCTCCTCCTGGGCTGGCTCAGGGCCCTGGAGCCTCTTACTGTCTGAGCCTAACCTCTAAAGAGCCCTCTCTTCTTTGCTAAAAATGTGACACTTGCTGGATGTTTGTACAAACTGCATTTTTGTTTGTTTATTAGTTTTTAGCAGTAGCCCAGGTTGGCCTGGAACCCACCATGTAATCCAGGCTGAACTTGCTAAGTAGCAGAGTAACCTTGAAGAAGGACTTTTCTGTTTTACTTTTGTTCCAGGGTCTCACTATGTAGCCATGGTGGGCCTGGAACTCTCTAGGTAGACCAGGCTTGCTTCAGGCTGACAGATCCACCTGCCTCAACCCACATGCTGGGGTTAAAGGCATGTGCTACCACACTCTGCTAGGGAAGAGAGTCCTGATGAGGACTCTGGATGAAACTGACCTGTGGGCAAGCCTGAAGGGTTTGTCATAATTGTTAACTGCTATAGGAAGACCCAGTTTGTTTTGAGTGGAAGTATTGCCTACACAGAGGAACCTGAACAGCGTAAACGAGAAAGAAGCTAAGCCAGGCGGTGCTAGTGCACGCCTTTGATCCCAGCACTCGGGAGGCAGAGGCAGGTGGATCTCTGTGAGTTCCAGGGCAGCCTGGTCCACAGAGGGAGTTCCAGGACGGCCAGGGCTGTCGTACAGCCAAAGAGGGAGGGGGAGGGGGAAAGCCAGCTCAGAGGGAGCAAGCTTGTATCCATGTGCTGCTCACTGTCTTTGCTCATGCGGATGGATGTCACATGACTCGCAGCTTGATTTCTTGTCTCGACTTCACTGAAACAATGAACTGTGATCTGGAATCATAAGCCAAATAAGCCTTCTCTTCCTTTACGTTACCCTTTCCGGGGTATTTGTCATAACAAAAATGAAACCAGAACAGTAAGTTAACCCATCTTGCTTTGTGTCTGAATTTATGGTTAAGTTTCTTTCTCTAAATGCTGGAGAAAGAAAATACTGAGAGTCAGGATGCGATTAAATCCAAGCTCGGTCAAGCCACCCGGGAGGGGAATATTGACTACAGAGAGATCAGCTGTGAGAAAAGAGATCACACCACAGGCAAGCTGAGGACTGGGCCATTTCAAATTTCAGCCCAATGCTTTTACAGGGTGAATTGATTCTACCATTCTGTCTGATTCAGAGACCATGCGGAGAATAAAAGGTTTGCTTTGATAGAGTTAGAGAATGTGGAGACAGTATTTAATGGAGCGCCAACAAGGCTTGAATAGATTTTCTTTTTTTAAACTTTTTTTTTTTTTTGCACAAGTAGAACATGTTTATTGTAGAAAAAAACCTTGTAATCACACTTCACAGAGACAACCATTATTAATATTTTGCAGCAAATCCTTTAATTTCAACTCTCTCTCTCTGAACACACACCACATACATTTTATCCTAATGAATAGCCTTGCATTGAATATAGTGTATTGTAACCTGTTTTTGTTTTTTAAAAAAAGGTTAAGATTTATTTTTATGTGTGCACGTGTGTGGGTGTTTCCTCTTGAATGCGATGCCCTTGGAGTCCAGAAGACGGTGTCACTACAGTTATTGGCTGTTGTGAGCTGTTAGACCTGAGTGTGGAGAACCAAACCCATGTCCTTTAGGAGAACAGTGTATGCTCTTGACCCCAGGGCTGTGTGTCCAGCCCCCTCACCAGGTTTACTATGTAAGGCAAGGTCTCATGCAGCTATTATTACACGACTGGTATGTCTCTATATTATCTATTACAACTGTCATCTCACCTTTCACATGTAAACCTGCCCCTACCTGGAGCGGACTATTAGGCGTGACGTGAGGTAGTATATTAACAACCTCTCTGCTGAGAAGATTTCAGGCCCGCTTGACCACCCACTAATTAAGAGTTCGTCTGTGTGGGGGACCGATTCTGGTCGTTGTTTTTCTTTGCCCATCTGTTTTCTTCACCTTTTGGCTTCATCGTTAGAGTGACAGGCAGATTCCCACTGCCCAAGTTGTCCTCAAACTCATTGTACAGCCTAGAGCTTGACCTCCTAACCTCATGCCTGAGACTTTCAATTGCTGGATTGCTCCACCATACCTGGCTTAGTGTGTGTGTGTGTGTGTGTGTGTGTGTGTGCGTGCGCGTGCGTGCACGCATGAGCACAGGTGTGCATGCATGGGCATGCATGTGGAGGCCAGAGACTGATGTCAGGTGTTTTCTTCATTTGCTTTTCACTTTTATCCTACCTTTGGTTGCATTTACTTATGCATGTATGTTTGTGTGTGCATATGAGGATATTTGTGTCCCATAGCATACATATGGAGGTCAGAGGACAATATGCAGGTCTTCTGGTTCAGCAGCAAGCACCTTGATCCACCCCGTCTTGTTTTTTGAAATAGGCTCTGTTCTGTTCTGGTTTTTTTTTTTTTTTTTTTTTTTTTTTTTTTTTTTTCTTTGCTTTGTTTTGTTTTTTTTCTGACACAAGCTTGAGTTACCTGGGAAGAAGGACCTCATCTAGATTATCTGTAGGGAATTTTCTTGGTTAATGCTTTATGTGGGTGGGCGCAGCCCATGGAAGCTGGATGGTAGCGCCATCCCTGGGCAGATGGTCCTGAATTGCTTTTATAAGAAAGCAGGCTGAGCAAGCCACAAGACCAAGCGGGTGAGCGGTACCCCTCCCTGGCTTCTGCTCCAGTTCCTGCTTCCAAGTCCCCACTCTAACTCCCCTGGGTGACAAACTACTACCCCGGAGGGCGAGGCGAAAGGAGCCCTTTCTACCCCGGGTTGCTTTAGCTGCGGTGCTTATCACAATGATAGAAACCTAAGACAGGGCCTTTCCCTTTGAAAAGCAGTCTTAATTACAGGTAGACAAACATGTAACAGGTACATACTTGGGTCTCACACACACACACACACACACAACACACACACACACACTGACAGCTTACCATGCCAACACTCCTTGGTGTGGATCAAGGCTCTTGGTTTCTGAAACACCATAAATACTGGCCCGTTACTGAGACTCGTTTTGATATCCTGCTGTTGCCCAGAATCAGGGAGATCTTGCACCTCGGCAGGGCATCTGGGGGCTGGTTCTGTAAGAGAGCTGCAGAGCTCACCACGCTGTGCCCGAAGCCTTCAATGCTCCCAGCATGGCAAGCAGCAGCCAGCAGCCCCAAGCTGCGGGCGGGTGGACCTGGGGTGGAGGACCAGCTCTATCCATTAATGCCATGTTCTTCATCTGCTGGGGTGATGCTTCCATATCACTCCCGTACCCTTCCTCACTTTGTAGTTTCTCCATTCTCCACTATCCACGAGGCTCTGTCCAGCCCTTGTTCCTTCCAGTTTCATGACTCAACTGTGTTTCTTTTTCTCGAGACATGGTTTCTTTGTGTAGCCCTGGCTGTTGTGGAACTTGCTCTGTGGACCAGTGCTGGCCTCGAGTGCTGGGATTAAAGGGTGTGCACCAGCGGTCTGTGAGTCCGCTTTTTAAAAAGTATCTTCCCACAGGACCTGGCCTTTTGAGGTTGTTCAGGGGACGCTACAGGCTCTGCAGACGCCTCCGCCAGCTCTTTGACTCCGCTCTGAACCTCAGTGGGTTTCCAAGGCTCCTTGGAGCTGCTCTGAGGTCTTGCGGCTGGCGCAGCCAATAGCAATCCCAACTACACTTCAGGTTTTTGTCCTTTGATGCTAATGTAGTGTTCCCAGGTTTGGTTCTGCAGGACCGCTTCTCCACACATTCCAGCAGCTCATGGATGAGCTGGGGTAGAGCAACTCGAAGCATTAGATCTGGGCCTCGATAGCCACGGAGCAGACCTACCCTGCTGCCAGGGCCAGGATCTAGTCCTTCCCAGCCACTAGTAAAGGTGCGGGTCTTCTGTGAGCCTGCAGAAATCTGATTTTCTTTTTTAAAATTTTAACTTAAAAAAATTAAGGTCGGGCAGTGGTGGCGCACACCTTTAGTCCCAGCACTTGGGAGGCAGAGGCAGGTGGATCTCTGTGAATCCTGGTTTGCAGAGCTAGTTCCAGGACAGGCTCCAAAGCAATACAGAGAAACTCCGTCTCGAAAAACAAAACAAAACAAAAAATTAAAATAGTTACATCATTTCTGCCTTTTGTCCTTCCAACCCCTCTCATATTACAATCCTCTCTCTTGAATTCATGGCTTCTTTTTCTTGATTGTTATTACTAAATAGATATGCACAAATATGTAAATATAACCTTCGCAGTCCATTTAACGATGGGTGTGTATCTATGATTTCGGGGCTTACCACTTGAGACTGGATAACCATGTGGAGACTTGTCCTTGGAGTAGACGAATCCTCTATTCCTGGTATTCCTTAGGTGCCGGTGGCTCTTTGTTTGGGGTGGGGCCCCATGAGAGTTCCTGCTTCCTTGCTAGCAAGCCTGTTAGTTTCATCTCTGTGCAGGTCTGTTCAGTCAGCTTTATTATTGAGGTGTATTTAATGACGTGATGCTTCCCCATTATTTCTTGGAAACACACAGCGACTTCTCGAATCGGTTGCTTTAGACCACTCGACCATCCTGATTCCCTAATTTTAGTTTACTTAAAAGCTATGCAGGGATGGGGAGAGGACGATGGGATGGCTCTCCTGTAGGGCAGGTCGCAGCTGTGGGAACCTCCAGTGCCTGCTGCCCTCTTCTGGCCTCTGCCGGCACTGCATACGTGAGGTGTGGACGTACTGGTTCACGAATACCTGTCAGATACATTAAATAATTTTAATTCTCAGTAGAAGAGAATTGACTCCTTCAAGTTGCCCTCTGGTCCCACCATGTGTGCCTTGGCATACGTGCCTTCGGCCACAAGATAAATAAATACATAAAATGTCATTTTTTAAAAGTCACATTTCCCAGAGATTTTTTTTCTTTTTCCTTAATGTCCAGTAACATTAGAATATGTTGGGGCATTAGACGTTTGGGGTGAATAACTTTATCTACTTAGTTCTCTCTCTACATAGACACTTTCAAAGCTTCTCTATTTACAGCAAAGTTAAGTTTCTGTTTGTGTGTTTGAGGTAGGGTATAGCTGTGTGTCCCAAATTGACTTAGAGCTCATTCTGTAGCTCAGGCTGGCCTTAGGTCTCTGTTATCCTCCTGCCTCAGCCCCTGGGGCAGCTGGGAGTGCAGGCCCATACTAGCTAGGAATTAACATTTATTCTGAATCTATGTCTTGTTTCTCTCCTTTAGACATCTCTGTTACTTGGCTATAGGAACACTTTTGTCTTAAATTTTGTTGCTTTAAATGTGTAAAACTTCATTATTGTGTACACACATGCCAAGGCCTAAGTGTGGAGCTCAGAGGACAATTCTGCGAGCCCTGTTCTCCTTTCCTCCCTTTCTGTGGGTTCCAGAGATTGAACTCAGGTCCTTAGGCCTTCAGAGTAAGCCCTTTCCCTGCTGGCCCATTTCAACGGTCTTTTTTTTTTTTTTTTTTTCTTTCCCTTGTTGCTGTTTGTTTGTTTTTTGAGACAGGATTTCTCAGTAGCTACGGAGCTAGTCCTGGAGCTCCCTCCATAGACCAGGCTGGCCTCAAACTCACAGAGATCTATCTTCCTTGCTTCTTCCAAGTTCTGGGATCAAAGGTGAGGGCCACCACTGCCCAGCCTCTCTGGTCCTTTTAAAAATCAACCTCAATTTCTTTACTTCAAACATTTTCCTGCTTTTACTTCTCTTCGGGAAATAGCTGTCCTTTCTTCTTTTTTTCCTTTTTTTTTAAACCTGCTCTTGGTCTTTTCAATGTTAGCCTTCATTTGTAAAGTGATTCTTTTTCTTTTGATTTTTATCCTTCCCTGAGTTCTGTCTCTGGCTTCTGAGTTCTATTCTGGTTTATGTTACTCTCTTAACTGTCTTCTAGCTTATCTTGAAATAGCAGGTCATAATTTTCAACTATTTTGTGGGCACATTTTTATTTGGCTTGCTTTTGTTGCCTGGGGAAGTAATTCTACAGTCTCTCTTTTTTCCTATAATAATTTTGTGTGGGACTTGATTTTGGCAGAGTTTTGTTTCTTTTATTTTTGGTGAAACTTTTTTTTTTTTTTTGGACCTCAAAAAAAAAAAAAAAAATGTGAGGATGGACCAAGAGAACATTGTGTTAAGCAAAATAAGCCAGCCACTTAAAGGCAAATGCTGACGATTTCACCGGCAGATTCTAAAAAAGATAAAAAAGAGAGGCTCCCAATGTTGTCTCTTCTGGGAGGAGGGTGGGCAGTGTGGGCGGAGCCCTGTGTGAGCTCAGGATGTTTGTCTTCTTACAGAGAAGGCCGAGGACTGCCTGAAAGGCCAGGCTACTTCCAAACCTCAGGTCACCATTGTGTTTGCTTCTGTCAGAGTGTCCTGGCCTGTACAAACCTAGGAACAGAGAACAGACAGACAGACAATAAATGGAGGATGCGCTGGCCGCTGGACCTCGCTGCCCCCCCCCTTCACCCTGCTGATAAAGAAAAAAGGAAAAAAGAGGGACCGGAGACATGATTCAATCGGTAAGGTACTAGCCACATGTTTGAGAATCTGAGTTGAGATTCCCAGAACCCAGCTAAAAAGCCAGCTTGGTGTCCCTGGTGTCCAGTGTCTATAATCCCGGCAATACTGATGTGCTTGGCATTGATTAGGAGACGCAGCCTGGTCTATTGGTGAAGTTTCAGGCCAGTGAGACTCTGTAAAACAAAAGGAGGAGGGCTGAGACCGGGGTTCATTCAATAATAGAGTGTTCACATGCATTAACTTAAATCTCTAGTGCTGCCGGAACAGCAAACGGTGGAAGGCACATGAAGACCAGTCCCCAAGGTTGTCCTCTGACACACTCACACACTCACGCACGCACTCTCACACACACGCATGCACACGTGCACACACGCACACTCACACGAACTCATGCGTGTACACACATGCACACACGCGCGCACACACGCACACTCACACACTCATGCATGCACACACACGCACGCGCGCACGCACATACACGCATACACGCACACAGACACACACACTCCCATAGAACCAAGGTTACATAACGGCTACTGGAGGAGGAAAGGGGATAGGGTAAGAGAACGGAAGAGGAGCCTGTGGGTCCCCGGGATTGAACTCAGGTCATCAGGCTTGCAGAGCGAGAGCTTTCCTCCTCGCAGTCCCCCTCCGAGTGCCCCTCTGTTGCCATCCCCCTACACTCCGTTTCTGTCTAGGTGAAAGCAGAGTTTCAACCTGGCCTATCCAGCTGCAGTAAGACTAAGCACCTCCCCAAACGTTAGGACCGGGCAGAGTGACCCAGAGTCGGAGATAGCGCCCGTTCCCACGGTCAGGATTTGGTGAACCTCTCTTTTCTATTTCTCAATTTCTTCTTTACTTCGTGGTTTCCCTGTTGAGGAGTTTCTCTTCAAATTAGCTGCCCCCTTTCCCTGTTTCCGTCTTCATTTGTTACACGGGAAGGAACAAGTCCTATTGCAAGATTTGGTTCCTGACATCGGCATGAAGGCTCACAGCCGTATGTGACTCCTGTTAGAGGGGGATCTATTCCTTTTTCTGATCTCTGTGGCCACTAGGCACACAATATACTTAGGCAGACAAAACAACCACACACAGAAATGAAACAAATACATCTAAAGACACTTACAGTGAGGGATATGCCGCTTGCTCTCACCTTTAATCAAGTACACAGGGTCAGAATGATCGGGTTGTACTCTGGGGATATGTGTGATTCTTAGGTGTCACCGGAGGAAGCCAAAAGCAAACACCCAGGTCATGGATCAGGAAAGCCTTTCTAACTGCATAGAGCTCCCTCTGGTGCTGTGTCTGTGTAGTGTTAGAATATGTGGCTGGGAGTCTCTGCCACCTCCCCCCTCCCCAATCTGTATCTGGCTTGAAATTATTTGTGGGTTTTTTGTTTGTTTGTTTGTTTGTTGAGATAAGATTTCATATAGCTGAGGATGTCCTCAGACTTCTGACCCTCCAGCCTCCACCTCTCAGGTGCTAGGATCACAGGCATGAGCCACCATCCCTGGTTTTGAAGTTTTGAATTGAGCATCTTCCATCTTGATTTCCTGATTCTTGCGCTCCTACTCATAAACATTTCCCGTGGCTTTGATTTTTGCTATCTGGTGGTTTTGCTGTTTGGTTTGTTTCAATGGAGAGATTTATAATTGCTGAAAAATTAGACTGTGGCTACCATCGCCCCCTTCCCGCAATCACATCGTGATTGTCAGGTGCTTTGCATCCTTTCATTTGTCTCCCCCTCCTCCCTCCCTCCTCCCTCCACCTCCCTCCTCCCTCCCTCCTCCCTCCACCTCCCTCCTCCCTCCTTCCTTTATCCCCCTCCTCCCTCCCTCCTTCCTTTATCCCCCTCCTCCCTCCTTCCTTTATCTCCCTCCTGCCTCCTAAGTGTGTGCCACTTGTGTGTGCTCAGTAAACGCGTGCTGTAAACCTGGCGTCTACTTTCCTCTAATTGTATTCACGTAATCATATATGCATGTAAGAATTATGTGTATATAGTTTTTTTGTTAATAAAAAAAAAAACCCAAGATCTTCTCTCCGTACATTTTCCTCCTCCTGGCAACATCCCAAACACATATAGACATAAATAAATGCTAAGATGAATCTTAAAACAGTAACGTGGGAGAGCTGGGCATGGCACTGAACACCTTTAGTCCCAAGACTAGGGCGGCAGAGGCAGAGGCAGGCTGGTCTCTGTAATTTGAAGCCAACCTGGTCTACAAAGAGAGTTCCAGGACAGCCAGGCTTGTTACACAGAGAAAACCTGTCCCAAGAAACCATAATAATGGTGATAATAATAATAATAATGTGGAGAGCAAAGTGTGGTGGTGCCTGCTTTTAATCTCAGCACTCTTGAAGCAGGGCAGGTAGATCTCTGTGAGTTCCAGGACAGACAGGGCTACATAGAGGGACCTATTTTAATGAACTAAACCAAACTAAAAACAAGCCAACCAAGAAAAAAGATTGAGGAAGACCCCTACATCAACCTTTGGCCTCCACATGTATGCGTGCATGCACACCACATGCTTGTATACATGTATGTGCACGTGCACACACATACACAAAAGATGGTGTTCTAAGGGGTGGAGAGATAACTCAATGGTTAAGTGTGCTTCCTGGTCTTGTGGAGGACCTGTGCTAAATTCCTAGCACCCACACAGTGGCTCAAACCATCTGTAATTCTAGCCTCTGAGAGCACTGTCTGCATGCAATGGAAATGCATATGTACAAGCAAAACACACACACACACACACACACACACACGAAATGAAAATAAAAATAAGATGGATTTTAAAAAAGAAAAAAAGATGGGCTGTGGTGGCACACACCTTTAAACCCAGCACTTGGGAGGCAGAGGCCATCAGATGTCAGTGAGTTGAGTTTGGGGCCAGCTTGGTCTACAAAGTTTCAGGAACGCCAAGACTACACAGAGAGACCCTGTCTCAAAAAATAAACAAAACAGATTGTGCTAGCTGGGTGTGGTTGCCTTGCACCAGCCTTACTCTCAGGAAGTAGAGGCAGGTAGATCCCTGTCACCTGAAGGTCAGTCTGGTCTACACAGGACTACATAGTGAGACCCTGTACCTAAAACAAAACAAAACAAAAAAGCCAACCAACAAACAAGCAAAAAAAAAAAAAGTGCTCTATACTAAATTTGTTTCCATAATATATGCTTATATAAAGTCTGTTGGCTAAAATACTGACACCAGCTGTGTGAAATACCTCCCCAAATGGGAAGGTTGAGTGCAGCTGAAGCTGCGATAGGATAATTACTATCAGAGTCTTTTCTGTAAGCAGGAACCCTCTCCACCCACCCCAGCTGATATTAACTGTCCTTTGGCAATTTGAATCCCCTTTTCCTTCTTCCTTTCCTTCATGGTTTGCCAATCATTAGGCCATGCCATGCTTACTTCCTCTCATTATATCTGGATCTTTAAGTGGAGCCAGATTGTCCCATCTTCCATGTTGGTGCCCATAAGATGGCTGCACTCCATCTTGGCTCAAGAGCAGAGAGTTCAAAACTGTCCTCAGTAAGTCATAAGACCTAAAGGGCAAAGGCAGGGCTACAGCAGGATCTTGGCCTTGGCTGTCTACCTGGCCTGAGGTGTGGCTACTCCTGATCCTCAAGGCCAGGTATGGAGAAGTTGAGTCTAAGGTGTGGTTCCTTGAAGAATAGAGGAAGAAAAGTCTGTTTGTCCCATATACACGAGACCATGTCCCCCTTTTTGGTTAAGGCATATAAAAGCGGCGAAACATAAACTGGCTGTGATTCAGTATTGACTGACTCTGCCCTCCTGGCTCTGTCCTGAGTCTCCATCTTCCTCTAACGTCTTTAGCTAGTTTTCCTTCAGTCCACACTCTTCCCTCACAGGTACAAACCTCGGGCTGCTCAGCTGGCTCCAATGGAAGCCCCGAAAACGTAGGCTCGAGTAACCCCAGGGGCCCAATTATGAAGTCAAAGCCTATCAAATGGAAGCTTTTATTTATTTTTGCTAGTTTGTTTCATCAGACTGAATAATGTAAATTAGCAACATGCTTTTTACAGAGCAATTTACAAATATTTATTCTTAAATGTACGTGTGGGCACCTGAGTAAGTGTGTGCGCAGGCAGGTGTCCGGAGTTACAGGTGATTGTGAGTCGTCCAGTGTGGGTACTGGGAACTGAATCTGGGTTTTCTTCAAGAGCAGTAAATGTTCTTAAACGCTGAGCCAGCAAGGGCTGCAGAGACAGCTCAGAGGTTAAGCACTGGCTGCTCTTCCAGAGGTCCTGAGTTCAATTCCCAGAAACAACATGGTGGCTCACAATCGTCTATAACGAGATCTGGTGTCGTCTTCTGGCCTGCAAAACACTGTATCCATAATAAATAAATTAATCTTAAAGAAGAAAAAAAAGGTGAGCTTCCTTTCTAGTGGCAGCAACACACTTTTACAGTGCCTTCAATTTACTTAATTTTAGAGGGGTCTGGCTGCTTGGCTGCAGTGGGAAAGGTAGCTTATACAATATGTAGTCGAGAAATCAAAATACATAACAAAAATGAACTACAGTATGGAACAGGGAAATTCAGAGACAAATGCTCTGGAATTTGTATTTATTGTGTGTGTGTGTGTGTGTGTGTGTGTGTGTATGTGTTACTTACCTTTTCCCAAGTAACTTCCCTGAGAAGGTTCAGAGAATGTTCTTTTTATCTGGGCATAGACAAACAGGCTGGAGAGGTGACTTAGAACTTGTTGTTTTTCAGAGACCTGGGTTCGGTTCCCAGCACCTACATGGTGACTCACAAATGTCTGTAACTCCAGTTCCAGGAGACCAGAAGGCCTTTTCTGAGTTCCATAGGCATCCGGCACATGAGTGGTGCACAGCCATATGTGTAAAATGCTCATACACGTAAAATAAAAACACATAAATCTAAACAAATAGGAGTGGGGGGTGGTATTTTCCTATTGAAGTGTGCCCTTTGGATTTGCGGTAGAGATGATCATATCACAAGGAGCGGGGGCCACAAAGTGGCCTTAACGAAGGGGAAAATGTGGGCCTGACGTTCTTATGGGTCCGTGGTTAAAATGGTAATCAAAATAGTGGAGCCACAGGAAACTTAGGTGTGGTTCTTGTGGGCAATGAGGGTCCAATGAACAACTCACGGAGGTTCTATTTACACTAGAAAAGGAGGAGGAGGAAGAGGAGAACCTCGTGTGTGGAGTCCTGACGTAGCTAACAAAACAAAAAAATTATGGCTTCTCCTGATGTCACTTAGAAACGCACAGCAACTCTCCCTCTCTGCCGTTCCCAAAGGGACACATAGCTATTCACCATGGCAACTGAACCTGGTGAAAGAGAAAAAAGCAGACCTCCTAGGAATTGTAAGTGGCTCTCAACCAAAGCCAGCCGAAACACCTGTGGAGCCTGAGTTCACGTGGGGCATCATTTAGCATGGGACTTAGGAGGGCTAGGCGATGACACTTGGGTTGATGGTGTGTGTGTGTAAATGTGTGTGTGTATACAAGCTGGTGCAAATATCCAGAGGTCAACATCGGGTGTCTTCCTTAGTTATCTGTTTTTCTCATGTATGTATGTATGTATGTATGTATGTATGTATGTATGTATATATTTTATGGGTATGAGTGTTCTGTTTGCATGTACATATGTGCATCATGTTGCTGTGGAATAACCCTTTTGTACATTGTGAAAGTGTGTTGCTCCTATTGTTAATTAAAAAAAAAAAAAAGCTGATTGGCTGATAGCTAGGCAGGATTTTCGAGGCAGAGAGAATGCTGGGAAGAAGGGTAGAGTCTGAGGAGTCTCGAGAGACGTAGAGAGAAATAAGATGAATGTGCTGTGTTGAAAAAAGGTGCTGCCACATGGCAGAGGGTAGATAAGAAAAATGGGTTAATTTAAAATGTAAGAGTTAGCTAGTAACGAGATTGAGCTACCAACTGAACGTTTACAATTCATATTAAGTCTCTATGCGTTTATTTTGGAGCCAGTTGTTCTAACAAAACACTCCGTGTACACAGTGTGCATGCCTGGTGCCCGTGGAGGTCAGAAGGAATCAGGTCTCCCGGAATTAGGGTTGCAGGCAGTTTTGAGTCATCTTGTGGGCGCTGGGAACCAAATGCTCGGGAAGAGCAGCAAGTACTTTTAACTGCGGAAGCATCTCTCCACCCTCTCCATCCTATTTTTGAGAGATAATATCTCACTGAACTTGGAGCTCAGCTAGACTGGCTGGCCAATGTGTCTCAGGGATGCTCTTATCTCCTCTCTTCCCCTGACCTGTCCCCTCCTGACCTGTCCTCTCCTGTCCTGTCCTATGACTACAGGTACTTGCTGTCACCCCTACATGGATGTGGGGAATCCAACTCAAGACCTGGTATTTGTGTAGCAAGCCCTTTAACCACCACCCAGACCCTTGACATTCTTTTCACAGTGGCTCAATGGATCTTCAAATACATCCTGTGACTTTTTCCCTTAGTTCTTGAGTTTTACAGTTAAAGTAGAGATCTCCAGGCACTGACAGAAAAATGCACTTTGTTTCCTGACTTTAAAATTGTTTGTTGTGGTAGAAAGGGCTTAATGGAAGTAGTAATCCCCTTTTATACTAAAATTATAAACTACAGGGGTTTTTGTTTGTTTGTTTGTTTGTGTGTTTGTTGAGACAGGGTCTCATTATGTAGTTCTGGTTGGTTTGGAATTTCCAGTATAGAAAATAGACTGGCCAGCTGGGCGTTGGTGGCACACGCCTTTAGTCTCAGCACTCGGGAGGCAGAGGCAGGTGGAACTCTGTGAGTTTGAGACCAGCCTGGTCTACAGAGTGAGTTCCAGGACAGGCTCCAAAGCTACAGAGAAACCCTATCTCAAAAAACAAAAAACAAACAAAAGACTGGCCTTGAACTCAATGAGATATGCCTGCCTCTGCTTCACAGGTGCTAGAATTAAAGGATAATTAAGGGAGTTTTTCTAGAAGGTACCATGTGGGTTGGTGGCCTGAGTGAGGCTGACATTATCCAATCAGCTGGTAGCCTGGGTGAACTCTGACTTTTGTGGAGCCCAGATATTTTATGCCCTTGCTCTTGAACCACAGAACGGCAGTCCTTGGTTTGCATCAGGTTCTTGAGTTCTTATGCTTCAGACTGAAAGTTATTTATGAGATTCCTTCGATCAAGACCCCCAAGTCTCGAACCTGTGGCGTGACCTTTCAGCCTCTTTAATCATGTGACCCGGCTTTTATAACAAGTCCCTATCATCCTTCACACCTAAATCTCTACATAAGCCCCTCTCACTTGGCCTAATACCCCAAGAAGGAAGAATACCACGGAAATCGCATGTCTTCTCATGACGAGCTAGCTTACAGCACCATTTAGTGGGCTGCCCAGACATGAGGCAGCCAGGGGAGTCAGGGGAAGGGGGTGGGTACCTTACCTCTGAAATGTCACCATTTCAGAAATAGTGACATTTTCTTTCACAGTCAGAGTTCATGGTCCTGGGAACCAAGTAAATAAAAGTGGTTGTTAGTTTGCAGTGCCAAATGCGTGTTTCATTGTCTTTGAATCTTGTGACTTTTTTTTTTCCTCTGTGTCTCTGGATCCATAGTTTCCAACATGAATACAACAAGGGCTCCACGGAACTGGAAGTGGGTTTACTTTTCGTGCCAGACAGGGGCTTTCTACTTGGCAAGGGTAGTTGACTCTGATTAGCAAAGGGAACTAGAGAGACGGTATGCTCTTTTGGAGGGTGAGAGCAGAAGCAAGCTTGTGGGGTGGTTCACATCTCCCCAAGGCAGAGCAGCAGGGCACGGGAGCTTCCACCTTGTCTGGTATTGTGTGAGGCCATGTTTCCCTCTGAGTCCCATTTGTATCCCCATAATAAGAGACAATTTGTAACTCACAATACCTCTTGCTTCACCTTACATTGTACGTATAAGGTATGCAGTTGTCTGTTTCTTGTAATTTCATTCTGTCTCATATAAGGTGGTTTAGCCACACGATGCTGATGCTTTCAAATAGTATTTTATTCAATGTTTCTAGACTGTGAATTAAGTGAATGGGTCTGTTTTGCTAGATTGCTCCTTTCCAATAAATTTCTTTTTCAGTTATGTTGACCAGAGGAAGCCAAACAAGTAGCTGATGCTTATAGCATTAGAGAAGCTAAAGGAGAATCCCTGCAGGTTTGAGGTTAGCTACATACAGGACAACCTGCGCTACAGAGTGAGATCCTACCCCAAACAAGGAAGCAAGCAAACAAACAAACTGACCAGACTAATCACTTCTATTACTTATGACCAAAGAATACTGCTGGGATGTGTATGGACACCTGCGAGTGGGTTTCTAACAAAAGGTCTTGAAAATGTGGTATAACTGGAATCGGTCATCAGGCTGGATAAGACTCAGCCTTATTTTCTTTTCTATAATAAAACATCCTGGTCGGGCGGTCCCAGCACTCGGAGGCAGAGGCAGGTGGATCTCTGTGAGTTCCAGACCAGCCTGGTCTACAAATGGCTAGTTCCAGGACAACCGCCAAAGCCACAGAGAAACCCTGTCTAGAAAACCAAAACCAAAACAAACAAAGACATCCTGACAAAGAGCAGTTCAAGGCAGGAAGGGTTTATTTTGGTTCACAGTTTGAGAGTATAGACCATCATGGTGGGAACGTTCTGGTGGCAGGAGCTTCAGACAGCTAGTCACGTCCACAGTCATGAGGGGAGAAAAATGAATTCATGAAGGCTTGCTTCATTGTTCTCAGTTTGCTTTCTCTATTCTTATCCAGTTCTGGACCTCCTACCTAGGGAATAGTGGCACCCACAGTGGGCAGGGTCTTCCCTCATCAACTAACAAGACAGTCTCTCCTAATGCAGGCAGGCAGGAGGCAGAAGCAGGCAGGGAGGGAGGCAGGCAGACATTAATTTCTCTTTGTTCTTAAGTATGGATATGGTGTGACCCTGCCACCTTGAGTTTCCTGGTGTGATGGGCTGAAAATAGTTTGAGATTGTGAGCTAAAATAACCCCTTTCTCTCTAAATTGCTTTTTGCTAGGTAGTTTATCACAGTGACAGAAATGAAGTTAGAGCAAATAGTAACTTACTGAATATACTGGCTTATCATGTATTTCCTTCATGTTTTTTAATTTCCGGCCCTTTATCATATTTTTAATGTGTATTTATCTGCCTATCTATTTTTTCAAACACATAGGTATACACACACACACACATATATATATATATATATATGTTGTGGAATATTACTTTAAGATGTGTCACATTCATTTATGCAGTGGGACATTTGTTTAATGCCAAAAAGACTTATTACATTTGTTTGAGCCAGCAACTATCTGACAGGAAGTGGTAGGGAGGAGGCACATGTAGCTAGGGTTCTTAAATGGGGCTAAGCAGAAGGATGCTCTTTTGGGGGGTGGGGGAGATTTCAGCTAAGAGGTTAGCTACTAGCTATTCAGCCTCTCTGAGTGAGCAGAATTTCACCACAACTTTTGAATCCTGAGTTCCTTAGAGGGATAGAGATCTAGATAAAGTTCCCTTTCCTGGCTGTGATGGAGCTGGTGCCTGAGGGGACAGAATTCCTGTCAGCTATGGAGTTGCCAGTTGCTGATTAGGACAGCAGTTGATTGAGGGGCAGCTACTGAATTTAATGAAAAACAACATATACATAGTAAAAGTTTTTTATAGATGTCATATATAATTATCAATTTTTTTTGGAGCTGTTAGTGGATTTCTTTAGCCATTGGTGGCAACGATTCATCCTGTGAGGGTTTGCCACCTGGATGGAGTTCACTGCAAGTTATAGTTAGCTTCCCTCCACCCACAGAGACACCTGGAGGCACTCTTCATTTTCTGCCTGTCTGGTGCCCCCAGGTGCTAGCTAGCAGAGGAAAACTAAAGTTCTGCAGTAGGCAGACAGTTTAGGAATTCCAAGGGAAGCCAAATTTATTCCACTATTTTTTTCTTTTTTGGGTTTTCAAGGCAGGTTTTTTTTTTTTTTTTTTTTTTTTTTTTTTTTTTTTTTCCCCTGTGTTGCTTTGGAGCATGTCCTGGAACTAGCTCTGTAGACCAGGCTGGCCTCGAACTCAGAGAGTGCTGGGATTAAAGGCGTGCAATACCACCACCCGGTTTATTCCAGTGTTCTACTTACCATCTTTTGACCCGTTTATTCAACCTGGACTTTGTTCATTTACTTTGACAGTGCTTACTACATCTCCTTAAATGCCAGGGACTGTCCCAGACAGTAGGCATATTTGTGACCTTTTCTGGGGGAGACAGGAACAAATGTCTATCTGTGATGGTTTAAATTAGAAGTGTCTAATTCAATGTTTCAGTCAGTTGAATACTTGTTTCCCAATTGGTGATGCCTTCAGCTTTGGGAGGTGCCGTTTTGCTGCTAGACTGTCGTGCAGGGTGGTAAGGGGTGGACACAGGCTTTTTTTTTTTTTTTTTTTAACCAGTTAAGCCATCTTTCCTGCCCTCTTTTTAGTTTTAAAGTTTTTTTCTCCCTTTGAGACAGGGCCTCTGTCACCTTGACACTCCCTATGTAGAAAGTGCCACACCACGGGCTACTTCCCATCCTTCTTCTTCTGGTGCTTTTGCACACACAAAAAAAGACGATTTTGGGGAATCGGTTCTCTCCACCCACCTTTACATGGGCTCTGGAGCTCGAACTCGGGTTTTAGTCTGTGTCCCAGGTGCCTTACTGGTGGAACCATCTTGTCAGCTGTGCAGGGGCCCTCTTAACTTCGTTTCATAGACTGTCCTCACAGCACTGCGTGTGGCAAAGTCAAATCCCAGTTACTATGTTCCCGATGCCAGCTTCCATTAAAAAAAAAAAAAAAAAAAAAACCAAACCAAACCAAACCAAAACAAACAAAAAGCAAAACTATCCCCTTAGGTTCAAGCGCCGGCTGTAGACTGTCACTTAACTAACCCTTTAAAAAAAACCAAAAACCAAAACCCGTACTTTGCAAATGCGCCTTTTACGGGCTCATCCCAGGGGCTGAAGGCAACGGGTGGGCTGAGCAGGGAGCGCCCTGGGTTTATTGTGAGCGTGCGGCGCTTTAACAAGCAGGGTCTGGTGACGCAGCGCAGGCCGCCGCCCTCCTCTCCCCGCCGCCTTCCCGCGCGCCCCGCGGGGCGTCCCTAGCAACGCGCGCGCGCGCACGCGCGCCCCCTCGCAGCCCCGCCCCGCCCCGCCTGCGGCGGCGGCAGGTGCGCCTGCGCGCGGCCGCAACCGCCAGTCAAGTCGCTGCCCCGCCCCGCCCCGCCCCGCCCCCTCCCTTCTTCTCCTCCTCCTCCTGCTGCTGCTGCTGCTGCTGCTGCACAGCCGCCTGGAGCGCGACGCCAACATGGAGCCGGAGGATCTACCGTGGCCGGGCGAGCTGGAGGAGGAGCAGGAGGAGGAGGAGGCGGCGGCGGCGGGGGAGGAGGAGGAGAAGAAGGCGGCGGCGGCCGAGACCGAGGACGCGGCGAGAGAGGAAGACATAGACTTCTTCGAAGAGGACGGGCCCGAGGTGGATCTGGATTTCGGCAGCGGGTTGCAGCCGCGGGAGAGCACGGACGACGAGGAGGACGAGATGGCGCAGGCCTGGCTGCAGGCGCACCCTGCCCACGCCGGCAGGGCTTTCTCTCCGCCCCCGCCCCCGCGGCACCTGTACGCTCCGGTGGAGCGCCTGGGCGACACGGAGGTGAGCCGGGAGCAGGGCCGGGAGCCTCGGGGCTGAGGGCGCCCGCCCGCCCGCCCGCCGGCCGGGCGAGCTCATTGATTGATTGGTTGGCTGGTTGGTTGGTTGGTTGGTTGGACTCTGCTGAAATTGGTCCAGGGTCTCGGGGTCCTGCTCGCTGCGGCTCGCCATGCCCACGGGCCGGACACCCCACTTGTGCAGTCTCGGGTTCTTCTGGCAATGGCATCTCTGCTGGTGTCTCTCCCGCCTTTTACTGAGTCCCGGGTGGTTTGTTTTTTTAAACAGGGTAGATAAACGACAGATGCGCCGGGAGCCGGTACTCCCAGAGCGTGCAATTAGAAAGGCCTTTTGGGCAGCAGAAGGTAGGAGCTGGGGAGGGAGTTCGGGGGGACGGCTGTGGCTAGTGGAGAGATGCTTGGCACCTTAGTCGTCTTTTATTAAAGTTCAAGAACCGCCCCCTCTTCCACCCAGCAGTTGGTGTAGGTTGCTTACGCTGCATGCGCTGTCTTAGAAGCTCCCCGTTCATTGTGTGTGCTTCGCTAGAGCAGGGACTTGGAATGGAAGCCACTCGTGGTTTATTTACCTCTAGTTTGGAACATTAGAAAGCATAAGGTCAAGACCAAACGGAGGAAGAGCCGAGTTTACAGAGGTCCTGCTAAGATCATTTGGAAACTAACCATGCTCTTGATTTAATGTCTGCAACTGCTTTGTTGCGTTTCGCAGAACAGCCACGTGTAATTAGTTCTTCATATATTAATTAGTATCAAATAGAACTAGAAGGGC
Source organism: Phodopus roborovskii (assembly GCF_943737965.1). Lineage (NCBI taxonomy): Eukaryota > Metazoa > Chordata > Mammalia > Rodentia > Cricetidae > Phodopus > Phodopus roborovskii. The sequence continues at coordinate 1,649,817 of NW_026126571.1, forward strand.
TGGTGGTGTGTTTTAGTGGTAGAGAGGGAAAGAATTATTAAATTTGAGAATTCAGTGGTCCCGTTTAACCACTTCTCAAGTTACTGCTAGCCATGCTTAGTTAATGGTTGTCACATTGGGCATAGCAGTACCTCAACTACTCCATCATCGCAGCGATGCGATGGATCGATGGATCGTGATTGGTGAAGGTACTAAAGAGAGTGTTTAATTCACTCAACTTACATTTGAGCATTCCCATTCTGCCACACATCGTACTTGGTGCTTTCCTGGTGTTCCCACTCTTAAGAGTGGGGGCGGATAAAATTCATGTGGCCCCATAAGTAGAAATGGTGTGTGCTAAAATGCAGGTATAATTATGAATGCGTGAAGTAGGTTACCTGGACTTGTCAGAGAAGGTTGGAGTGTGAATGAACTCACCAAGACGAAAAGTCAGAAGAAGTAAAAACTCTAGGTTCTTCTTAATGGCAGGCTTTCCTGGCATTGTCTCAAGTGTTATGATGGCATCTCTGGTGGGACTTATTTTTTTTTTTTTTTCCCGAGACAGGGTTTCCCTGTATTGTTTTGGAGGCTGTCCTGGAACTTGCTCTGTAGACCAGACTGGCCTCGAACTCACTGAGATCCACCTACCTCTGCCTCCTAAGTGCTGGGACTAAAGGCGTGGGCCACCAATGCCTGTCCTCTGGTGGGACTTGTTGTGTGTTTCTTTTTTTGTGTGTGTGTGAATGGTTATCTGTGCATGGTAGGTGTGGGTCACTCATGGCCAAATTTCTGATGGTGTAGTAGGCTCATTAAAGAGCGGGGTCAGTGGTATTAGTGCGACGTGAGACAGGCTTTGTTAGGTTAACTTTTTCTGAAAGCAGCAAGGCCTTGCTTTGAACCCCAGCTGCTCTGAGGTCCAGACAGCCTTGCTCTGAGATTAGACTGGCTTGGCACAAACCGTCCATCCCAGAAAAGCATCCACAGTTAGTAAGGAAGCAAAATCATCACACTTACGTAATGACTTGGTTGTGGAGGGTAGTGTTCAAGGGTTAGGTTAGTGAATAAATGCCGATCTTGAGATGTGCCCAGGTCATCTGGCTGGGTGGGTGCTAAGATTGAGGTTGTTTTGAAGGTTACAGAAGTGACCCGGGCTAGAACTTTTTAGGTACTACATTATCTATCTACATCTAGACCACAGTGAAGCTGTACTTTTGAAGTAGTTCTTCTAACTTATTTAAATAACTGTGAACATTTAAATTTATTTCTTTTAGGCCCACCTAGTGGAAGAATTCTTAAATTAGTCCATTTTACCATACCTAGTATGAGAAAATTGTTTTCCTAGTTTACAATGACCTATCTAATTGTAGAAGAAAAATACTGCTTCTTAGAGCTTGGGATGTGTCTCTCCTTCCCTGGAAGTGTTTTGTTTTTGAGACAGGATTCCTCAAGTGCTGGCAGTAGAGCTGTGGCCATCACGCCCACTTCTGCTTTTCTTATACCAGTTATTTACATTAGGGAATATAGGGGCGTGTAGGTGGCTCACTGTTTGCTTTATGAGGTTGGGGATTGGGAATCCTGATCTTGATGCTTGCTAGGCAAACTGTGCCTCTGAGCTCCCCAGCTCTACCCCTCCACACACTGGGTTTCACTTTATAGCCCTGGCTGTTCTGAAACTCCTTATGTAGACCAGGCTGGCCTTGAACTCAGGGATCCACCTGCTGCCTCTGCATCCCAAGTGCTGGGATTAAATGTCTGTGCCACTCTGCCTGGTTCCTCCCCAATTTTTAAAGATGTGTTCATTGTGTAGGATTTATTTCCTCTGTCATCTGTCTCTTCCTAAGTATTAAGACTGTTGTAATGATAAGTTTGGTGTGTGTGTGTGTGTGTGTGTGTGTGTGTGTGTGTATGTGGTGTAGTGTATGTGTCCACATATGCACCTGTATGTGGGTACATAAGGATTCCTTCCCACCTTATTTATATTGATCAGGCTGGTCTACATAGTGATCTTTACAGAGATTCACCTGCCTCTGCCTCCAGAGTGCTGGGATTAAAGGTGCGTGCTGAACCTGGAGCTCACTGGACTAAGTTAGGTTGGCCCGCCAGCAAGTTCTTGTCTCCCTTTACCACGGCAGGGGCTGAGGATTGAACTCAGGTCAGCAGGCTTTGAGGTGAGGCCAGCTCCTCCCTTTCTCTCCTGCTGGAGTTGTGGATCCTTCAGCTTAGATGGTTTCAGACACCTCACCTTGAAGTTTGTGTGCATTTTGAAGGAAACTGTTTTTGGAGACTGCGATGTCCATGGGTTTGTAGCCAAGCACTAGAGATTCTTGGAGTTGTGAACCCAGCTTGCAAATTTTGTTAGTTTCCTGTCAGCCCCTCCTCCCGCTACTCCTGTCCTCCAGCTTGATCTAGTGTTCAGCATCTCTTCTGATAACAGGATCCCCGTTTTTTTCCATAAGAGCATGCGGTCTGAGCCTTTCACCTGCCTGTGGTGCTCTGTTCCATGAAAGGTGGATGCTGGAATGAATATTTTCTGTGCCCTGGGACAGAGTAGTTGTGCCAAAATGTTTCTCTAATGTTTGAGCCATACGAGAAGCAAAATTATTGTGTGTATAGTGTTTCCAGGTTCTTCTCAGGCGTGGTCTACAGACACAGACGTTTTCCTTGGGTTAATTTTATAATTTATGATTTTCCTAGAAAGTCCTGCATTTCAGGAATGTCTCTAGTTCATTAGGAAGAAGTGCTACGGTTTTCTTTATGTTTTTGTTTGTATGTGGCAGTTTTCATTTCTCTTTCTCAGTTTTGTATATTTTTCTTTCGATTTGCCACTGTACAGGTTTATTTACTTTTCATCTGAGGAAATGGGTCTTGGAAAGCTCATTTGTTTTTTTTCCTGTCAAAAATGCTACTGCTGTATACATAGAAGTCACTGTGTGGGCACATGAGTGCATCTCTCTGGGGTATATATCTGGTAGTGGAATTGCTGGGCATTGGGCAGCTCTGTGTTTAACCCTTTAAGGGCCTGCCAGGTTGTTTTCCGGTGTGGCTAACCCATTTTCATTGTTGCCAGCACTGTAAGAGAGTTCCCATTCACCATGTGTGACTAATGGTGAACATATTTTATTGTGCTTATTGGTCATTCCTAGATCTCCTCTATGGAAACATCCATTTAGAGCTTTTACCCATTCTTTATTTGGGCTGTCTTTCCTGTTGGGTTTTAAATTAAAAATTCGGGGTTTTGCATGTGTCAGTTGATCTCTCAACTAAAGTAATAACTGGGCAGAATCCTGCTCAGGGTTCAGGACAAGCAGAGATCAGGAAAGTGCAGGAAACTGCTGGCGACCTTTATCTGTGGCCATAGTCAGATGGCTTTCCTACTATTGAGGTGTGTGAATTCTATATATTTTTATCTACTTACATTTTTAAGATTTATTTTTTATTTTATGTGTATGAATGTTTGCTGCTGTGTATATCTGCACCACTTGTATGCCTGGTATCTGTGAAGTAAGAAGATGGTGTCGGGTCCCTTGGAGTTATAGATGGTTGTGAGCCTCCATGTGAGTGCTGGGAACTCAATGCAGAGGAAGAGCAGCCAGTGCTTTTAACAATGGAGCCATCTTCCCAGCCCCTGTCGGTCTGTCTGTCTGTCTGTCTGTCTGTCTGTCTATCTAGAAGCAAGGCCTTTGTGTAGTCCTGGGTGTCCAGCTTTGTTGAACAAATGGATTTATTGAGCTTTCAGGAGCATGATATCAGAGAGGGTCATATGAAGAGTGTGGGAATATTTATTCAGTATTTTTGTTTGTTTTCTTTTTTTGTTTTTTTAAATAACCGCAGAATTGATTTGTCATGTAGTGCCAAATGTATTGATTTAACAGTAATAACTTAAAATATAGTACTAGGAGTTGGGAGTGATTGGAGGAGGTCTGGGAGGAGGTTGATGTAGTAAGGAAGGAAATAGAAGGAATGGCTGTCTTTGTTCCATTCTGGTGAGAATATTAAATGTGCCGAGTGGACAGTAGTCTAAGTGTGAATGTGTTGACTCAGCATCTTTTCTGTTTAAAATTATTTCAGAGAGCAGAACCCTGGCATCATCTTACTCAAGAAAGGGATTCTTCCCAAACCGGGGATACATCCCAGACCGGGACCGATGTGACACTAGAAGGGAGGAAAGTAACAGACTTCCCCTCTCTGGAGGAAGGTGAATTGTCTCGGTCAGAACGGCCAGCCACGGAACCAAAGCTAAATCTCCTGTGTTCTCCATTGCTAGGTAATGCCTCTGTGTTTTAACATATATCTTATTTTATCTCATGTGTATGGGTGTATATCATGTGTGTGCCTGGTGCCCATGGCAGCCAGAGGAGGATGCTGGATCCCGGAATTAGGGGCGCTGGGAATCAAACCCAGATCCTCTTGAAGGGTAGCCAGTGCTCTTAGCCACCAAACTCTCTGTCCAGCCCCAATGCCTTTGTCTTTAACTAGAGGTAATAGACTATGGAGACTTTTAAAGTTAGACTGAGTGCACTTTTCATTTGGTATGGTCGTGGTGGAAGGCTCTGAGGTCTCATATGCTCTAGCCATGCCCAGTACTCAGTTCACTTCCTGTTGCTGCTAAGATGTAGAGCGTCAGCTCCTCTATCCAGCACCATGTCTCCTTGCACGCTGCCATGCCCCACCATGATGATAATGAACTAAACCTCTGAGCCTGTAAGCCACCCCGAGTAAGTGTTTCCCTTTGTAAGAGTTTCTGTGGTCATGGTGTCTCCTCACAGCAATAGAAACTCCTAACTAGGACAACCTTGGTCAGACGAGATAGGTAGCTGCGACCAAATGATTGAAGGCTGCCTTGCTAAGGAGACACAATCCCACAGGTCACTAACTCACACATATCCAAGTCCCTGCTGTGTTTGATCCAAGGGTAGATAGGTGAACCGTACCTCCTTTTCTGTGAATAAATGTCCGTAAACAGAAGGTAACATTACTATTGGATGAATGTTAATATGGTCTCAAGAACAGGAGTCTGCAAATTATAGCTCACAGGCTGAGGCTTGATTTTTGTACTCTCTCTGAGTACAAATTCCAAAAGTGCTTATTTTCTGTATTTATTTAATTTAGTTGTTCTCAGAGTGTTGTGACATTTCTCATCCTGCTGGGAACTCTAGGCCTTCCTGCTAACCTCCTCCCAAGTGCTGGGATTATTGTGCAAACCTTTACCCTCCCAAGTTACAGCCTCTGCCATTTGAATTTTAAAAGATTGTGAAGACCAAGTATGTATGTGACAGCTCATATGTTATCAATAAGCCTAAAATATTTGTCCTTTGGCCTTTGACCAAAAATACTGGGTAATTTGTGTGGAAGTTAAATGAGAACATGAAAGTATAGGATGCCGTAGTTCACTCAATACGAGATCTTTTTAAAAAGAGGGAAATACACCAGAAACAGAAAATAAGTTCTGTTATGGCAAAATGTCAAGGAAGATTCTCGGATGGATTTCAGCACTGAACCAGAGACTGCACCACGCCGTTTCTTGTGCCCTAACGTGTTGTGTAGCTGCAGTGGGAAGGATTCTCGCATCTCGTTGCCAGTGGCCATGCCATGCCATGCCTGCTGTCCTGTGTGGCTGCTGTCACCATGGCGTTAGGCTTTCACTAATGGCAGGTATCACTGATACAACCGGCGATAGAGGGAAAATATCCCCACATTGGCGGTATTGTCCAGATGTGAAGAAACTGTTCAGAGCAGTATAAGGCAGGCATTGCCAGCCAACTGCACAGCCTGCCCATGCTTGAAAGCTAACTGTTTAATTCTGGCCTGCTCCTTTAGAAAATACATTTTCTTACTTAACCTGATTTAACTCTCAAACTCCACTCGGATATTTTTTTTTTTTTTGGACAGGGTTTCTCTGTGGCTTTGGAGGCTGTCCTGGAACTAGAACTAGCTTTTGTAGACCAGGCTGGCCTCAAACTCACAGAGATCTGCCTGCTTCTGCCTCCCGAGTGCTGGGATTAAAGGCATGCGACACCAAGGCCTGGCTGGGGAATAAGAATTTTATGCTTGTTTATATATATTTAATGACATAAGAATTACTTAAGCACTTGGGAGAGGCAGAGACAGGTGGATTTCTGAGTTTGAGGTCACTCTGATGTATATAGAGAATTCCTCGGTGGCCAAGGGCTTATATAGAAAGACCTTGTTTCAAAACAAAACAAACAAAACAGAAATGCCCCTCTCCAAACCAATAACAACAATAAAAAAGAATTAAGATGGAAGGAAACCATGGTATTTTTTTCTTGAAAGCAAATTTTCAAACTTTTTAGGTAACATACCTATTTTATATATTTCAGAACCAGAACTCCAAAGAGCATTTGTTTTTGTGATATCTTCTTATAGTAGAACTTAAACAGAAAATTTAAGAAATGTTTATTTAAAACTGGCCACACTTTTACTTATATTAACATTGTGCATAGTTTAACATTGTGCATAGTTTTCTAGACAACTATTTTGTAAACAAAATATTTTTTAGAAGGGAGGCCTTGTTTCAATATTATTTTGAATATAATTTTCATCCTCATCACCTAAGAGTGTTATAAGGCCCGGAGCCCTTAGATTACACTTTGATATAATGGTATAATTTTACATTACTTAAGATTGAGAGGCCAGCAAGATGACTTAGCAGGCAAAGGCATCTTCTGCAAAACCTTATGTTTTGGTTTGATTTCTGGGGCCCACATAATGGAAAGAGAGAAATGTTTACTTACTGTAAGTTGTTGTCTCCTGATTGCCATTTGAGTAGCATTGCATGCTTGCATCTGCCCATCCACCTAACTACTCACTTAAAAAAAAGTAATAAAAAGAGACATGCCTTAATTGTTAACAAACAAACACCTAAATTGTATAGTACACTTAACCTTACATATGAAGAAGTTGTTTAATAATAGTAAGTTTTGTAATCATGTTTTCTCACCTGTAAGGTAGCTATAGTAAATGGTGCTTATTCTTCAGCATAGTCATGCATTAATTGAAATACTGTATGCTAAATGCTTGGGCCTTTCGGCTTCCGTAGATGGTTGCCGCTGCTGTTATATTAGTGTTATTGTAATGACTGTAGAATGTCCCAGGTGGTAGCATGTTTAGATGCTAAGAAGTATTGTGTGAGTACACCAGACACTGTTTTAACGTTTGGAACTTTACAGTCATACAGGATAACTTTGCTGCCCCTGATTTGCCTTTGCTGACATGTTTGCCACAAGACCAGGAGTTTGAATCTGATTCCTTGTTTCAACAAAGTGAACTAGAATTTGCCCCTTTGAGGTAGGATGATTTCATTTCTAAACTTTATACCCTCATTGTAAGTTGTTATTGGTGCATGGCTTCAGGCTGAAGCGGGCCCGGGAGCAGGGTTTAGGCACTCTTATCACATTCTTGGTATTAAGTGGGTGCAGTGTTTTGCATGTAGAGATACACCAGGTGACTACAGTTCAGGTAGAAATAGCGTATGGTTTTGTGTATCCCTTTAGGCACACTCAGTTAAGTCTGACTCTCTCTCTCTGCAAAGAAAGCAGTCACTTTTAGGATACTAATTTGTCTGTACTTTGATTTTGCTCAGCTGTTGTTAATCAGTCTTGATAGCTTTCTTTATACTATGTGCAAATATCAAGTAAAATTTTTATAACATTTCAAATTGATGTCTTCTAGAACATTCAAAACAGAAGGACATTCTGTAATTCTTCAAAAAATACTTGGAATTGTCCAAGACTTTGTTTTCTGTTAGAATGGAAAGAAAACTCTACCTTAAACTCAAAACTTTAGATGTTTAGGAAGTAAACTTGTATACCCCCGTTTGTATATTACTGTGTATTACTGTAGAATCACAGTTGCAGAGTTCTGTTCACATTAGATTATCAAAGTGATCAAGCTATGTTGTATTTTTGGAGTAGACTATAAGCACAATAACTGACCAGTAAGCAGAGGAATACAAATTAGATGAATATTAATTCGTAGTAGGTAGCATGTGTTTACAATAGTAAACCTTATTAAAAGTCTGTTTTAAACTTTTTTTTTTTTTTTTTTGTAATGTTGAAATTGATTGAGGAGACTCTGCCTCCCAAGTGCTAGGATTAAAGGTGTGTACCATCACCACCTGCCAAAAATGCACTTTCTTTTTTATTTTGTTTTTGGTTTTTTGAGACAGGGTTTCTGTGTGGTTTTGCCGCCCTGGAACTAGCTCTTGTAGACCAGACTGGCCTCGAACTCACAGAGATCCGCCCGCCTCTGCCTCCCGAGTGCTGGGACTAAAGGCGTGTGCCACCAATGCCTGGCAAAAGTGCACTTTCAAGTAAACTCAATTTGTAATTTTTTTTTGTTTGTATTTTTTTTTTTTGGTTAGTATTTAAAAATTAAAGTATTAAGGAGCTAATTATTTCTTTATGACTTCGTATTTTCAGAGGGATTCCTGATAAGTCAGAAGATACTGAATGGCTTGCTCGGCCGTCAGAAGTTAGTGAAGCTTTACTCCAGGCCACCTCAGAAACCTCTTCAGACATAGTGAACAGTTGCCTTAGTATATCTCAACATCCACTTACAGGCAGCACAACTTTTGGGTCTCAGCGCTCTCTTTTCCTATCTGAACAAGGGAACAATGGAGAGCACGAACCACCCAATGCTTTCGATGAACCGAAGAGCCCAAATAACCCTGATCATTACGATGCTCTGCTTTCATATATATCATGGCAGACAGAAAAGGATACTCAGCGGCCAGATAAAGACCAGATGTCCACTTCTACTTTGTCTGATATTAGTGATGGAAGCGTAACTGCTAGAAGAAAGAACAGTTTTAGTTCTGTGTGTTCACATGCTCAGTCTTGGGAACAGGAAGCCTTACAACAGACAGACGCGTGTCTGGCCAGTAAGGACCAGGCTTCCTTCCCATGCGAGAATCCTCCTCCTAGTAAAATGTCTTACTGTTTCCTGCGTTGCATGATGGAAAGAGGAAAAGGGTCCTCCTTTACCTCTGTTAACCATCTTGAGGATGTTTGTTTAGGGACTCCTCCTGCTGAGGATGAGGTGAGGCCGAAGACAGATTCTTTTGAGGGCTTTGAAGAAAACGAAGATAAGCAAAAAGAATTTTCTCCTTTTTTAAAGCAAAAGGACATTAGAGATGTGTGGCCGTCATCTCAGGTACATGCCAAATCTCCAGAAATAAAGTATATTGGGTCAGTTGCTGTCCCTGATAGTCATGAACAAGTTTCAGAAGCACATGTTCTCTCCAGAGGACTTGAACTCTCGAAGCTGGAGGCTTCTGGTGGTCCCCTTTCGACAGTTAAATCCAACTTGGATGACACATCAGGACAACTCTATTTTCAAGAGGAAAGAAACCAAAAGGCAGCTTCTACTTTTGGTGAGAAAAATGTTGATGCTACTGAAAATGTAGCCTTTGAGGCAGTTATTGCCTCAATTGAACCTTCCAAGCAAGAGAGTCCTATAAGTGAAATCCAAACTGACATCAGTAAGCCACTAGCAGATGACAGCCAAGAGAGAGAACCCCCCAGACCAGATCTTTCCCCATTAAATTATAATGACGAAAACTCTTTCATGGATAAACTTAAGCATCCAAAATACCAGTCTACTCCTGGGGTGTTTGAACCAGCAGCTTCAAAACCATTGTTGCATAAAGAAGATGATGGTGGTAGCTCCCTATCACGGGATCCAGATTTAAAGCCACCCCCTAATGCTCCTCAGAACATACTCAGTAAGCCTCTTTCTGTCATTCCAGAGCATAAATCATCTCCTTTAAGTGAAAAAGCTTACAGCCGGGCTGTTGGTCTTGGGGAAACACAGTCACCTTCATTTCAGTTTGATATAAACAATCTTGATCTTACAGAGAAGGTAGGGTCTTCAAACATTAGTTTTGCAATGAAAGTATCAACTTCAGATTCTTGGGTTTTTACAAGATTTAAGGCAGCAGACCTTTGAGGAGGTTGCAGGTTGCTCAGACTATAATTTGGGTAAGGATGTAAACGGTAGGAACCTCCCTGAAGGTCCCATCTGCTGCTGTATGGAGCAGCTTTTCGGTAAACCTGTCAGCGTGGGTTGCAAGTCCACTTTGATTTTAACACTGACTGGCGATGCATCACTGACTGTGGTGAGCTAAGAGGTATTGCTGGAAGCTGAAGAAGGCCAAGGTGGAATTCCTTGGCTGGTGGGGGCTCCAG